>NC_056527.1:102175470-102201734 GCF_019175285.1 Sceloporus undulatus
ATTGAAAAATTAGAAAATGACACATATTTTTACAGAATACAACTTTTATTCCAGGGTAATGCCAAAGAATTACCAACACATCTTGGCCATGGCATTTGCAATAAAGGAGATCAATGAAAACCCTCAGCTCTTACCTAATGTCACTTTGGGTTTCCTCATCTATGACAGTCATTTAAATGCAAAGTGGACTTATCATGACACAATGTTACTTACATCATCACCGGACAGCTTTGTCCCAAACTATAAATGTGACACTCAGAGTAATCTGTTAGCAGTTATTGGTGGACTGGACTCCCAAACCTCTTTTTATGTGGCAACCATCTTGGATATCTATAAAATTCCACAGGTTGTGATTTTTTTGTGTCCTATTGAACTGTAGAATTTCATATCTACTTCCAGCATCACTGCTGCTTTCATTTTGTGGTTTAGAGACACAAATATCTTGCAAACAAAGAAAAATACCCTTCATAATTCATTCATAAATGAGGAAAGAAATTACTGTGATTCAATAACTATACTATATAAAGAAGGACGGACGGACGGACGGAAGGAAGGAAGGAAGGAAGGAAGGAAGGAAGGAAGGAAGGAAGGAAGGGTATTCCACTGGGTCTTTGATCAAGTTTCAATAACCCTCCAATTCAATGTTTGAATCTAAACTTATCTCTTTCTGTGTAATCTCTTTTTCACATTATGTACTAATTAGTACAAACAAACAAAAAGTTGATCCATTTTATAAAGTGGATTTTTGCTCTGATGTGAAAGGAAAGCGATTAGAACCTGACAGCAAGTAAAGCTCTGTGATAGCAAAGATTGTTTATTTATGTGTAACTCCAAAGGCACAACTCAAGAACAGAGTTGGAAAACATATTAATAACGTTAATATTTGTTCCAAACTCATAGCCTTTGAGAGTAAATGAAAGAAAGAAGCATGAGCTGATAGTATGAGGTTCATAGACTTGATGCATCTGAGGAAGTAATCTCAAATCTCTGAAAGTTCATGCTACCAGCTGCTTTCTTTCAATTAGTCTCAAATGTGATATAAGATACCATTAACATTTGATATAATTTAAAGGTAAATGTTTATGTTTTTAATTAATGTCCTATTATGCATAACCTTTTGAATGTTATTTTCCTGTGAAAACCGAGTTTTAGAACTTCTTTGGACTGATGTGAAGCAGTGAATAAATCTAATAAATGAAATCAAATGAAACTTAGAAATAATGGTACAAGGAAATGTTGCAGCATCTCAAGCACAGTGGTCCCTCCACATTTGCTGGGGTTAGGAGGTGAAGGAGGACCTAAAGTTTCCCAGAGAGTAGATATTAATCAAACCTGCAATAAATCAAACCTGCAAAAGTTAAAACCAAAAATGTGGAGAGCCAACTGTATTTCTATCCTCACTGTTCTTGTAACAATAATCTGTATTTCTGCCCTCACTGATCTTGTAACAATAATTTTAAGGTATATGTCTATGTTTTTAATTAACGTAATTATTCTATATTAACTTCTGAATTTTATTTTCCTGTGAAAATAAAGAATTTCAGAACTTCTTTGGGCTCATGTGAAGCAGTGAATAATTCTAATAAATGAAATTAAATCAAACTGAACTGAACTAGAAATAATGATATTAGGAAATGTTACAGCATCTCAAGCACAGTGGTCCTTCCAGATTCACTGGGATTTGGGTTTGAAGGACTCCCATGAATGTAGAAAAACCACAAATAAAAACCACTATTCTTTTGCCCTGAGAGGACACCTCTCTAGGAATCTCCAGGTCCTCCAGTGCAATTCTATGGTGAGTATCTGCCAGAAATTGATCACAGAATCATGCCGGACGATGTACAAATCCTTAGAGAGGGGGTTTTTCTAGGAAGCTCTAGGCTGTCCAGAACGACTCTATGATCAATGTCTGGCTGAATTGTGCTGGAGAACCTAAAGATTCCCATAGTGAAGATATTAATCAAACCTGCAATAAATCAAACCTGCAAAAGTTAAAACCAAAATGTGGAGAGCCAACTGTATTTTAATCCTCACTGTTCTTGTAACAAAATACTTAACAGCATTTTGGGATGGTTACTGTGTCATCTTCTTTCACTTAATCTGTCTCCATAGCTCATATATAGCCCAGCTCCAGAGATGCATGATAAAACTCCAAAGCTTTCCTTCTACCAGATGGTCCCACAGGAAAGTCTCCAGTATGAAGGGATTCTCTCTTTGCTTCTTCATTTCAGTTGGACATGGATTGCACTCGTTGTTCTAGATAATGACATCGGGGAAAGATTTGTGCAAAATGTGGTTCCACTGTTTTCCAAGGATGGCATCTGTTTTGCCTTCATAGAGAGAAGCCCTCTGTTAACCTTTGCCTCTGAAATAGAAAATATGATGCACCAGGGGGCAAGTATTAATGATAAAATCATGGCCACCAATGCCAATGTACTCGTAGTCTACGGAGAATCGTATTCAGTAGTGTTTTTAAGATGGTTGCCATATCTGTCACTTTTAGAACATGTAATAAATAAGCCGAAAATATGGATAATGACAGCACAGATGGAGCTCACCTCAGTCGCCTATCAGAGGACATGGAAGACACAACTAATCCATGGTGCTCTGTCCTTCACAATTCACTCCAATGTTGTAGCAGGATTTCAGTCATTTGTTCAAAGCAGAGACATCTCTGACCCAAAAGGAGATGGTTTTTTCAGAGATTTTTGGGAGCATGCATTTGGCTGTATATTCCCACGTAAAGTTGGATATGAGGAGAAAGACGGTATTTGTTCTGGAGAGGAAAATGGCCAGTATCCCTGGGCCTTATTTGAAATGAATATGACTGGACACAGTACAGCTTACACAGTGTGTATGCCGTGGCTCATGCCTTACATGTACATTACTCCTCAAGGCCCAAACACAGGCAGTGATGGGACCGGAAGAAGCGGAGATGAATCATAACCAGCTCCCATGGCAGGTAATGAAAGAACAGGCTTCCTGATATTTGGTGTGTTTTTTTTTTGCAGCAGTTACAGTCTCTAGTATAAGCTGAATCTCCTGTATCTTGTTTCTCATCCATGTTTTCCAACACTCCAAAGCTTAGAATATGTTGTTTAATTTAAAAAAAAAAACACGTTGATTTTGCCATTCTATATAAGGACAATATTTGCTGCCCTATTGTATATACGGGAGTTGGAATCGTTTGGATTGGTATTCACAAGAACCCAACCCAGCAGATTCCAAGGACCCATTGCAAATTTCTATTCTGGTCTTGAAAACTTTGTATGCTAATGTGCCTGAGCAGGGAACGTGTGATGTCCCATAACCTCTCAGGGATTTCTTCATCCTCTACATGGAGGGCAATTTTTTTCTGAAAGGAAGACCTCTTGTCAGGCAGGAAGGTTCTCCATGTTTTTACAATGCTCAGGAAAATCAGTGTTCAAAAATGTGTAAAAAGTCTCCTTGATATCGGAGCTCTCTCCTTCCAAAAGTTCCTCCTATGTCTAGAGGCCAAAGAATTGTAAATGGAGAAAGGCACAGTTCCTATATTCCCTCTCTTCTTGTATTTTTCTTTCATTGTTCAATATCAGGGAGGATTATGTCTTCCTGAATTACTTCTATGCTTACATTTCCATCTTTCTTTTCTCACGTCTAAATGGAAAAATGAAGTCTTCTCGTTTAATAACTTTCTCTAATTTCATTTTTACAATCTGTTAAGGATTATGCAAACAGCATAGATATGAGTTGTGCTAATTTATGAATTCCTCTCCTATGATTTCCACATCACACAGTTTTCCTGTCTGAAACACATTCCATGATATCATCATATTTGAAATTTGTTCTTTTCAATCTAGCTCCATCACTTTCTGAAAGCTGTGTCTTTTAATAACAGTGCTGGTGACAAGATCTCCTTTAACCAGAGATGGGAGTTAGTCACCGGATTTGATATTATCAACGGGATTATTCCCTCCAACGACCTTTACTTAGAGTGAAAGTTGGCGGGATTGATCCCCATGCTGGTTCCGATCATATTTCCTGATCCATGAGGAGCCATAACATGGCCCACTTTATTCAATCAGTGGATCACTCACCAACAGCTCAGAATTCCTAGTTTTGATGCGAGAGATGGAGGGAGGGGGAAGTGAAGAGGGAAGGCCACATGCTGGAGATGGACCCTATTATAGAGAAGAGCAGAATGTACAGGAACGACGCCGAGGAGTGGAGAACAGGGGTCTTGGAGATTGCTCATCGCATTATCGCAATGGGTTGAGTCACCTTTAAGGCATTTAACAACCCAACACAAAAAAACAAAGTTGTATTCTTTCAAGACAAGCTTCTGATTGTGTGAACTCCTATCAACAGAAGTACAATGAACACATTACCAAACAGATTTAAAGTAATAAGAGAAGGACAAACTGGCGACCTAACCTTTACATTAGGGAAGGTATATTAAGAGTGGATTTGAGCTCAGTGTCATGCCCGAGGAGTCTCGGATTGTCTAGGTAAACTTGAGATTGCCAACCTTGTGACAATCCACTTTGAGTCAAACCCATCAAATCAATCGGTGGGGAAAGACAATAATCAAAGGCTTGTTCCCTCGACCCTATAACAATCGATTTTGGTCTGCTTCCATACTACCCTGTTTTCCTGCCCCTTACACCTTCTTGAGGATGTCAAAAGTTCCAATCTTATTATTTCCCCTTCATTTTAGGTTTAGGTGCCGCCTCTCGGATGACTGCTCAGGTCCTTGGGGTAAGCCAATGAACACGGGGCCATTTGCTGTATGCTTGTATTTCATGCCCGAGGCAGATTTCCGACCAAGAGGTAAGCGTGTACAACTTATATCCAAATTACACATGTTGTCCATGATACTAACAGGGACATTCCATTTGGCCACCCTGTGTCTGTGTCCTACGACTTCGCACCCCCTAAATGCGGCGGATTGGCCACGTTTCTGTGAAAGTGTCACTGAGGATTTGTTCAGGGAAGGGACTTTGAGTGTTTAGCTGTTAAAAATTCCCTTTGAATGTCTTAGTAACTCAGCTAACTTTGGTGCTGCCTTAGAATGTCACCTCTCTTTCTGACAGGTTTGTTATAGTGAACAGGACATGGTAGATGAGGGATGCAATCCTTCATTAAGATCTTCTTGAAGACATTAATAAGTAATTCAGCAATTTTCTTCTCTGCAAGAAGTCTTTGAAAAACCATGGCAGTCTGAAAGGTTATTCACAATTTGGGATTTGTTCTGTGCAAAAAATTGTGGTTGTTATACACAGGAAAACAGTGTTTTCTTCACACAAGAACAGCATTTCTACTTGGAAATAATATTTCATAAAAATGCAGTTGTTTGCAGGATGTATCAATACAGGAATTATAATCACACAAAAACGCGGATTCTGTGATTCATTGAGGCCCCTGGCTTGGAAATCCCAAAGCTGACATTTGCAAGAAGACTGGAGTTATCGGATTGAGTAAATTCTAAATAAAGCACTACAATAAAAATCATATATTCCAGGATCTGGTAAAGCACTCCAAAGAAGGTACTTTGTCTGTGAACTGCTTGTCCAAATTCTTATGGAAAATAAAGAAAGGCAAATCTTCGTAACACTTCCTTATCCTGCTTTGTATACATCCTGATTTCCTCTTTCATTTCCTATCCTTGTGTTGAAACAAATATCCTGTCAGGGTAAGAATGATGTGGGAAAACCCACTATCTTTCTAATAAATAAATGTAGCTCAGGCACCATCTTTTCACACAGGGGTTATGGACTATAACCCTTATTGTTGCTATTAAATATGATGACTCCTGCGCTTCCACTTGCTAGAATGACTCACGTTTTTAAAAAAGGAGGAAAGGGTGGGATCATCTTGTTCAGTAACATATATCGCTTTCTTTTTGAACTTCATGAACTCTCATTAGTTTTGTGAAACCTTCAACCAGCTTGCTGACCCATTTCTACCACATTGCACAGCTCAGCAGTGGAGGAGAATAGTAAACACACTTAAGATGTTGGGTTGCCATCAAATTAGTTGTACACCAATTCCCTTCACAGTGAGACAAATGAATTCTGATTTCACTGCCCCATGTCTTTCCAAGTTACTCATCTGACGATTTGCTGTCTAGAAAACAATATCTATGAGAAAGATATGGCCTCACGGGTAAGTTTATTCAGATTTGTGAAACTAATAAGATTATATCTTTTTACTGCAGACAGATGATGCTATAAATGACAGAGACCAATATCCAAACAAAAAACGGACCTGTATTTCCAAGGATGTCAGTTCTTGTCTTATGAAGAACTTGGGGATCGCTTAGGTTTGTTGCTCTCTTCTGCTCCTGCAGTCACAGCTCTGGTGCTGGTCTCTTCTGAGCACAGGATACATCCATGTCAAAGCCAACAACCAGAAACCTCACCCTATCGCTCCTCATTTCCCTCTTCTTCTGCTTCCTTTCGCGTGCGTTCATTGGCGGCCCACAGAAGCAACCTTGTTTCCCCGACAAATGCTTTTGGCATTTCTTTCCGTTGTCTCTTTCCTGTGTGTTGCAAAAGACCATCACCGTGGTTCTGGCTTTCTAGCCACCAAGCCAGGATCCCGTTGAAGAAGTGGGTGGGGAAAGGATTGGCTAATGCCTTCTTCTACGCACTTTATCAAGGGGGATTTGTACAGTTGGGTGGACGTCTGCCCCATCCCAGATGTTGACATGCATTCAATGACAAGAAATTATCTGGAGTGTAATTGAAGATCTGTGACATGTTTATTGTTCTTGGGCTATATGGCTTTTTGGCCCTATCAGTTGACTGACGTTGCATTCCTTGCCAGGACGCTACCTGACATTTTCAATGAAGCCACATTTATCACTCAGATGCTGGTCTTTTTAGTGTTGGCGACCTTGTGCGCGTACCTGAGTTCGAAGGAAAATACATGGTAGCTGTAGAGTCTTCTCCTCCGGCCTCCCGTGTGGGTTGCTTGGCTGCATCTTTACCCCCCGTGTTACATAAATATTGCGGCCTCAGCTGAACAACAGGGAACAGCCTTTGGAGAAAACATCAAGATGAATGGTTTGTCCTATTTCTCCATCTGAACATATCTACGTTGGTTATTAGGTTTGTTTTATTATGAATGGAGTTTAGTCTCATATCCCTTCCAAGGAATCAATGCAATTTCCATTAAAAGCTTTTTATATGCGTACGAGTCCGATTTCAAGACAGGTACTGGCTTAGGAATATCATAAAACCACCAGCCCTAGTTCTTTGTGATGAGGAGAAGATAGAGTACATACCATGCCTGTAGATACTTTCCCAGCAAACACTTTCAGAGTCATTCTTTTTCATGAAAGGGTTTTTTAATGAAACATCCTAATGGTTGTATGTGAAAATGACACTGTGGTCAGAAGAGTATGGAGAAAAGGCCTGATAAGGGGGGTTTTCCCACTTAATATTTGAAACGATTAAAATACAAGTTTTAATAAAACCGATTCAAAATAACCCTGTGTTATCTCGCTTCCGAAACGCGCTTATTCTTGTCCATTGGTATTTCACTCGAAGTTTTACTGCACGCGTCCTACTGGCATGAAATCGGTGTTAAAAATAACGCGACTCTTTCCTCCATACTTATTTGGAGCGTCACTCCATAGTACATCAGAATGACGTAACGTACCCGGCTTATTGGAACGCGATTTCATTCGTCACGCGTTCATTCATGACCGTTTGTGAAATGATGTATTTTTGGGGGTTTTTAAAAGAACCAATCAGGCGCTTAAAACGATCAAACGTCATAAACGCTGTCAGCCTTCATACATTCTTCCCTCCGAATTAGGAAACCAAGCTTTTCAAGGAAACTATGGAGATAGGTTTTGCAGACACCTCTCTCAGTCTCCCAGAACAGCCAGGGAGATACCCCTTCACAGACCCACAGATCAATGGGGGAGGCTCTGCCAAAACGAATTAAGGAGGAAACCCAGCACTCTTCCAGGAATATGGGAAGGTTCAGGGCAGCATCCCTCTCCTGTCTCCCAAGACAGCCCGGGAACTCCCTCACCAGCGCCCACAGATCAAGGGGGAGCTTCTGCAAAGCAGGGCGGGAGCACTTTCCCAAAGATCTCTTTCCAGTGTGGAGGAGAAGGCAAAAGAACTCCGTGAGCAGCGCGGAGAAAGCTCATCCCCCCCCCCCACATTGATCAGGCCTTCCCTGCTGACGAGATCAGACCAAACGGGCAGGAATGCCTATTTAGAGAGCCTTCCCTCCTGTCTCTCCTCCGTCTAGAATGGCTCCTCCCTCCACAGAGGGGAGGTTGCCAATCCACCGGGAGAAGCCCCTTGTAGTCCTTTGCAGATGCAGCGCTTGAGCAGCCGAGACTCAGGCGTTAAAGCGTGAAGAGATTAAAGCGCCTGTAAACCATTAAAAAAACAATAACCAATAATCCTTATCTCTTATGAAAGACACAGCGAAAACAATACGGGTAGGGGAAGCAAAAATGGACGCCACGACAGAGGGACAGAAAGGGCAACTCCCCAAGGACAGCCCCACCGCAGTTGACTCCTCATCACCAAACCGATTCAAAGGGCTGTCGTTCCTATTAAAATACCTGGTCCTAACTCGAATCAAGAGAAAAACGTAGTCGGACCCAGTTTTTTTTTAAAGATTGTTAAAAGACGAAAAACTCGATTCACATTTTATCCCACTCTCCGATTCGATTTGTAGTGGGGACGACTGCAGGTTGCTCTAACCGTTTAGGTTTAAATCGGATCCAATATGACGCCTCTTGGATTCATTCAGAAGCGGGTTCCCTAGTGGAACCTCCCCAAAGACTAGGTTTTTATCAAGAGATACACTAGCAGCAAATAATGCAGCCCACCATCTTGTACCATGTGAAGCTGAGTGGAAAGACTGTGATACCCAGAAATCCACGAAATAAACAGTACCATCGCATCCTAGAATCATCGGGTTGCAAGAACCAACAAGGGCATCCAGTCCAACCCCATCGATATCAGGAAATCACCAATCAAAGCACCCGACAGAGGCCATCGCCTCTGTTTGAAGACAGAGAAGGAGACTCCACTACACTCCGAGGAGTTGTTCCACGTTGAACGCCCTCTCAGGAAAGTTCCTCAATGTGAGAGGAATCTCTTTCCTGCAGTTGCCATCATTGTTCTGCATTCTAGTCTTCGGAGCAGCAGCAAAAAAAAGCTGCTCCATCCTCAGCTATGACCACTTCAATACTTAATACTCTCAAACCACTCTCAGCTCATTTGCCAGACCTTTTTCTTATGGGAAAAAAACTCATTAAAACCATCCATCAAATAGGGTGCCATACCTGAACCTCCAAACCGGGGACAAATGTTTAAAATGTAGACAAAAAAAAAAAAAAAAATATACAAAAAACCCACCAACTGTAGGACACAATTTTTAAGGCGGACCATGCCAATAACTCGGAAAAAAATGAAAATAAGAAACATAAAAAAGCATGTTGAGCAGCTCAAATGGAGGACATTCTTGGCATTATCTAGACAGATGCAGAAATGACTTCCTCTGGCCAACCGCACGCCCCTCCAAACACATAACAGCACATTGGCCAATTTAACATGACTATTTACCTGGCCTCTTGCCTACTTTCAGAAGGATTATGCATAAAACAAACCCTTGGGTTTAACTTAACCCAGTAAAAATTTACATGGTTATATATTTAACATAGCTTCTGCCACTCAGTTGCTTATTCATAACCCACCCTTAAACCTTCAAGATGGTTTCCTAAGAAGAATTGCCTGTTTCCAAGTTTCTTACACCAACTGTACTGGCCAAGACTTTGATTTTTCTTCAGTGCTCATGAGTTTGTAAAAATAGAGCAAGTTACAGGACATGCCTCAGAGCTAGCTGATATCAATACACCATCACATCTCACCTCATGTCAAAACAAGGCAGACTTTAGCCTTAAAGTCAAAAAATACACAACAAATACACTTTGGAAAAAAAAAAACGAAGTACCAAAAAATAGAGAGCCTTCAGGCCTGATTATACCTTCCTCCGTTTTACTTGAAGGCTGATAGAAGGAGATCCTTCTCAGACAACAGGATGTATACTTCAATGTTTATATATAGGCGACATCTGCCTTCGCCTTTATTCATTTTATTGATAAATATCCACGGACACACCAGTAAATTTTATACTTCTTGTTGCCTTTGGCACCAAGCCTGATATTAACATATAATGTGTCAGATTCGTGCAGCTGCCGGTTAAAATCTGTCCAGGCAATGACCCTGTTATAGCTAGTATCAATCTTCCCTGCCACAATGGATTTTAAAACAAATTTTAAATAATCTTAACCTTGTTTTTAGCTTCTTTTACTTTTATCCCCCACCCCCTCACATCTGCTAATCTAAAGATGGAGTGAACTCGCCTGAGCCAGGCCACTTCAAGGAGTCTCAAACGATTTTCTGAATTGTGTTTTGACCCTAGTCATTTCGGGATTATAATATCATGAATATAAAACTAATCTCACTAACACATGAGAAATGTTTGAGAAATGGCTTGCAATAAATTTAAAAAAAACAACCTAATTAAAAAACCAGAAAGACGCCGTCACAAGAAAAATACCAAGGTTCTGCCTTAGAAACTAAAATCCGGATCCCGTGCCTAAATCTGGTCTCAATGTGCTGTTGTGTGTGACGATCTAATGGAAGACTACTACTAATCTCCCTAACCAATCCCGCTCCCCTGGACTCTGAAAAATGCCTACGAGGGCCTGAGACCCCAGAATGGATGAGTAAGGATGAAAGGAGGCGAGCATTGTCTGCAAGGTAGCTCTCCAGACCACTGAAGGCCAACCATGGCTAGAAAAGTTATTGTTGTTACACTACAGAGATATTTCGTGTGTACAGAAGTGCCAGGACAAATATTAACACATGCACGAACTAAAACTTCATACTGGGTTCTTCCCTCTAAAAGCTAAACGCATGACACGTTATTTTTCCCCTACTGTGGTAAAAGAGACCCTCAAAAACCAAGATTCTAAACAGTACCAAGTTCTCCTATAGCTCATCATATGACTCTGTTTGCGCTACAGCTTGCCCATCCCCAGGTAGCTACTATGCATAGATAACATGCATTACGCCAACCTCCAGTCATCAAATCTTAGCATTACATAATATGTCAGATGATAGATACTGGCAAAATTCTCATTGAAGGCGTGCTCGAAACAATGAAGCTGAAAGCAATGACACCAAAAGGAAGTTCCTGACCGCTCTGAGACAGTGCAGTGGGATGTATATAATGCATCTGCATTTAACAGAGTGATGTTGCCTAAAACCTTAGAAGAAGTACAGCAGCAGTCATCACAACTAAGATCATCCTGCATACAAACCACACATCTCTTTGTCAGTGCAGGCCCCTACATGCCTTTTCATGACTTTTTGGGTACATTTCTTGCGTGACACCTTTGAACCCGGAGTCAGACAACAGATTGGGAAAGGCCATATCCTCATCCCTTTACCTTAAAGAACTCCCGCATTTCAACACCCTCACATTTTGCTATTATCTCTTCGCTATAAGCAGTGAAATTTATGGACGTATCTTTAAAAAACCAAGAAGCAAGTTTACGTCCCCTCATATGCTATTGAAGTATTCCACAGTGCCCAAAATCATTTATTACTCCATGAAGCAAAAAACCATTGTTTTCTTCTGGTGTTTTCCACATAATCTCAGCCATCAATGGTGTGGGAGGAGTATTCTTTCCCATCACTTCTCTGAACAACATCGTGCGAGAATATTTGCAACATTAGAGAAGAATATAAACTTTCAGAGGGGCCTATTTAAATACCAAGTAGGTCAGATTTATTCTATCTTGATTCTTCTATAACACAGAAGCATTTTGCCACTGAGGTACCTGCTATTTTCTTTTCACAGTCTTCCAATTGGGATGAAGAGCAAAACAACAGCAATTGTTTCCACTGTCCTACCCGGAAACAACCTCCTTCTCACCCCAGTTTAAAGACCACACAGCCACTGATTTGGAATAAAAACGCTCAAAAAGTGATTTTAATTAATAGGATTTAGGCTACAAAGCAAACAATATTTGGGCATTGACTATCTATACCCTGCAACTAAAAACTCTTATTGGAATAAGAATACCCCTTTACACAATAGGCATGTGTTCATTAAAACCGTAGTGCAACCATGAATCTCTGCCTTCTCCAAATTCTAGTTATTTTACTAACTATATTAAGCTGACTGTCATTTCTTTTTATTTAATATTGTATTCCTCCAGTTCTGCCAAAGGAAAATGGGACTCAATAAACAAGTCAAGAGTGTTCACCCAAAGTCTGTGATCAGCCCCCCCCCCCCTCGGCAAAAGTATTACTCCAGCTCACCCACAGAAGCAAGGTCCCGCCTTTGGAAAGTCTCTCGTCACTACTGTATTTCCAGTCTCGTGCTACGGGTCAGCAGATCAAGATCCTGGAGAGTTCTGACAATAGATACAAACCACAAGAAGTCATGTCCCCATCTTAACAAGGTAAAAACGAGGACAATTAACAAACATTACAACAGAGCGTCGCTGAACATCAGAAGGCAATCCATAATCCAAAAAAGCCAACATGGGTTTCAGACGACAGGTCAGCCCTGACAAACCTGATGTTTTTTAATAACTAACCAGTGAGGAATGCTGTAGTATAGTCTATCTGATTCAGTAAGGCCTTTGACAAGCCCCCCTGATATTCTTGCAAACAAGCTTGTAGAATGGGGTCGCACAAGGCAACGTTACAGGATTTGCAAATGGTGCCCGGCCGAACCCAAAGGGTACTCAACAATGGCTCCTTTTCATCCTGGAGAGACGTGACCAGGGAGTCCCACAGGGCTGTCCTGGCCCCAGGATTAAACATCTTTATCACTGACTGGATGAGAGAACTGGGGGCATACTTATCAAATTGTAGATGACCCAAATTCGGAGGAAAGCACTGCGCGTGAAGAATTAAAATCAAGATACCCGAAAGACAGAAAGTTCGGGCCACAGTCCAACAAACGCACACCACGGAGAAAAGTAGGTACTGACTTAAGCAAAAACAATGAAAGCCAGACAGGATTGGGACTAGATTGAAGAAACCCGTTTTCCTCATAATGAGACTGCGGCGACACCTTTAAAAAAAAATCGTTCCCCACATCCCCTTCAAACGTGACTTCTTCTCTCCTTCGCAGCCAGCCACTATTTTCACAGATCTGAATGACACTACAAAGACAAGGCGAAATAATTACGCTAATACTGGCATTCAACACTCAATTACCATGCATCAAAAGGAAGTTGGCCGAGGTTTAACAACCTTCCTGCTAAAACCCTACGGCACCACACACAAACGGGGGGGGGACTCCCAGCTCCTCCCCCCCCCCCCCCCCCCCCCCCCCCCCCCCCCCCCAAAAATAACTGTGAAGCCCCAACAAGACATGCTCGCGTTGCGGGGACTCAAGGACCACCAGTCCAACCCCTTCTGCTATGAAGTAACACCTAGGAATAATGGCTACAGAGGGCATTAGTCTGCCCCTGTCACCCTCCGGATGACCCGCACGATGGGACCAAACTGAGGGTTTTCTTGGCTACCGAGGAGTTTGCCATGGAGCCCCTGAAGCTGCGCTCGTGTGACCTCCCCGTGCGACACGGGAGGGTCAGTGCAAAGTGGCAATGCTTTGCCAACAGGAATCCTCAATTAGGAGCAGCGAGGTTTGGTGATGGCAAGAATTCTGCCATGAATAAAACCTACCATGAGAGGAATACTTAGGAGTTGGAGTTGAGCTGAGAGGATGTGACTTGCCCAAGGTCAGCCAGTGAATTTCTAGGGTGAACTGGGAGCTAGAGTTCCTGATCCCAGCTCAGCCATGTAAATCCACAGGGTGACATGGGTAAGTCACACTCTCTCACTCATGGATATTTGCACTCTCCTTGTCTATTATTATTATTTATATTATTATTATTATTTGCATAATCACCATGGGAGAGGTTGCAGGAGTGGACGTTGAAGCTGAGAGCAAGTGAAATAATAATAATAATTTCTGCCAGCTCTTCAGCCAAAGGCTATCAGAGCAGCTTACAAGACCTTTCCTGGCCTGCTACGAGTTGAGACTTGAATTTCTTCTCTTCTGTAAGAATTGACATGTCAGAGCATGGCATAAAGGGTAGAAGGCCTCCCCTTTTGTTCTCTTTGTTTTCAAACCAAATCTGCCTGAGCAAAGTTGGAGTGAGAATCATCCTAAACAAAAGAAATAGCCTCAGGATGAATGGTTAGCTTTTCTTTACACAACATATGCAAATGCTGGCCACCTAGAGTTCAGTTGAAAGTTTTGTCTCTCCCCCTCATTCGAAATGACTAACATCAAAATTTCTTATCATTGATAAGAACTGCTCAGAAATTTTCTCTCTAAATGTTTATTCGAAAATGTCGAATTAGGCATATTTCGCCTAATTTTCAAAATTTTCGGAGACTTTCTTTACATCCCTATTGGGACCCTGGCTGAATGAAAACTACATGTGAAAGGGATCTAGGAGTCCAAGTAGACCCCAAGTGCATGATCAGCAGTGCGATGCGACAGCTGACAAGGCCGAATGATTTTAGGCTGCTCAACTTCAATAGAAGTATAGTGTCTGATCCGGGTAATAGTGCCACCCTATTCTGCTTGGTCAGGCCCCAACTGGACTACTGTGTCCTGTTCTGTGCACCACAGTTAAAAAGGATGTGAGAGAATTGGACTGTCCAAACGGAGGGCAACTAAAATGGTGAAGGGTCTGGCAAACCAGGCCCTATGAGGCATGACTTAGGGAACTGGGGGTTTTAGCCTGGAGAAGAGAAGGTTAAAAGGTGATATGTAGCCCTGTTTAAATATTGAAGGGATTGTGAGGGAGGGGCAAGGTTGTTTTTGCTACTCCAGAGACTAGAATGCAGAACAATGGATGCAAACTACAGGAGAAGAGATTCTACCTCAACATTAGGAGGAACCAGTAAAGGCTGTTTGACAGTGCACAAACCCTCGGAGTGTGTGGAGTCTCCTCCTTGGAGGTCTTCCAACAGAGGGTGGATAGCCATCTGTCGGGGTGCTTTGATTAGATTTCCTGCATGGCAGGGGGTTGGACTGGGCCCTTGTGGTCTCTTCCCAACTCTACTGATTCTATGATTTTATGTCACTATGTTCTGGATTTGGGTATCACAGTCATCTCCACTCATCTTCACATGTACAAAGATGGTGGTGCATTAGTGTTGCTGGTGAATCTTTAAGGAAAACCTAGCTTTATCAGGCTTTTCTCCTCCCCTTCTGACACAGTGTCATTTTCACATACAACCATTCGCATGTTTTCATTAAAAAAACCTTTCATGAACAAATGCTTCTGAAAAGTGTTGATGGGAAAGTAGTACAGGCATCGGTATGTACTCATATCTCTTCATCATCACAAGGAACTAGGGCTGGTGGTTTTATGATATCTATCCTTAAGCCCTTATTCCTGTCTGTGATCGGGACTCATATGCCATTTATAAAATTTTTTAATGAAATTGCATTGATCCTGTGGCAGGGTATGAGACAAAAAGCCTTCATCATAAAACAGAAACCTAAATCATCAACTTAGATATGTGCAGACTGGAGAAATAAGACAAAACATTACATTCTTTGATGGTTTCTCCAAATAAGTGTTCCCTGTTGTTTCGCTGAGGCCGCAATAATTATGTAACACTTGGGTGTAAAGATGCAGCCAAGCAACCCAGCACGGGAGGCCAAGTTGAGAAGATCTCTACAGCTACCATGTATTTTCCCTTCGAACTCAGGTAGGGGAACAAAGGTCAGCCAAAACACCACAAAGCCAGCATCTGAAAGTGATAAATTGGCTTCATTGAAAATGTCACGGTGCTTCCTGGCAAGAATGCAACAGTCAAACTGATAGTGGCCAAAAAGCCCTATAGCCCAAGACACAATAAACATAGTCACAGATCCTTCCTTACACTCCAAGATAATTCCTTGGTCCTTGAATGCATGTCAAATCTGGAAACGGCAGACGTTGCCACCCAAACTATACAAATCCCTGCTTAATAAAAGTGCGCGTAAAGAAGAATGGCATAGCCGTTCCTTTCCCCACCCACTCGTCAACCGGATCCTGGCTTGGTGGCTATGAAAAGCCAGAAACCACTGTGATGGTCTTTGCCACACACAAGAAAGGGCCATGAAAAAACACAATGCAAAAGCAGTTTGTCGGGGAAACCTGTTGCCTTCTGTGGCCGGCCAATGATAAGCAACGCCGAAAGGACGCAGAAGAAGAGGGAAATGAGAGAGCATAGGTGAGGTTCTGGTTGTTTGCTTTGACAATGGGAGTTTTCCTGTGCTTCAGGAAATGACCAGCACCAGAGCTGTGACTGCAGCGCAGAAGAGAGCAACAAAGCCTAAGCTGATCCCCAAAGTTTTTCACTAGACAAGAAGCTTACATCCTGGAATACTAGGTCCGTTCTTTGTTTGGATATTTCTCCTCTGGCATTTATAGCAATCATCCGTCTGCGTTGAAAAGAATAATCTTAGTTTCACAAAACTAGAATAAATCTTACCCATGAGTCATAACATCCTCATAGATATGTGTTTCTAGTCAAAGAATACACATTACATGGAAATAATTTGAGCAAACGAATGAGAGTCCTTTGTCTCACTGAACTAAAGGGAAACAATGTTCAACTATTGGATCCAATGCAAGTTTGAGTGTCCCAACTATTCTGCAATCCATGCTATTGCTGTAAAATGTGAAGAAATGGGTCCGCAAGAAGTGCTGACTAGGGGACTGGCTAGAACATTTTGCGCAATGTGTTGAAGGTTCAAAAAATCCTCAATGAAATCAGGAATGTTCAAGCAGATAGTTTAGATACCTCTACTGCTTCCTGAGATGATCCCACCCTTTCCCTCAGACATTTAAAAAAACTCAGTTTGAGTAACTTGTCAATGTACAGGTAGAAGAGCAAGAGTCATCATATTTTATATAATCTATAATCCAATTTAATTGTCAACTATCTTCACATACTCCTCTTTCTCCACTGTTAGTTCGTCAATCTAAAGATATATGTTGTGACTACAGAGGGTTATGTTTGTTGAGAATTTTGAGGAGCTAAATTTGGTAATTCTGAACGCTCTATAATGATGTTATCCCGCGATACACTCACTGGTCTGGTGATAGACCTTCAGTCCTCACCTGCCGGGATTACTTTAGTTTTGTACCATATGTACACAAATTTACTGTAGTCACTCGCCCAGAAAGCGCTCCTTCCATAATATTAGTATCAGCCCATTTGACAATATGTTTCTACCTATAAGCCAGAATTTGAGTCTGCCGGCTGCTGAACAGGCCCACCCTAGTAAATGGACGCCACAGATTGCCAAGGCTCTTACTGTACATCTTGATAAGGAAGAAATTAAACCCTTCATTAAGGAAATGATAGCCCGTAGGAGGACGCTGACATAATGATCAGATTTAATAACTTATCAGTCCCATTCAATCATTAACTGCCCCCAAAAACAAAAAAAATAGTACTACACAACATAGATCAAAAAATTCCAAACTGTGTGTTCGGAGTGTAGACAGGCATGGACCTCTCAAAAGAGAGTTTAAACAATACAAAGCAAAATCCCTCCTCTGTTCTGTTGTTTTTAGACCTTCGAATAAGAAGACAAATAAACAACTGATCAGCTAAAAAAAAAGGAATGCTATACAAGTTGCTTGGGGAAATTAATAACAGCGCCGTGGCAAATAACCCCTCTCTATTTTGGAAAGAGATAAATTTATCCTTCCCAAGAATTAAATAACCCCCTGTTTCAAGTTCCAGCTCTACTTTGGGAAAATCCCTTTGCAGTCTGTATGATGGTACTGTATCTACATATTGATCTCGGACTAAAGCCTCTACGCTACCCTACTGGCCCCCAGTTTCATGTTCGGAAATTAAGTCTCTAATCGGTCCACTTAAACCAGCTAGGGCCCGGGGTGGATCTCATCACCCGGTGAAGTATTAAAAAATGATCTGACTGGTGGATACCTGTGTTATCCACACTTCTCACAGCATAGATAGATCAACAATAGTACCTTCAGTTGGGGCCTTGCATTATAATTCCCATTTACAAAAAGGCACAAAAGGACGATCCATCTAATTTCAGACCAATAGCCTACTAAGCCGATAGTAAATTGTATGCTAAACATCTGCAAACCAAATTTGGACGGCTAGAAAACGGGGAGGAAATACTGAATGACGAACAGGCGGCTTTGGGCCGGGAAGCAACAATTGACCACGCGTTGTTCTACAACATCTGGTAGAGAAATATTTACACAAGGGCATCCCTCTACATGCACATTATAGATTTTAAAGCTGCATTCGATTCCATCTCAAGACTCAGATTGTGGGACAAACTCATGATAGCACGATTGACAAACGGCTTCTTCTACTTCTTATTAAATGCATGAAATAATCGCTTGGGGTGAGATGTAGTTTCCTAGGACACATCTCCAAGAAGTTCAAGTCAGAAAGGGAGTCAGACAAGGGTGTGTTCTGGCCCCAATCTTAACTATTACATAAATTTGTTAATTCCCGTTTTGAACAGTTCTTCTTTTTCATCCACCCAAAAATCTCAAATAGACACATCCACTACTACTATATGCAGATGACTTGTTTATATGTCCTTGACCCCAATAGGTCTTAATAGGGCTTAAATCTTTAACCATTATTGTAACGAAGAAAAAATATCAATAAATTACTCCAAAACCAAAATCATTACTTTTCTAAACAACTAAGGAGGAAAAATTGGAAGCTAGGAAAACAATTCATAGACAGGTCAAAACTTTCAGATATTTGGGGATTGTATTTCAACAAAAGGAGCGAAATGCTCACTTGGATTTTGTCACCAAAAAAGCCCAAAAAACAGTAGATACTATACAGTACAAAAGTTTTTTTTTTCTAAAGGAGCTCAGTTTATCCCTGCCGCAATAAAACTCTTTCTGGCTAAGGCCAAATCACAACTGTTGTATGGAGCTCAGTTAGGACCTTACTGTGATATGCAGCCTTTAGAACGAATACAAACAAAATTTTTAAGGAAAATCTTCCAAGTAAGTCGTAGTGTGCCAAATGCTGCACTGAGAAGAGAAGCTGGAGTTAGTAAAATCGACACAAGTATGTGGATCAATATCTTCACTTATTGGCTCAAATTAAATAAAAATCCAGGTGGTCTAACTAAATTTGTTCTGGCAGACACTCATAAACCCTCCTGGGAATTAGCTATTAATAAGAAATTAAACACACTGGGACTATCAAGGGATTTTGTCCTGAGTCTAAATTTAGATCAGGCTAAATCGACCATAAAGCAAAGAATGTTAGATATCGAAGGTCAGACGGAAATTGCAGCTATTCCTGATTACTTCTTAATTAATAGACAAATTCTGGTTTCCTCACCTGCTCCCTATTTATTTCAAATTACAATACCTAAATTTAGGAGAGCCTTGTCCCTAGCCCGATTTAATGCCCTTCCCACGGCTGTTTTGGAAGGGAGATTCAAGAAAATACCCTTCGAAGCACGGCTATGCCATTGTGATGAAAAAGCTGTTGAAACTTTAGAACACATCTTCCTGTACTGCCAATATTATAAAGACATCCGCCAACAATTGATTACCCCTCTTCTAGGGAAACTCTCTGGCTGCTCAGACACCTTCTATGTTTGTTATCTTTTGAATAGTCAGACACCTAGCATTGTATATAAAGTTGCACAATTTTGTTATATTGTCTGCAAAACACGCCCTCTAATGGTGGGAAGGAAATAAAACATCTACAGACGACCGAGAGAAGATAGCCGCAGATTGTTATAGATTTTAATCTCTAGTTATTAACTAGAAGTTTTATTGTGATGTCTGAAGTTTACCCTTGGTATTTTATGTTTGAACTGTTATTTGTTTATGCTGGTCAATGACCGAATAAAATTCTACTACTAGTAATCTATAATGTATAATAATTTCTAGGGGAGCCGGATGATAAATACAGTCCATAATCCCTTGTGTGAAAAGATGGTGCCGAAAACTGTATTTATTTCAGCTTCCAAAGTTTGAGAAGACTGGTGAGTCTTTACCATTTTAAAGGGAAACCTCTGCTACCACATTCTTCAATTCCTTACCCTAACATAGGTTTTTTTTTCCCAATACAAGATTGGAAATGAAAGAGAAAATCAGGAATGTATACAGAACAGAAATAATGGAAGTGTTACTGAAGGATTTGTCATTCATTATTTTACATATAAGAATTTGAACAAGCATGTTCACCAGACCAAGAACCTTCTTTGGAGTCCTTTACCAGTTCTGGAATGATATTAAGTTTTATTGTATTGCTTTATTTAGATTTACTCAATCCGATACTCTCAGTCTTCTCGAACATGTCAGCTTGGTATTTCCAAGGCCAGGGACTCAGATAGAATCACAGAATCCTGCTTTTTGTGTTGATAAAATGAATTATGTATTGATAAAATTCTGCATAACATTTGCATGTGGTTGGTCTCTACAGAAAACTGCATTTCCATTAAATGTTATTTTCCAAGTAGAAAATGCTGTTTCTTGTGTAGAAAACACTGTTTCTTGTGCTTAACAACCACATGAAAGTTTTTCACAGAATAAGTCCCAAATTGTGAATAACCTTCGAAGACTACAGTGGACCCTTGTTATACGCTGGGGTTTGGTTCCAAGATCCCCCGTGTATAACAAAATCCGTGTATGCGCAAGTCCCATTAAATATAATGACATAGCAAAATGGTGTCCCTTACAAAAAATGGAAAATCAAGGTAAATTTATACTTTTTTGGAACATTTTCAAACCGTGTATGCTTGAATCCGTGTATAAAACATCCGTGTATAAGAAGGGCCGACTGTACATGGTTTTCAAAGACTTTCTTGCATTAGGAAAACAAGTGCTGAAATTACTTATTATTGTCTTCAGGATAAAATCTTAGGCCTCATTCCCACTGGGCTATAATGGGGATCAGGACGCGAATCATGGGTGCATCATTTCCATTTGAGCGTGCATTCCACCGGCATTGCTCCGATATCATTCCCATTGGAATTTGAATCTGAATCGGAATATCCCAAAAAACACAAATTATAGGTCAATAAACCAGTTTTAAAAAACAGCGGCTTTTTAGCAAGTTTTCCTGTGCCTCCTGAGTCCCATACGAATGGGAACGACAAGGGTGTCGGATTTGGGAACCTGGAGACGGGAGGAGCAGCGCTCAAGGGGCTGGCCTGGGGATGTCACCCTCTTTGTTCTCTTTCTGCATCACCGGCATCATTTTCTTCCGTTCGCATAGCCTTTCCCCCAGTGGATTGGGAAGCAGGGTAATGCGATTGCGCTACATTGAGCTCCAACACAGTAAACACATTACTCCTCCTGCAACCTCCCCTCTGCTCCACATTCATAGACCAATGTGTGATGAGAGCCATTGAACACCATTTATAACTATTATTATTATTATTATTATTATTATTATTATTTCTTTTTTTGCTTCTGTCTGAGCAGCAGATGGGCTTTGCAGTACATGCCTGCATGATCCCCCCCCAGGCAGCCCAGGGAGCAATGGGGGAGGCAAGGGGATTGGGGGCAATTAGAGGCTCGTTCTCTCTTTCCCAGAGGAACTATGGGAAGACAAAGAAGAGCCTGAAACCCAAAGGGATTTGGAGTGAATAGAGGCTCCCTTTTCCCTTTCCTGGAAGGGAAAAGCACCTAAACAACTGCTTGACTGTGATGTCAAGAGCTTAAGTACTTGATTGACAACTGCTTTTAAAAAAAGAGGTTCTGGTACAGCAATGAGAATGGGGAGCAAAATAACTGCAGGGATAATACCAATGGAAACGAAAAAAGGGTTAAAAAAAACGGGTCTGTGTGAACCCGTTTTTAATGGGAATGATGGGTCAGATTCGAGTCAGAATCCATGTCAGAAGCACTGCGAAATAAGCCGCTTTTTTTGCCCAGTGGGAATGGGGCCATAGTGAATAATTACATCCCTGCCTACCTGCCATGTGGTTGTTCACTATAACAAGCCTGTCAGAAAATAAGAGGTGACAACTCTAAGTCATCCCCACAAATATAGCTGAGTACTGTACTAAGACATTCAAAGGCAGATTTTTAACAGCTAAACACTCAAAGTCATCTTCCTGAATAAATCCATCAATTACACTTTCACATAACCTTTTCCAAATCCTCCATCATTTGGGATTTGCAAAGTTATTATTACACATACACATGCTTCCCAAATGGAATTCTCACTCTTATCTATCATGACAATCCATTTGATAACTCTGTATATAAGGTTACATCTTACCCTTTTGGTCTGAAATCTTCCCTTCTGGACATGAAAGACAGTCATAACAGCAAAATGGCTCCCCCTCTTTCACTTTCTTACTAGTCCCAAGAGGACATTTTTCAGTACATATAGAAAGAGGCTTCACCTAAACCATGAATGAAAGGGAGGAAATAAATCAATTAATTGGAAACTTTTACACCACTGAGAGATTTCTTTACACATTAGGAATGGTACAGAAAACAATTATCAAAATCATATTGTTAATGTCAAGGAGAACAGACCAATTGATTCAGTTCTCTTTACCAACAATTGATTTAATGGGTTTACTCAATTTGGGATTGTCACAAGGTCTTTCTATCAATGCTTCAAGGCAACCCTTTTACCTCAAAAACATCCAAAGACTCCTTGTGAATGACACTGGCTCATAATCCACCTTTAATATACCTTCCCTAAATGTTTAAAGGTTAGGGTCCCCAGTTTGTCCTTCTCTTATTGTCATTAAATCTGTTTGGTAATGTGTTCCTTGTACGTTTATTGATATGCGTTCACACAATCAGAAGCTTGTCTTGAAACAAATGCAACTTTATTTTTGTTGTTTGATTGTTAAATGCCTTCAAGTCAATCTCAACCCATGGCGATCCTGTGGATGAGAGATCTCCAAGACTCCCTGTTCTCCACTCCTCTGCTTTGTTCCTGTACATTCTTCTTCTTCTCCTTAATAGAGTCCATCCATCAAGCATGCGGCCTTCCTCTCTTTCTACTTCCCTCCACCTTTCCTAGCAGTATTGGGGTGATTTTCTTCAGTGAATCATGCCTTCTCATGATGTGTCCAAACTATGACAGCCTAAATTTTGTCATCTTGGCTTCCAGGGTCTGAAATAAGGCCCATCTGTATGAACAGAGCAATTGTTCCTTGTGCTCTTAATTTATTTTATACATTATGAATTTGATTTTATGTAGTCTCTGGACTGGAATAAGGAATTGTTGTTTAATGCTCTTACATAAATGGACACTGACCTTTTTATACAGCCATAACTACATCAATTCTATTTTAAATTTCCTCTATTAGTTTCTAAAGGGAGGAATTCTGTAAAAATTAATTTGATAAAGTTATTCATGTATTATGTGTTTTCCAGCAACAACAGTAACCACTAATGGTTCATCAGTGTTATTGCCAAAATAATTTTACAACTCAAGAAGAATGTATCTCTGCCCATTCAAAACTGAGAGAATTCTGAGCTGTTGATAACTGGATCCTACCTGATTGAATAAAGTGGGCCATGTTATGGCATCCTCATTGATCAGGAAATATTGATCTGAGCCAGCATGGGGATCAATCCTGCCAACTTTCACTCTAGTAAAAGTTTCGTTGGAGGGAATAATCCAGTTGATAATATCAAATCCGGTGACTAACTCCCATCTCTGGTTAACTGATGTGAAGCAGTGAATAAAACTAATAAAAGAAATCAAGGCCTGTTACAGACTGGCCAAAATAAGCTGCTTGGAGTCTCTTTGGAGGTATTGCTGTTTAAATGATGCATGCATCCTAAGAATCCGGAAGCTCCACCAAGCTGCATTCCAGTGCTTAGAATGGAGTGTGGCTTTGGCAAGAACCTCCGGACTCTTAAGACCCAGGCATCATTTAATAGCATACCTCCAAAGAGACCCGAAGCAGCTTTATTTTGGCAGTCTGTAACAGGCCAAAGGAAACTTAGAAATAATGGTACAAGGAAATGTTGCAGCATCATAAGCACAGGGTCCCTCCACCTTCGCTGGGATTGGGTTTGAAGGACCCCCATGAATGTAGAAAAAACCAGAATAAAAAACACTATCTTTTGACTTGAGAGGACACCTCTCTTGGAATCTCCAAGTCCTCCAGTGCAATTCTATGTGGAGTATCTGTCAGAAATGATTAAGAATTATGCCGGACGATGTACAATCCCTAGAGAGGGTTTTTATCAAGAACTCTAGCTGTCCAGAATAACTCTATGGTCAAAGTCTGGCTGAATTGTGCCGGAGGACCTAAAGATTCCCATAGAGAAGATATTAATCAAACCTGCAATAAAATCAAACTGCAAAAGTTAAAACCAAAAATGTGGAGAGCAAATGTATTTCAATCCTCACGTTCTTGTAACAAAATACTTAACAAATTTTGGGATGGTTACTGTGTCATCTTCTTTCACTTACTTTGTCTCCATAGCTCATATATGGCCCAGCTCCAGGATGCATGATAAAACGCCAAACCTTTTCTTCTACCAGATGGTCCCACAGGAAAGTCTCCAGTTGAAGGGATTCTCTCTTTGCTTCTTCATTTCAGTTGGACATGGATTGCACTCATTGTTATGGATATGACAATCGGGGAAAGATTTGTGCAAACAGTGGTTCCACAGTTTTCAAAGCATGGCATCTGTTTTGCCTTCATAGAGAGAAACCCTGTGTTAACATTTGCCTCTGAAATGGAAAACATGATGCAATGGGGGCAAGTGTTAATGATAAAATCATGGCCCCCAATGCCAATGTACTGGTAGCCTATGGAGAATCGTACTCAGTAGTGTTTTTAAGATGGTTGCCAATCTGTCATTTAGAACATGTAATAAATAAGCCAAAAATATGGATATGACAGCACAGATGGAGCTCACCTCACTCGCCTATCAGAGGACATGGCAGACACAAATAATCACGGTGCTCTGTCCTTCACAATTCACTCCAATGTTGTAGCAGGATTTCAGTCATTTGTTCAAAGCAGAGACATTCTAACCCAAAAGGAGATGGTTTTCAGAGATTTCTGGGAGCAGGCGTTTTGTGTATCCCCACATAAAGTTGTATATGAGGAGAAAGACGTTATTTGCACTGGAGAGGAAAAACTGGACAGTCTTCTGGGCCTTATTTTGAAATGAATATGACTGGACACAGCTTACAGCATCTACAACAGTGTGTCTGGTGGCTCATGCCTTACATGCCATGTACTCCTCAAGGCCAAACACAGAGCAGTGATGGACAGGAAAAGCGGAGAATTATAAACAGCTCCCATGGCAGGTAATGAAATGAACAAGGCTTCCTGATATTTTTGTGGTTGCAGCAGTTTACATTCTCTGTAGTACAGCTGACTCTTCTTATCTTTGGATTCTTCATCCATGTTTTCCAACATCCACAGCTTAGAAATATTGTTGTTTTTTAATTAAAAAAAACCACGTGATTTTGCCATTTTATATAAGGGCACTATTTTGCTGCCCTATTGTATATAATGGGAGTTGAGAATCCATGGACCTTGGTATTCACAAGAACCAAACCCAGCAGATTCCAAGGACCCATTGCCATTTCTATTTCGTATTGAAAACTTTGTATGAAGTGCTGAGCAGAGAAAGTGTGATAGTCCCATAACCTCTAGGATTCTTTCACTCCTTACATGGGAGGCATTTTTTTTCCTGAAGAAGACCTCTTGTAGGCAGGAGGTTCTATTTATTATAATACTCAGGAAATCAGTGTTCAAAAATGTGTAAAGGTCTCCTTGATATCGGAAGCTTTCTCCTTCTAAAATGTTCCTCTCTATGTTTAGGGCCAATGAAAATTATAATGGAGAAAGGCACAGTTCCTAGATTCCCTCGTTCTTGTATTTCATCCATTGTTCAATATCAGGGAGAATACTGTGTTCCTGAATTAGTTCTATGCTACATTTCCATCTTTCTTTTCTCACAGTCTAAAGGGAAAATGAAGTGCCCTCTAGTTTAATCTACTTTCTCCATTTCATTTTTACAATCTGTTATGGATTATGCAAACAGCATAGATTATGATAATTGTGCTAATTTATGTAAAGTCCTCTCCTATGATTTCCACATCACACAGATTCCTGTCTGAAACATTCCATGATATCATCATATTTGAATGCTTCTCTTTTCAATCTAGCTCCATCACTTTCTGAAAGCTGTGTCATTAATAACAGTGCTGGTGACAAGATCTCCT
>NC_056527.1:102201759-102215383 GCF_019175285.1 Sceloporus undulatus
TCTCAGTTTTGAATGGGCAGAGATACATTCTTCTTGAGTTGTAAAATTATTTTGGCAATAATACTGATGAACTATTAGTGGTTACTATTGTTGCTGGAAAAACATAATACCTTAATTACTTTGTCAAATTAACTTTCACAGAATTTCTCCCTTTAGAAACGATTAGAGGAAATTTAAAATAGAATTGATGTATTTATGACTGTACAAAGAAATCAGTGTCCAGTTATGTGAGAGCATTAAACAACAATTCCTTATTACAGTCCAGAGACCTAGTAAAATCAAATTCATAATGTCTAAAATAAATTAAGAGCACAAGGAACAATTGCTCAGTACATACAGATAGACCTTATTTCGGACCCTGGAAGCCAAGATGACAAAATTTTGGCTGTCATACTTTGGACACATCATGAGAAGGCATTCTTCACTGGAAAAACCCTCAATACTGCTAGGAAAGGTGGAGGGAAGTGGAAAGAGAGGAAGGCTGCATGCTAGATGGATGGACTCTATTAAGGAGAAGAAGAAGAATGTATAGGAACTAAGCAGAGGAGTGGAGAACAGGGAGTCTTTGAGATCTCTCATCCACAGGATCGCCATGGGTTGGGATTTAACAACCAAACAACAAAAATAAAGTTGAATTTGTTTCAAGAAAAGCTTCTGATTGTGTGAACTCATAGCAACAAAAGTACAGTCTCTCTCTCTCATCTCCACCCATTTATTTCTGTTCAGCACTGAGCTGCCCGTATTATCTCACTCGCTCGCTGATATGACCATGTCTCCCACCTATTGTCATCCCTTCATTGGCTCCCCTTTCCCTCTCGCATTCGGTACAAGCTTGCTCACTTTCAAAGCCCAACATGGGCTGGCCCCTCCCTAACTCTCTGAACTTCTTTCTCCCTACATTCCCGCTCATCCCCTCCATTCTGGTAGCCAAGGCCCCGTCCTGGATTCATCCCTTCTCGCTCGCTTCCCCTCACTCCTGGAACCTCCTCCCCTTACAAGTACGACTCAACACATCTCTAACCAGCTTCAAATCTGAGTTAAAGACAATATTGTTTAGGGAGGCATTCCCAGGGAGTCTGTGATTGTGACCTGGTTGTTTCTGATGCGTGACTCAATATTGGATATTTGATGTTTTAACTTGTTTCTTATGATGTTTTAATTTGTTGTTTTAACTTTTAGATTGTATGCTACAGGAAGGCTTTTTATATATTCTGGATTTTACTTGGTTTTGTACAGCGCCGTGTACATTTACGGGGCTTTATAAATAAAGCCAATAATAATAATACAGAGAACACATTACCAAACAGATTTAAAGATAATAAGAGAAGTACAAACTGGGGCACCTAACGTTTAAACATTTAGGGAAGGTATATTAAGGGTGGATGTTGAGCCAGTGTCATTCACGAGGACTCTTCGGATGTTTCTGAGGTAAAAGGGTTGCCTTGAAGCATTGGCAGAAAGACCTGTGACAATCCCAAATTGAGTAAACCCATTAAATCAATTGTTGGTTGATGGACTGCCATATAGGTAAACACAATTATTCAATAGGTCTGTTCTCATTGAAATTAACAATAGGATTTTGGACATTGTTTTCTGTACCATTCCTAATATGTAAAAGGATCTCTCAGAGGTGTAAAAGTTTCCAATTAATTGATTTATTTCTTCCCTTTCATTTACGGTTTAGGTGAAGCCTCTTTCTGTATGTACTGAAAAGTGTCCTCTTGGGACTAGTAAGAAAGTGAAAGAGGGGGAGCCATTTTGCTGTTATGATTGTATTTCATGTCCAGAAGGGAAAATTTCAGACCAAGAGGGTAAGATGTAAACTTACATACAGAATTATCAAATGGATTGTCATGATACATAAGAGGGAGAATTCCATTTGGAAACCATGTGTGTGTGTGTAATAAGAACTTCGCAAAATCCCCAAACGATGCGGGAAGTTGGAAAGGGTTATGTGAAAGTGTAACTGATGGATTTATTCAGGAAGAGGACTTTGAGTGTTTAGCTGTTAAAAATCTGCCTTTGAATGTCTTAATACTCAGCTATATTTGTGGGGCTGACTTAGAATTGTCACCTCTTCTTTTCTGACAGACTTGTTATACTGAACAGCCACATGGCAGATAGGTAGGGATGCAATCCTTCATTAAGATTCTTCTTGAAGACATTAATAAGTAATTTCAGCAATTTTCTTCCTATTGCAAGAAAGCCTTTGAAAACCATGCAGTCTTGAAAGGTTATTCACAATTTGGGATTTGTTCTGTGCAAAATTTGCATGTGGTTGTTATACACAGAAAACAGTGTTTTCTACACAAGAAACAGTATTTTCTACTTGGAACTTAATATTTCATAAAAATGCAGTTGTTATGTAGGATTGTATCAATACAGAAATTATTTTATCAATACAGAAAGCAGGACTCTGTGATTCTATCTGAGTCCCTGGCCTTGGAAATACCAAGCTGACATGTTCAAGAAGACTAAGATTATCGGATTGAGTAAATCTAAATAAAGTAATACAATAAAATCAGTACCATTCCAGCATCTGGTAAAGGACTCCAAAGAAGGTACTTGGTCTAGTGAACATGCTTGTCCAAATTATTATAGGCAAAATAAAGAAAGACAAATCCTTCAGTAACACTTCCATTATGTCTGTTCTGTACACATTTCTGATTTCCTCTTTCATTTCCTATCCTTGTGTTGAAACAAAAAATCCTGTCAGGGTAAGGAATGGATAAATGGGAAAACCCACCAGTCTTCTTAATAAATAAATACAGCTTCAGGCACCATTTTTTCACACTGGGGATTACGGACTGTAACCCTTATTGATTGCTATAAATATGATGACTCCTGCTCTTCCACTTGCTAGAATGACTTGCTAGACTGACTTAGTTTTTAAAAGACACTGAGGAAAGGAGTGGAATCATCCCAGTATGCAGTACATATGTCAGTATGCAGTACATTCATGATCTCCATTAAGTTTTTTGAAACCTTCAAACAGCTTGCTGAGAAGGACAAGATCTCCTTTAACCAGAGATGGGAGTTAGTCACTGGATTTGATATTATCAACTGGATTATTCCCTCCAACGAAACCTTTACAAGAGTGAAAGTTGGCAGGATTGATCCCCATGCTGGTTCAGATCCATATTTCCTGATCAATGAGGATGCCATAACATGGCCCACTTTATTCAATCAGGTAGGATCCAATCACCAACAGCTCAGAATTCCCCTAGTTTTGAATGAGCAGAGATACATTCTTCTTGAGTTGTAAAATTATTTTGGCAATAAAACTGATGAACTATTAGTGGTTACTATTGTTGCTGGAAAAACATAATACATGAATTACTTTGCCAAATTAACTTTCACCAAATTCCCCCCTTTAGAAACGATTAGAGGAAATTTAAAATAGAATTGATGTATTTATGACTGTATAAAATGGTCAATGTCCACTTACGTCAGAGCATTAAACAACAATTCCTTATTACACACCAGAGACCTCATAAAATCAAATTCATAATGTCTAAAATAAATTAAGAGCACAAGGAACGATTGTTCATTTCATACAGCTCTGCCTTTTTTCAGACCCTGGAAGCTAAGATGACAAATATTAGGCTGTCATACTTTGGACACATCATGAGAAGGCATGATTCACTGGGGAAAAAAACCCCCAATACTGCTAGGAAAGGTGGAGGGAAGTAGAAAGAGAGGAAGGCTGCATGCTAGATGGATAGACTCTATTAAGGAGAAGAAGAAGAATGTACAGGAACTAAGCAGAGGAGTGGAGAACAGGGAGTCTTGGAGATCTCTCATCCACAGGATCGCCATGGATTGAGATCGAAGTTGATTTGTATTTGTTCAAGACGAGCTTCTCACTGTGTCAACTCATATCAACAAAAGTACAGGGAACACATTACCAAACAGATTTAAAGATAATAAGAGAAGGACAAACTGGGGACCATAACTTTTAAACATTTGCGGAAGGTATATTAAAGGTGGATTAGGGGCTAGTGTCATTAACGAGGAATCATCAGATGTTTCTCAGGTAAAACTGTTGCCTTGAAGCATTGATAGAAAGAACTTGTGTCAATCCCAAACTGAGTAAACCCATTAAATCAATTGTTGGCAAAGACAACTGATTCAATAGGTCTGTTCTCATTGTCATCAACAATAGGATTTTGGTCATTGTTTTCCATACTATACCATTGTTTTCCATACCATTACACCTCTCTCCAAGGTGTAAACATTTCCAATTAATTGATGTATTCCCTCCCTTTCATTTATGGTTTAGGTGAAGCCTCTTTCTGTATGTACTGAAAAGTGTCCTCTTGGGACTAGTAAGAAAGTGAAAGAAGGGGAGCCATTTTGCTGTTATGATTGCATTTCATGTCCAGAAGGGAAGATTTCAGACCAAGAGGGTAAGAAGTAAACTTATATATAGAGTTATCATATGGATTGTCATGATAGATAAGAGTGAGAATTCCATTTGGAAAGTATGTGTATGTGTAATAAGAACTTCACGAAATCCCCAAATGATGGGGAATTTGGAAAGGATTATGTGAAAGTGTAACCGATCAATTTATTCAGAAAGATGACTTTGAGTGTTTAGCTGTTAAAAATCTCCCTTTGAATATCTTAATACTCAGCAATACTTGTGGGGCTGACTTTTCTGACATGCTTGTTAAAGTGAATAACCACATAGCAGATAGGCAGGGATGTCATTCTTCACTAAGATTTTTTCCTGAAGTCATTTCAGCACTTGTTTTCCTATTGTAAGAAAGTCTTTGAAAACAATGCAGTCAAAGGTTATTCACACTTTGAAAAATTTGCATGTGGTTGTTTAGCACAATAAACAGTGTTTTCTACACAAGAAACAGCATTTTCTACTTGGAAAATAATATTTCATGGAAATGCAGTTTTCTGTAGGGACCAACAACATGCAGATGCTATGCAGGATTGTATTGATACAGAATTCATTTTATCATAACAAAAAGCAGGATTCTGTGATTCTATCTCAGTCCCTGGCCTTGGAAATACCAAGCTGAAATGTTCAAGAAGACTGAGAGTATTGGATTGAGTAAACCTAAATAAAGTAATACAATAAAACTCAATATCATTCCAGGAACTGGTAAAGGATTCCAAAGAAGGTACTTGGTCTGGTGAACATGCTTGTTCAAATTATTATAGGCAAAATAAAGAAAGACAAATCCTTCAGTAATATTTCCATTATCTCTGTTCTGTATACATTCCTGATTTCCTCTTTCATTTCCCATCCTTGTATTGGAAAAAAACCTATGTTAGGGTAAGGAATTGAAGAATGGGGTAGCAGAGGTTTCCCTTTAAAATGATAAAGACTCGCCAGTCTTCTCAAACTTAGGAAGCTGAAACAAGTACAGTTTTTGGCAACATCTTTTCACACAAGAGATTATGGAGAAGGGCAACTAAAATGGTGAAGGGTCTGGAAACCATGCCCTATGAGGAACACCTTAGGGAGCTGGGTATGTTTAGTCTGGAGAAAAGAAGGTTAAGAGGTGATTTGATAGCCCTGTTTAACTATTTGAAGGGATGTTCTATTGAGGAGGGAACAAGCTTGTTTTCTGCTGCTCCAGAGACTAGGACCAGGAGCAATGGATGCAAGCTGCAGGAAAAGAGATTCCACCTCAACATTAGGAGGAACATCCTGACTGTAAGGGCTATTCGACAGTGGAACAAACTCCTTCCTCGGAGTCTAGTGGAGTCTCCCTCCTTGGAGGTCTTCAAATGGAGGCTGGATGTTCATATGTCGTGCATGGTTTGATCTGGATTTCCTGCATGGCAGGGGGTTGGACGGGATGGCCCTTGCGGTCTCTTCCAACTCTATGTTTCTATGATTCTATGTATTTATCCAGCGCCCCTAGAACGAGACATTACTATGCAGAATATTTGGGAAGCTTCAGAACATCGCATTGGATCCAAATCAGTTGAACATTGTTTCCCCTTCAGTTCAGTGAGACAAAAGATTTCATTTGCTCAAGTTATTGTAACTCGTATTCTTTGACTAGAAACACATATCTATGAGAAAGATATGGCTCATGGGTAAGATTCATTCCAGTTTTGTGAAACTAAGATTATATCTTTTCACTGCAGACATGGATGATTGCTATAAATGCACAGATGAAAAATATCCAAACAAAGAACAGGACCTATGTATTTCCAAGGATGTAAGCTTCTTGTCTTATGAAGCTTTGAAAAAGTTAATGAAGGCAAGAAGGGTGGAGAGCTGAACACTTTCATCTCATTCTTTCGCATGCAGCCTATTCCCCATTTTATTGATTTAAGCTATTTGTCCTTTTCCCTTCTCCTCCAAAATGAGACACAAAGCAGCTAACTAAAAAAAGGTGCCAGCAAATAGAGTAATTTCACTCATATGACAATTACAATATAGCTATAAGGAAACAATATTCCTTTCAAAATAGCACAAGATGGCCTGGCTGAATAAAAAGATTTTCCCCTCCCTGCAAAAGGACAATATTTGTGCTATCATATTTCATCTGGGATCACACCTGACCCTATCCCACAAAATCAGGATTAATCATTACAAATTAAAGCAAACACAATATAGTTAAACCTACAAAAGGTCAACATTAAAATGAATTCAGCTATCAAAAAATTAAAAAACAATTTAAAATATACTAAATTTAAAGCCCTGAAATCTTAGAGGGATGATAGTGAAGATACTCTTCTTCCCTTATCTGTTTGATCACTGAAATCTTAGAAGTGATGGCTGATGATAATGTCATGTTGATTGAAGATTTGCTATAAACCACAAGGAGGAGAATTTCACGTAATAAACTTGCCCCGCAGTTGATCTATCTGGGAGATTGAAAAGTCCAAAAATGTATCAGGTGACTGCAAAGAAACAAATACTCACAAACAAAAATAAGCTTTTGGAGGCAGGCTAAATTAACAGGCTCACGTCTTTCATTCTTAATTGAGATGATTCAGTGCAGCAGGATGAAAATCCCAATTATGTTGGTTGGCATTTAATGTTTTGAAAAGGGACAGGGTGGCTCAGTGGTTAAGACACTGACTCTGACGACTGCAAGATCGGGGAGGTCAGCAGTTCGTGGCCCAGGCTCCATGTGACAGAGTGAACTCCCATCACAGTTTGAGCTTCTGCCAGCCTAGAAATTTGAAAGCATGTAAAAGTCAAGTAGATAAATAGATACCACTTCAGTGGGAAAGTAAGTGTCTGGTACAGCAAGCGACAGGCCCATTCTAGAGCCTGTGCAACAGCTTATCTGTTTATATATTGAGTCACAATACATTGTTCTACTTTCTACGATGGTTAGCTGCAGTTGTTTTTCATACAAGCTCATCTGTGGAGCGTTTCCTTAGGAGTCTGCTTTTTTACATGGCTGCCTACAACCCAACATCCACAATAACATCTGTTATACTAAAAATGTTTTTAATAGGAGACATATAGACAGTGACTATAGGTATCCCGCAGATCCAGACCACAGCCAGGCTTGTAGATTCTTTTTATATAAATTGCCAAAATCCAACCATAACTCTCCGCCTCTACTGACAAGAACCTGGTCCATGCCCTAGTGATCTCAGACTGATTACTGTAATGTCCCGGGCTGGGCTTCCTCTTCTCACCTCTGTCCTTAATTTCTGTCCAGCATCAGGCTGCACGCATTATCACATCCGCCACTGCTGTGACCATATCTCTCCTGTGGCTGGGCTCCCCCCCTTTCCGCATCAGTCTAAGCTCCTGCTGTCGACGTTTAAAGCCCTCCATGGGCTGGCCCCTCCTTACTTATCAGCTTCTTCGCCTCACCTCCCACTAGTGGCCCTCCTTCTGGTAGTCAAGGTCTGCTGTCCCAGCCCAGGATTTCCTCTGCCCCATCCGATTCTCCCCTTTTCACTCATTGCCCCACTCCTGGAGACTTCTTCCCCCACAAGCAAGAGCCATCACTTCTTTCACCAGCTTCAAACGGAGTTGAAGACATCCTGTTCAGGGCAGCGTTCCCAGCATGCATAATTGTCACTTGCTATTTGATGTTCTTTTGTTGTCTGTTTTATTGATCATTTCTGTATTGCTATGTATTTTTATGTATTATCCTACTAGAGATGCCGCCCCCCCACCCCCACTCCCTTTGTGTCGTGGCTTTTTAGATTGTAAGCCTGAGGGCAGGGAACCGTCCATAAAAAGATTGTATGTACAGTGCTGTGTAATTTACAGCTTTATAAAGTAAGGGTTAATAATAATAATGATCTTTAGAAAGGATAAATAAATGGAAATTGGTTATGTATTCACTGACATGTGGATCCAGGTAGATTTGCCATTTATTCCTAATTCAAATCTTCATGTGAATTGGTTTTGCAATGATAATGGGAACTTTATTTAATTCAATGTATTATTTAAAGGAATAATACATCATATTTTTTAAACACACACACACACACACACATGGCGCAAAGCACACTGAGAAATAACCATTTTGACACCACTTAACGTCGCTGGATCATGCTAGGGAATCGGGGAACTGTAGATTTGTGGACACATTTAGGCCTTCTTACGAGAGCTCTGATGCCATGACAAACTACAATTCCCATGCTCCCTAGCACAGAGCCAGCAGTGTCAAAGTGGATTATTTCTGCAGTATGCTTTGGGTGAGATCTTGCAATGCCAACATTGTTATAACCCCGCTCCCCTAAAACAAACAAAACAAAACAAAACAACCCTACATTTCCAACCTGGCAGCACTCGACAAAAGTGCTACAGACTGAGAGGCATTTGCAAGTGGGGTCTGCATTTGTGCTTGGCTTGATGCTAGGATCCTGTTATGGCTGTATATCTTCATAGTGGCCTTACATCTGCAGGACTTAGAATGTGCAGTTCCATAATGTCTATATGTCTGTGTCCTGTGGAGGGCTGCTTTTACGCTACTACATAGCTGATGAAGTTATGCATACTGATGGCACATTGTACACCCATGTGCATTGGTCTGACGAGCATTACACAACTATGGTGCATTGGTCTCAGTATGCACCAGGTACTCTTGCCATGTGTTCATTACACATCCTGTCTCAGTTTAAAAACCTCCGAAGAAAGAGAACCCCACCACTCCTGAGGCAGCATGTTCCACTGTCGAACAGCTCTTACGCCAGGAAGTTCTTCCTAATGTTTAGGTGGAATCTCTGTTCCAGTACCTTGAATCTATTGCTCTGTGTCCTAGTCTCTGGAGCAGAGAAAACAAGCTTGGGAGTCCAAAGTCAACCCCTGTCAGGAAACTGATTAATTTCCATTCTCCCTATAATTCTAATTTGTTTACCTTTGCATTTACCCGTGCATTATATGATTATAATAGCCAGGCATGGTTCAGAATGGGTAGAAATCTAGGAAGAGCTAAAAATTTCAAAGAGAGCAAGGCCAATGTGATGACTATACCATAGCAGGCAAGTGTTGGCAGTGACCTACTGAATTAATATATCTAAGCCATACCTTCAAGGTCCCTAGCAATAGAATCATCTTAAGTGATGTAAAATTAAATTATCCCTTTCACATCTCTGACATCAATATATCCCTTTCCCACATCTCTGAATCAATGACGGGGAGGATATACTGATTTTACTGTGATGATCTCTAACTGCAACATATGCACAGAGACGGGAGCGAAAGTTGGCATATTTAAGATTCAGACAGCTGTATTTTAATTCTACATTGCTACATTCTATTGCTACATTAGGTCTCAGTAAGCATAGACAGGTATTATTACAAAAAGTCTTGGGAGCATTAAAGAAGACAAAATGAAACCTCCCCTAAACTTCAACATTGAAAAAGAAATTTACTATACAGTCTTTCATGTCTATCATAGAACTCAATAGGTCTTACTTTCAAGTAAGCTGCTATAAGATCAATTGGTCCTTGCCCACTCATTTGGGAGTAACCCATTTAAATATACAAAAAGTTTGGTGGGTAGATAAGAGTTCTAAAGATGGATCCTTGCTGGCTCTTGCTTGCCATTGCTCAGAAACCAGTGAAAACAATCCTTTTGTAGCTATATCCAATGAAGACATCTCATGGGCACTCATACTGTTTTAAGAATTGCAAAAAGATTCCAGCAAAAGGTGAGGACAGGGAATTGGGGTAGAGGAAATGCTGAGTCCATTGCATACAGAACAGCACATTGATTCCCATGCACACTGCAATACAGAACAGCCACTGATCCCATTCACACTGCATACAGAACAGCACATTGATTCTCATTCACACATATTTCTAAGTTTATCTTCAGAGCCTGTTGCTACATTGATGTGGATATATATTTCTATAGTTGGTCCTCCACATCCACAGATTTATTATCCATGGATTCAAAGCATCCATGGCTTGAAAATATTTTTAAAATATATAATTCCAATAAGCAAACCCTGTTTTAGCAATTTCATTTAAGGAGCACTATTGACTATACAGTACCATTGATTTATGGGACTTGAGCATCCATGGGATTTTGATATCTACAGGGGGCCTGGAACCAAACCCCAGAGGCTACCAAGTGGCCACGTATATTCGACTGTGCATTGTAAATATATAATCTAAAGTATGATTTGCTTCTGTATTATTAGTTGTGGATTTTTCCTGTTCTTGAAAAGCCATGGGATAAGTCCAGGTTGCATACAGGCTCACACAGGCTGCATACAGGAGAATGCGGTAAGACCTTTTAAATGTACATGTATCTCATTGGAAAAATGACAAGAATTAAGTGCAATAATCTCCATAGTCACAGATACAAAAATCCATTGACATTTTGCCTTTATTGCTCTCTGAGGTTCACCCCAGGCCTCAACAAAATAATGTAAACATTGGGTGAAAAAAGCAACCCAGCACTTGAGGCCAACAGAGAAAAGATCCTCCACAGCCACCATTATTTTCCCTCACACCAGATGGATGGAACAAAGAGCACCCAAACACTGCAAAAAAATCAACATGCTGAAAGTAAAACCTGGCTTCATTGAAAGTGTCTGGTAACTTTCTAACAAGGAATGCTACAGAGAAACTGATGGTGGCCAGGAAGCCCATGTAGCCTAAACACAAGTAAAACAAAACTATAGACACCTCATTACAGTCCAATATGATTTCTGTCAGTCATCGAATGGGATGTAAACATCTGGGAATGGGGGAGAGCTTGTCACCACACAGTACAAATGACTACTTGGATAAGGGAACACAACAAGAACAATAGTTTGGGCAATCTCTTCCCATCCACTCCTCACTAGACCTGGCTTTGAAGCCATGAAAGCCAAACTACTGTGATTGTTTTTGCCAGCACACAAGAAACAGCATGAGAAGATGATGCTAAAAGCAGTTTGGTCGGAGGAGACAAGTCACCTTTTGAGGACTGCCAATGAATAACAATGCACAAAGAAAGCAGAGCAAGAGTGAGATGAGGAGGGTATATGAAAGGTCCCAGTTGTTGGTTTTCACAATGGGAGTACTGTGGTGCTTCAGAAATATTCTAGCACAAAACCTGTAATCAAAGTAATGGAAAGAGGCAAGACATACTAAACAGATTCCCAAAGGTTCTTCATAGGAAAAAAACATTTATATATTTAGGGACACAGATATCCTGTTTTTTGAATAGTTTTCATCTGTGCATTTATAGCATTCATTCATGTCTGAAAAAGAACATAAAATGTTTCAGTCTATGCTTACATACTTTAAAGCTCATCATATATTGAGGTAGGGGGAATTTCATATTATAGATGTTGATGACTGTTCCCAGCATATATCTCACAACTGGCCAGGCGGACAAGGCCAAACACAACTGCATAAATAATCAGTTTGACACTGCTTTAAACTGCCCTGGGTCAGTGTTAAGGAATTCTGAGACTGTAGTTTTGGTTAGCACCAGAGTTCTTTACAGAGAAAGATAAATGTCCCTGAAACTACATTCCCAGAATTCCCTAGCACTGAACCAGGGCTCAACTGGATTATTTTTGCAGTGTGTTTTGGTCCTAGGGCTTGTATCCTGCTAGTCAGTCCCAATTACAAAACACCCATTGAATTTATCATTGAATAGTGGAGTTAATACATAAGTACATTCGACTGGATTCATTTGGTCTACTCAAATTGGAGACTAGCAGTAGAATTAGGGCTAGAACTGATAGGAAATGGGATTAAAAAACATCTGAAGAGCCACATGTTTCCCAGCTATGTATGCTCTTCTCATACATGAAATGAAGTTTTTATGATTCAAATTACAGATTTTATACAATGCTGTTTTTATACAATGTGCAGGAGGTCAATGATGGAAGTTTCTATAAAAGTCTGCATGTGGTTAAAACCTTTGCCACCGTGTCAGAATGAAGATACTGACAGTAAACCTTGCAGTACCAATGGCAAGCCTCATTTCTTTGGATTTCAGTTTATCTTAATGAAAGCATGGAAACTACGGACTCAAAATTTATTTTCAAGGCTGTATTTTTAAATACTTTTCTGTTGGAGATGTTAAATTAAACACACTGATAAGAAATTCAGAAGGACTTGTACAGTATTTGATTACTGCAGCGAGAACTGTGTATGTTAAAAGACGGAAAGATACTGTTACTCCAACAAAAGAAGACTGGCTTATGATGACAATTTTGCTGAAAGGGATAAAATGACAGTGTTGATTAGAGAAAATCTTTGAACAATTTTAAGAAATATTGGGAATGTTTATTAACTTTTTGTGCAATCCCACTGGGGCTATACATCTCTTTTAAGCAGAGTGGGCTTGAGTGTTGGACCATAACTCTGGAGACCCGAGTCTGTTTTGCCCAGCTTGGCCATGGAACCCACTGGGTGAACGGGGACAGATGCACTATCTCTACCCAAACCTTGTTTGAACACAATCTTGCCAAGAAAAACCCATGATAGGTTCACCTTAGGTTTCCATAAGTCAGAAATGATTTAAGAGCACACAACAACAACAACAACACAACAAAGTAACAGAGTGAATGCAGTAGAAGAAAAATATAATTATCACAGAAAGGAAGTTAGTAATAATGAATATAGATATCAGTTTCAAAATGGGAAGTCAGTAGTGTTAATATTGTTTGTTTTTGTTTTGATGTTTCAGTTGGGTTTGTAGTTCTGTTGTTATGCATTTTTTAAATATATGATTTTAAATGTATGTGGTTGTATTTCTGTTTAATAAAGATTTTTCATAAAAACAATTTAAGTTGATCTCTTTGATTATATGTACATGATCAATTTTTCAACCTGTCTGATTTGAAATCTCCTTCAGGACTGGGATCAATCATAGCAACAAAATGGTTTACTTTCTTTCTTTTTCTTACTAAACAGCATGGCAATCTCGCGTACATAGAGAAGATGGTCGAGTCTAATCCATAAAGGAAAAAGAAGAATTTAATTGTGAGATAATTAATATAGCTTCTGAGGCATTTTAAAATTCATTAACAGCCTGGGATGTGAGTCTGTATGGAAACTGCTCTTCCACGAAGTGATAGTGAAATGGTGGGCCATATAGAGGTGTTTTTTTTTTTTGGGGGGGGGGAAGTATCTTCTCGGAATGTGCATATGATAGTTGAAATTGTAATGAAGCTGTGATGCACATATGTTTTTCCCTACAGAAGTAGATGGACATTG
>NC_056527.1:102215408-102220297 GCF_019175285.1 Sceloporus undulatus
GGACATTTTTGTCCAATGAGGAACATCTACACCCAGTTCAAAGTTGCAGAACTGAGGTTATGCCTGTGGTTCTGTTTCACATGTAGTTGCACATCAGGTTGTGCAAAGTTACATTCAACACAAGCATGGCACGATAAAGACAATGCACTACTCCACAGAGTATTCATTTCCAATGTAGCATCCCATTACTGATATATTTTGATAGTGTTCATATTCCATCCCTGGGGTGCTCAAAATAAATGTGCACTTGGGATGCTATGCACTGGCAAGATATAATGTACAACAACACAGGATCCAAACCAGAAGGTCATGAATGTTCATTTTATAGTGACTAATTATTTCATTTGTTTATTGTTTGCAATCAAAATTTAATCAGTTATTTGGTATAGACATTTTTTCAAATGCTGTCTTTTTCTACCCAATGCATAGAATTTCATTCTTGTATCAAAATGAATGGATATAGTACTAGTCATTTTGTTCAAATGGATAGGATGAAATCCTAACAATACGTAAAATCAAGGTTGTAATCCCCCCTCTCCCAGGTTGTCTAATCGTAAAACATATTTACTGTATATGCTCATATATAAATCTAGAAATTTAGGTCAAAAAATTGACCCAAAAACCTGAGTCGACTTATCCATGAGTCAATGTCAGTATTGTATCTTAATTGTTACTTAAAAGAAGGAACCAACCCCGGGTGAAAAGCAAGAACATAATCTGTCCTGGAAGCACTTAATAATAATAATAATTAATTATTATTATTTATTTCTAACCCATTTTTCCAATAGATCAAAGCGGGTGACAAGCAGAGTGCAATATACAATTGCAACAGCAACAGCATCAATAAAAAACAGTTCAAAGCAGAATTTAAAACAATTATACACAACATTAAAATACAGGATAAAAACGTACAAACTAGTTGATTCATCTTACATGTGCGGTGTGTTAGGGGGGAGTACAGGTAATTACACTGTCTGGGGGAAGGCTTGTTTGAAAAGGAAGGTTTTTAACCCCTTCCTAAATTGGTCAAGGGAGGTGGCTGAGCGGAGCTTGCCGGGAAGAGAGTTCCAGAGCTGTGGGGCCGAGATGGAATAGGCCCTCTGAGCTTACAGTATATTTTGTGTCTGGAACTCTCAACAGTTGCTTCCCGGCTGACCTGAGAGCGTGGGGCGGATTGTATGGGAAGAGGCGGTCCTCAAAGTAACCTGGGCCCAAGTACCCTGGGCCCAAGTATCCTCTCATCCATCCAGCCTTAAGACTAAGCACATAGAGTTATGTCTGATGGAATTTTGTAAGTTATTTGACATTATTTTACTTTGCTTCATCCTTTAGATCCTTTGCTATATGCCTATAAGTTCTACCCTCGGCTTATCCATGGGTCACAGCAAAATCCACAATTTTGGCCCCCAAACTTGCCCTTGACTTATACATGAGGTCGACTTATAGTCAAGTATATACGTATATTTTTATATTTAGGGTACAGCTCATAAGTTATGCCAAAATTAGTTTCTTAAACATTTTCAGTGGTTTCATTCCACCTTCCCATAAAATTTAAAAATTTAAGGGAGCGTATGGTATTGAGTTTTATATCATGTTTGTATAGTTCTGAAGCATCTCATTTTCTGTGTTTTTAGAATATAACAAATAAAGCAAACATACAATAAATACACAGCCATTATTATAGGGTCATTGTTCTGGATCAATGCTAAGGGTAAAATGAGGTAAAATGCACGGTTCACAGTACAAAAACAAAAACAAACAAAAGAAATGAACAACTCTGAAAACTTATCTGAATCTTGACTGAAAATACTCATTTACCAGAGTTTAAATCGAAGTATGACTCACAAGTGTGCTCGGGTTCCCTCTTCTCCCCAAACTTGACAGGAATTAGATTAGTCTGGATCAGCCCTCCCCTCCCCTGGCAAAAGTTATTAATACAGCCTCAACCACAGAAGCAAAGATTAGGTTAGCTCCAGTCCTTTTGGAAAGTCTTTCTGTCACTAATGCTATTTCCCTTGTGTTTTGTTGACTACGGTGTATCCAGCAGATCAAAGATTCATCTGGAGAGGTCTGGCAAATAGATTACACACCCACAGATTGTCATGTCGCTGTTGATTTCTTGGATTTCTTGGGTATCACAGTCATCTCCACTCAATCTTCACATGTACAAAGATGAATGGGCTGCATTAGTGTTGCTGGTGTAATCTCTTTATAGAAAACCTAGTAGTTATCAGGATTTTCTCCTACTCCTTCTGACACAGTATGATTTTCACATACAACTATTAGATGTTTTCATTAAAAGAACTTTCATGAAAAAAATGACTTCTGAAAAATGTTGCTGGGACAGTATGTACAAGCATCGGTATATACTCATATCTTCTTCATCATCACAAAGAACTAGGGCTGGTGGTTTTATGAATATCTATCCTTAAGCCCTTATTCCTGTCTGTGAAATTGGGACTGTTATGCCATTATATAAAATTCTGTTTAATAGAAATTACATTGATTCCTGTGGCAGGGATATGAGGCATAAAACACCATTCATAATAAAACAGAAACTTAAATACGTCAACTTAGATATGTGCAGACTGGAGAAATAGAGACAAACCATTACATTCTTTGATGTTTTCTCCAAATAAGCTGTTCCCTGTTGTTCAGCTGAGGCCGCAATATAATTATGTAACACTTGGGTGTAAAGATGCAGCCAAGCAACCCAGCACTGGAGGCCAAGATTGAGAAGACCTCTACAGCTACCATGTATTTTCCCTTCGAACTCAGGTAGGCTGGAACAAAGGACAGCCAAACACTACAAAAGACCAGCATACTGAAAGTGATAAATTTGGCTTCATTGAAAATGTCAGGTAGCTTCCTTGCAAGGAATGCAACAGTAAAACTGATAGTGGCCAAAAAGCCCATATAGCCCAAGACACAATAAAACATAGTCACAGATCCTTCATTACACTCCAAGATAATTTCTTTGGTCATTGAATGCATGTCAACATCTGGGAAAGGAGCAGAAGTTGCCACCCAAACTGTACAAATCCCTGTTTGAATAAGAGTGCAGTAAAGAACAATGGCCTTAGACATTCCTTTCCCCACCCACTTCGTCAACCTGGATCCTGGCTTGGTGGCCATGAAAGCCAGAACCACTGTGATGGTCTTTGCCAACACACAAGAAAGAGACACTGAAAAGACAATGCCAAAAGCAGTTTGTCGGAGGAAACATGTTGCCTTCTGTGGACGCAGCCCCATAGTGCAGGACTTTGTCAGTATGGATCCAGTCAGATCTCCCCCATTAGGTTTTTGAAACCTCAAACAGCTTGCGGACCCATTTCTACCACATTGCACAGCATCAGCAGTGGAGAGTACAGTCGCCCCTCCATATTTGTGGCTTAGATTTTTGCAGATTTGATTATTCACACGATTTCATTATATGTTCTCCTAGGACTGTCAGGTCCTCCCAGGCAACTCTGTGGTTAACGTTTAACTAAAAGACCATGTTGTAGCTACTCCATTTCCATGCTAGGTCAGTGTATGTGGACTTGCACACGAGTTGCACTGGAGCACTAGAGATTCTAGAGAGGTGTCCTCTCAGGCAAAACAGTCTTTTGTTATTTACATTTTTTCCATTTAACGGGGTCTTTCCCCTACTCTGGCTAATATGGAGGGACACTAAGAATACTTGGGACACTTAAGGGATGTTGGTTGCATCCAATAGTTGAACATTTCCCCTTCAATTCAGTGAAAATGAATTCTGATTCTCACTTGCCCATGTTCTTCCGGTTACTCAATGAAGTGCTTTGTTCTAAAACACTATCTATGAGAAAGATATGGCTCACGTGTAATTTTATTCCAGTTTTGTGAAACTAGATATATCTTTTTACTGCAGACATGAATGATTGTATAAATGCACATGAAATCCAAACAAAAACAGGACCTATGTATTTCCAAGGATGTAGCTTCTGTCTTATGAGAACCTTTGGGGATCATGTAGCTTTGTTGCTCTCTTCTGCTCTGCAGTCACAGCTCTGGTGCTGGTCATCTTCCTGAGCACAGGAATACTCCCATTGTCAAAGCCAAACAACCAAACCTCACCATTCTCCTCCCTTTCCCTCTTCTTCTCTTCCTTTGTGTTGCTGTTCATTGGCCGTCCAAAAAAGCAACTGTTTCCTCCGACAAACTGCTTTGGCATTTCTTTTCAGTGTCTCTTTCTTTTGTGTTGGCAAGAACCACACATTGGTTCTGCTTTATCCACCACCAGGATCCAGGTTGACGAATGTGGGTGGGGAAAGGATGTCTAAGGCCATTGTTCTTTACTGCACTTTTATTCAACAGGATTTTTTACAGTTTGGGTGCAATTTCTCCTTCCCGATTACATTCACTTCATACCAGATGGAATTTCTTGATTGTAATGAAGATCTGTGACTATGTTTTATTGTGTCTTGGTCTTATGGGCTTTTTGGCCACTACAGTTTTACTGTTGCATTCCTTGCCAGGAAGCTACCTGACATTTCAATGAAGCCAAATTTATCCTTTCAGCATGCTGGTCTTTTGTAGTGTTGGCTGACCTTTGTTCCAGCCTACCTGAGTTCGAAGGAAAAACATGGTAGCTGTAGAGGTCTTCTCAATCTTGCCTCCAGTGCTGGTTTGCTTTCTCTCATCTTTACACCCAAGTGTTACATAATTATATTGCGGCCTCGCTGAACAACAGGGAACAGCTTTTTTGGAGAAAACATCAAAGAAGTTATGTTTGTCCCTATTTCTCCAGTCTGCACATATCTAAGTTGACGTTTGTTTCTGTTTTATTATGAATGGAGTTTTATGCTCATATCCCTGCCCCAGGAATCAATGTAATTTCTATTAAACAGAATTTTATATATATGGTGTCC
>NC_056527.1:102220322-102224571 GCF_019175285.1 Sceloporus undulatus
GTAAGAGTCCCGATTTCACAGACAGGAATAAGGGCTTAAGGATAGATATTCATAAAACCACCAGCCCTAGTTCCTTGTGATGATGAAGAAGATATGAGTACATACCGATGCCTGTAGATACTTTCCCATCAACATTTTCCAGAAGTCATTTTTTTTTTCATAAAAGGTTTTTTTATGAATACATCCTAATGGTTGTATGTGAAAATGAAACTGTGTCAGAAGGAGTAAGAGAAAAGCCTGATAACTACTAGGTTTTCTATAAAGAGATTACACCAGCAGCACTACATAAACTTTATGCAGCCTATCCATCTTTGCACATGTGAAGATTGAGTGGAGATGACTGTGATACCCAGAAATCCAAAAAATCAATAGTGACATAGAATCATAGAATCATAGAGTTGGAAAAGACCACAAGGGCCATCCAGTCCAACCTCCTGGCATGCAGGAAATCTAAATAAAAGCTTACCCGACAGATGGCCATCCAGCCTCTGTTTGAAGACCTCCAAGGAAGGAGACTCCACTACACTCCGAGAGAGTTTGTTCCACTGTCGAACAGCCCTTACTCTCAGGAAGTTCCTCCTAACGTTGAGGTGGAATCTCTTTTCCTGCAGTTTGCATCCATTATTCTGTGTTCTAGTCTCTGGAGTAGCAGAAAAAAGCTTGCTCCCTCCTCGGTATGACATCCCTTCAAATACTTAAACTCTCCATTTAAAACCATCTCTCTAACCCTTTTTGCAAGACCTTCCTTTTTATAGAACAAAAACCTGTTCATTTAAAACCATCTCTCAGATAGGGTTGCCATAACTTTCAACCTCCAAACCGGGACAAACGTTTTTAAAAAATGTAGGACAAATTTAGGCACATTTTTTAAATGTAGGACATGCCAACAGCTAGGAAAAAATTGATAATTAAAATAAACATTAATATAAATGCATGTTTCTTAGGCATGCTCAAAATGGAGGACATTTTGGCATTATTCCTAGACAGATGGCAGAAACGACTGTCCCTTCTGGCCAAACACCCACCCCCCCCCCCCATTCCAAAACACACACAACAGCACATTTGGGCATTTCACATGGCTTTATTTAACATGGCCTCACATGGCTTTATTTAACATATTTCAGAGGCTTATTGCATAAACAAGCCCTTTGGGTTTAACTCTTAACATCGGTTAACATTTAACATGGTTATATATTTAACATAGCTTCTTACATATTTCAGTTGCTTATTCCATAACCAAACCCGTTAACATGTCAAGGTGGTTTCACAAGAAGTGGATTTGCCCTCGGTTTCAAGTTTCTTACACCAACTATACTTGGTCAAGGTACTTTGATTTTTCTTCAGTGCTCATGAGTTTGTAAAAATCAGAGCAAGTTACATTGGCCATGCCTCAGAGGCTTGCTGATATCAATATCACTATCACCATCATCACCATCATCGTCAAAACAAGGCAGACTAGTTAGCATTAAAAACAGAAAAAATACACAACAAATACACTATGGAAAACATACACCTTGGAAAAATACACTTGGGGAAAATACACATTGGAATGGAAATGGCCACCCACCTCCACCTCCTCCTTGTCCTCCGCCTCCTCCTCCTCCTCAGCACAAAATGGCGCCAGGAAATGGCCCTTTACCCTCCCCGTGGCCCAGAGCCAGAGACCTAGCCTCGGTGCTCCTCCTCCATCTCCTCTTCCTACTTCAAAGCTTCGCCTCCTCATTGCAGCTGGCCAATGGCAGATGGGGTATGCAAGTGGGGGGGGGCGCGAGCTGCCGCCAGCCACAGCCCGGTTAACTGCCGTGGGTGGTGCGGCCATGCAGAAGCGGAGCGTGCAGAGGCGGCAGAGGAGGAGGAAGTGGGTGTCTGGCTAGCTGGCCGGCCGTCTGCATCAGTGGCCTGGGCGATGGCCACATCAGCCTCCCGGCGGGACATGACAACCCTACTCTCAAGTCCCTTTTGCAAGGCCTTGCTTCCTATGGAAAAAAACACATCTCCATTTCAAACCATCTCTCCAGCCCCTTTTGCAAGACCTCGCTTACAATGGAAAAAACCTCTCCATTTAAAACCATCCCTCCAGTCCCTTTTGAAATAAGAAAAACTTGAAGTACCTTCCTTCAGTTGTCCTTGAAGGTTGATAGAAGGAGATCCCCTTCTCAGACAGACAGAGCATGTATTACATCAAGGTTTATACTATAGGGACATCTGCCTTAGCCTTATTTCATCTCTATTGTATAAATATCAAGGACACACCAGTAACTTTTATACTTCTTTGGTGCCTTTGGACACCAGCCCTGATGTAACATGTAATTTTGTCAGATGCTGTGCAGCTGCAGTTAAAATCTGTCAGGCAATGACCTCTGTAGTAGCCTAGTATCAATCTTTCCCTGCCACACTGGATTTTAAAACAATATTTTAAATAATATTTTAACCTGTGTTTTTAGCTTCTTTTACTTTGTACCCCCCCCTTTTCACATCTGCTAATCTGTAATAAAGATGGAGTGAACTAGCACTGAGCCAGGCCACTTCAAGAAGTCTCAAACAGGATTATTTCTGCATTGTGTTTTGGACCCTAGTCATTCCTGTGGATTATATTATTCATTGAATATATAAAACAATCCTTTCCACTACACACATAGAGAAATGTTTGAGAAATGGCTTGCAATAAATTTAAAAACAAACAAATAATAATAATAAAAAAACCAGAAAGAGCCATACAAGAAAATACAAGGTTCTGCCATTAGAAACCTAAAATCGGGATCCAGTGCATAAATTCTGAGTCATATGTGCTGTTGTTGTGTGAACTGATCTAATGGAAGCATACTTACTCATCCCATCAATCCACTCCAGCTCCCCTGGACACTTGGAAAATGCTACACAGAGTTCTGAGGACCCCAGAGACTGGAATGAGTAAGGATGGAACATGAGGCAGAAGCATTGTCTGCAAGTGGAGCTCTCCAGACCATTGAAGGCAGACCATGCATCTGAAAGAGTTCATGTTGTACAGTACAGAGATCTTTAGTGTGATACAGAAGCTGACAGAGAAAATACTTTAAAACATGCAGAAATAAAACTTCATAACTGGGGCGAAAGTTTTCTTAAAAGCTTAAATGCATGACAAGTTATTTTCCCCATACTGTGGTTATAAGGGACCCTTCAAAAACCAAGAGTTTCCTAAACAGTATCAACTTTCTTCTATAGCTCCATCCATTATGACTCTGTTCTGAGATACAGCTTTGCCCCCTCCCTCCATGTGTAGATACATATGCATAGATAACATGCATACATCCAAAGCTCCATGTCATCAAAATCTCAACCATACACAATATTGTTAGATGATACTGGCAAGAATTCTTCGTTGAAAGCTATTGGCTCAGAAACAATGAAAGCTTGAGAAGCAATGACACCAACAAGGAAGTCTCCTGACTGATGAGACATGTGAAGTGGAGCATGTATATCATGCATCTTGCATTTAACAGAGTGATTGTTGCCTAAAACATTAAGAAGAAGTACAAGCAGCACTGTCATCGCAAATAAGATCATCCTGAATACAAACCAACATCTTCTGTTTCAGTGCAGGTGCCCCTACATGCCTTTTAATGAAATATTTTGGGTTACATTTTCTTGAGTGACAGCCTTTTGAACCCTGGAGTTTCAGACAACAGATTGGGGAAAGCCTCCATACTCCTCATCCACTTCTACCTCTCAAAGAACTTCCTGCATTTATAACATCCATGGCATTCTTTGCTATTATCTTTCGCTATAAGCTAGTAGAACTTTATGGACGATCTTAAAAAAAAAAAAGCAGAAGTAATTACAGCCCTCTTCATAACTGCTATTGAAAGTAAAAGATCGAACTTGAAAATTACTTGCAGATTGGGTTGTTTGTCACATTGAGAATTTTACCTGCAATTTGGCTGAACAATTTATTTTGGCCTGAAATTATCCCAACAACAAAAAGAGTAACACAAATACAAAGCTGTGGTCTCAAACCAGAAAGGAAATTAATGTAGATGTTTGCTAATGGCAGTGGCCTATTTCAAAATATTATGAAGTGTGTGGGGGATATCTGACCTATATGCCACTTGAACTCTGCACCCACTTTTCCCCCCCGGTCATCACCTAATTAATTAATATGCTACCAAACTGGGGTAGTGCTAGTGAAAAATGACAACTTACCTTTAAGACAAGGCATATGGGGAAGTATATAGCTGCTCTTTTTGCTATTGTAACATACATAAATGCTTTG
>NC_056527.1:102224581-102225852 GCF_019175285.1 Sceloporus undulatus
TAATAATAATAATAATAATAATAATAATAATAATAATAATAATAATAATAATTTATATTTCCCGCCTCTCCCTACTGATTGAGGCAGGATTATAACACAAGTGAAGTGTACCAGGTCTGACCCCATATAATATTAGGATTTTCTCCATTGGTGAATTTCAAACGGAACTACTCTTCTATCAGATTTTAATCTACAACATTTCAAGAATTGTGACAAATTTCTTTCCCACCCATCCTATTTCCTCAAGTTATTCCAAGTGCCAAAATTCATTTCTTTTCCTCCATGAAGCAAAAACATTTTGTGTTGTTCCTGGTGTTGTTTCCACATAACTCCTCAGCATCAATGGTGGTGGGGGGAGTATTCTTTTCCCCATCCACTTCTATGAAAACGTAGTGGAGAGATATTTTGCAACATTTAGAGAAGAATACTAAGACTTCTCAGAGGGAGGCCTTACTTTTAAATACCAAGTAGTTGTCAGTATTTATTTCTTATCGTGACTTTCTTCTATAACACAGAAGCATTTCTGCCACTTGAGGTTACCTGATATTTTCTTCATTTCAGTCTTACAAGTTGGGATGAAGAGGCAAAAACAGCAATTGTTTCCAATGTTAACAGGAATCAACCTTCTACTCACCTCAGTTTAAAGGATACAAAGCCAATGATTTGGAATAAAAAAGCTCAAAAAGTTGATTTTAATTTAATAGGATGTAGAAGCTACAAGCAAACAATTATTTGGGCATTGAATCCTTCTATACCCTGCAATATAATAAAATTCTCACTGGATAAGAAATACCCCTTTTACACATATAGTGCATGTTTCATTTAGTAGCAGTAGTAGTAGTAAAATTTTATTAGGTCATTGACCAATACAAAAATTGACAATATAACAATTACACAGTACAGTTATTAAAAATTGTCTATACAATTTCAGATACAATTTCAGATCAGCTGTAAACATTTCAGCTTTCGTCAGCAACCAGTTGGGGGCGTAATTTACATACAATATAGCAAAATTTTGCCACATTGTGAAGAACATTTGGTTTTTGGTTATACAAGAGATACAGTAAAGTAAATAGAAAGTGTCATTATGACCAGGCTATTTATTTAGGAGAGGAGTGATCAGCTGATGGCAAATATCTTTATAAAATTGACAGTACAGAAGAACATGTTCTGTATTTTCAGTAACACCACCATCGCACTGGCAAAGCCGAGATTCATAAGGTGTTTTCCTATATCTTCCTTCTAGCATTGCTGTTGGCAGAGCATTAAAT
>NC_056527.1:102225877-102247323 GCF_019175285.1 Sceloporus undulatus
TTTGTTGTTTTTTTTTGGGTTTGTTTTTTTTTTTTGTGTTTGGTTTTTTTTTTTTTTTTTGTGTTTGTTTTTGTGTTTTTTTTTTTTGTTCTTTTTTTGTTTCTTTTTTTGAGAGAGATCATGGTGTGTGTGCGTGCAGGCCGAACCATTCACACGGGCCAGCTTTTGCTTTTTTACCGCTTGAGACCTCGTCTTCTTGTGCTCTAATTTTCTAAACCTTTAAATCAGACTCTTTAATCCAATACTCTGGCAATTTCAAGCCAAAAAGATGACTATGTGGAGTTCAGAAGGATACAGTCCGGTGTGAGTGGGATGTAAAAAGCCAAGTGTCACATTACGCACACACAAGCGAATGGCACAGTAAACAAGGAGGCATCTGCTAGAGATTGTGGCGTTAAAAAAAAACACTTGTTTTCATCCTTACCTTCCCCAGGGCATTCTCTGGGAGTAAAACGGAAAACAGCCATAAAATGCAATGCAAGAACCTATGAAAATGATAATAGTTGGGGGAGAGGGGAGAGAGAGGGGGAAGAGAAAAAGCCTCTTCTACAGGTACTGAATCCACCAAAGTGTAGCAAGCTCAGCCGAGCAGCATGGGAGGTAAGTTGGGCAGAAGGAAGAAAAGAAGACAGGATACAGGTTGCCGGACCGAAGGTTCATGAAGTTTTTTTCCAGGTAGGCGGACGGGACTCTAGCCAAAGATCCTCTGGCGCCAGTAGGTTCCTGGAATGTGATGCAGAGAATTCACCTCTCCCATACGTTTATCAGCCTGATATAGAACATAGATCTTGGATAGTGACAAGTGTAGGGAGAGAAGTTAAAAACAGCATTATGGGGATGAATCAAAGGGCCTCCAAGCTAACCCAAGCAAGGCATGGAGCTGTAGCAAAGAGAACCGAGACGTAATGCACAGGGCCGCAACCGTGCACTGGACAGAGCATTCATAGAAATGTGGGTTTGGATTTAACATTGCTCGTCTTAGTTATGTGCTACAAACTCAGATGCAGGCGTCGCATGTTTTTATATGTGCACCATGTTGTGATTATGCAGGCAAAATAGAAGATGAGGCTAAACCAATCCCAAACCACCAAGAAGTACATCCCAACTGCAAACAAAAGATAAAGGCATATTCACAAGGAAGATTAACTTGAAAACCACTTCTCAAAAGCACTAGTCAGACGTTTATTATGAGGAAGAAGAGAAAAGTGTTTCCTAATAAAAACTCCCAACTTTCAGGGAGGAGGAGACCCAAGTACCCTTTATGGAAAAGGATTCATTATGTAGAGATAGGCCTGCCTCAGTACTAGATATGTTAAACTACGTTAGCTGGGGACCCTCCAAAAAACACAAAGATGTGGTGCAAGTGTGCACAGTACATGAGTTAACTCCTGTAGATGAGAAACAATATCTCAAAGTGTAATGACTGTATCAGGATTCCCTTGGGGTAAGGGTCAGGGGACTGCTGAGGCTTCTAAGTGGGATAACAGGATGAGCTGCTTCTGACTTTGGCGTCCAGGCAGTAGAAGTGAGTCGAAATGGAGGATTTGTAGAGCAGGGAAAGCATTGAGAAATCCAAAATTTCTTATTTGCAGCCTGTCTTAATTCAATACAGGGAACCCATCTCGTCTCTATCACACAAACACCCGCAACACAACACCACATTCACTTCTAGGTATGTAAACATCTGGCTCTTCAATTTATGTTATGGGTGCAGGCATCAAAAGAAACTGGGCCCTGGTCTTGCATCTTGGGGCAGTCCAACCACTGGACTACGTGTGGGTAAGAGAGACAGCCGTGCCATGAACAAGGTCTGCATCTGTTAACGCGCGGAGTGTCATGTATGGCGGTCATAGCGGGAAGGTTCTGCCTCTCTCTTGCCGTATTACCGTCACCTAAAATGTCAAGAAAGAATTTGTTCAGTTCTGTGAAAGGTTCTATAGCCTGGCTTAGCGGATGCACCGTGAACACGCACAATGCTGTCCTCAGAGGGAGGAGGATGCAGGTGTCTAAGCTGCTCCCTGGGACCTCTTACCCCATTCCTTTACTAGTCCTAAACAACAAAAGTACCCACCCCGCATCTCAAACAGCTTAACCACAGGCTCCTTCCAACATTGGGGGGGATGCAGACGAATTCAGGGGGGTTGAATAGCTGCAACTCCTGCCCAGTTAGAGAGGAGAGGCCTCTTGAAGTTTCCTGTGGTTTGGGGCAAGGAGGAGAAGATAGCAGTGGCATGTGATTTCTCCTGAGTGGGAGGAGTGCATGGTTGGATGGGTTGGAAAGTCTCTATAATGGGCTAAGCCCCACTGCCTCCTCTCTCTACTGCTGCTGGAACCTGGCTCCCGAACGGCCGGTAGAGTCAACCAACCAAGGGGTAGTTTTTCCATATTCCTATGGGTGTTAAGTAGGGGTTGGGAGGCAGTGGGGACTATTGACTTTAGGCTTTTAACACGAGTTGTGAATGGAGAAGAAGGTGGAAAACCAGGGTGGGGATGTTTAGGGTGATCAGGAAACCAATTGTGAAGTCGAAGGCTTTCTGGCCAGCATCCACAGGTTTTTAAGGATTTTCGGGCTATGTGGCCAGGTTCTAGAGAGTTGATCTGATGCTTCACAGCATCTGGTGGCTGGCATCTACAGAGAATGCTGAAATGCCAGCCCGATGCTGACGAAACGGGGACAGGAGAACTCGTCTAGAACATGGCCATAGCCCAAGAAAAAAAACTCAAAAAACGAAGAAACCAGACTTAGATTCTTACGACAGTAGCACACATTGGCGATTCAGGAGTGCTACCGTCCGAATTGCTGGAGGATAGATAGTTGTTCTGGGAGGATCTCGAGAGCCGGATGTTTTCAAAAGGGCGAAAAGCAGAAGAAACTCTTGGGTTCTCCTTAAGTATCTTTATTGATTGACGCAGACTTTTCAAGGATGGAAAGAAATGGGGGGAAGGGGTTACTACACATAGGCTATTAACCAGTGCCTCACACCCTTCTAAGCAGCTTAATGGGAAGGCAGGGGAATAGGGGTTACCCCAGTCAACCGTCGGGTAGCTCATGGCAAAAAGAGATATGGCGGCTGCACAGCCAGCGGTTGCAGAGTCATGACTAGTCAAGCATTGGCGTGCAGAGAGTTCTGGGAAACTTAGACACATCCCTCGTGTCAGAAAGAGGAACTGATTGTTCTTTCTGGCGGCGAAATGCTGTTCAGTTTGCAAGTGGGTCTGAACTTCAGATCTACGTTTTACTTGCTTTAAAACATGGCAACTCATCCTTCTAGCAGAGCATACAGTTTTAGGGTAGGAGATGGATTTGAGCCCCAGGCATTCGTCACACAGAGGGCCCTTGGAAAACGTGGGTGATCTGGGAGTCCAGCCAGGAACTCAATTTTCTGCCTCATGAATCCTGTTCTAAGACAAGCAGAAGGATGCAAGGGCACAGGTAAGGTGGCAATCCCTTCTCACTTTGGGATACAAGAGAATCATTGAGTGAGATGGGAGGAAGAAATGATTTTTTTATAGAGTGTTTTACATTTGAGAATATAAAAAAAACAATGTAGGAAGGACACTCTGCTGCTGCATCGGAAAATAATCTCCACAAGAGAGGGGTTTCTTGCTTGTGGAGAGAAATGAACATGAATGTGCAGGAAGACAATCAGAATTCAAATAAGGGACAGCAGGGAGGGGGGAGGGAGGGGTGGGGGGGGGGGGGGGATATTGGATTGGCACAAGAGAAAAGATGAAGAGTATAAATTGCATATCCTTATGGGCAATGGTTACTATAAGCTTAGTTGCTTAATGTTCTTGGAAACAGATGGTTTTTTAAAAAACAAAACATCTTTATCGAAACTTATTAGGGATGTTACTCTTCCACTTCTTTCCTCTGCTCTGTATAGTTTGTAATGCAGTGTAAAATGCGTTGTAAAATATTTTGATTCTATACACAAAATGTGTAGTGCAATCCTCCACATGTCGACTGAGAATAGTCCACTGGGTTCAGTGGCTTACCCAGGTAAATGGGTATGGATTACATCCTAAAATGCTCCACTCCCTTTAATGGGTTTGTTTACTCAAGTGTGTGTGATTGGATCACAGCAACTGAACGGCAAGCAGTTAAATACTTGTGCCGCCAGTTTACACCAGAAGTCACTGAACTGATAACGTACAGCCTCAGGAATAAGTGGCAATAAGGCTTTCTTCCTAACTCATTTAGGACTAGACTTCAATGTCAGTTCTTCTCTCCGTACTCTACTAATACTTAATCATTATTATATTCTTGTTAGCAGGGCCTCTAAAATCCTGTCATTTTATGATACCCAAACTTTGCTTAGAATATAGGACTTCCCAATTGGCATGTTGGCCGGGAATGATAGAAGCTTTAGTCCAACACTTCTGCAAAGCACTGGTTTTGGAATGTTGACATTAAATTAATATAAGTTCATATATTAGGGAACGCTATGCTGTATACACATAATTATATTCACTATAGGTAGAGGTATTTTTAAAGTTTGCCCTAAGTTACTGTGTGCTGCAGTAGTGTCACTGAGCACTTCCTGAAACTAAAATATTAAGTAAATAACGTAGTTCCTTTTTTGAATCCTGTTTATTCTGGAAAATCCTAAAATAAAATTTCTCACCTCCAAATTCCACATACTGTGGAGATGGGCTTGTACAACATGAGCTCTTGATACGCCATTGCAAGGCAGCAAATGGACTGATCATTGCAGCAAATTCTTGCGTTTATGTCTGCCTAAATCTGCAAAAACAGGGAAGCGGTGCCCAGCCATTGAATTATGTATTAGATGAGTCCAAAATGTGACCCATGAAGACTAAGTACGTATTAAATCCAAATGGGAACCAATGAATATTTGCCGTGTGCATATACTTTTGCAATCCCAGCCAAGATGGCATTTTGCCATCAGAGAATCATAGAATGGGTTATCTTGCAGTGGCAATATTAATAATCTTTAAGAATAACCAGGGCTAAAACCAACGCTACTCCCAACTAGAACAACCTACTCAAATCAATTGACAAATTAAAATTCACATTAGTTCAAGTGATTCAATTGGACTCCTTACTTCGAGGACCAGCAACTGGATTTCAGGTCTGCCTTACAGGACATATTGGAGAGATTTAATGTTCTATTGTGCGACTTAAAGTCTGGTAAATTGTGACAGGGGATTCAGAATTGTTCAGTGTCGGTAGCTCTTTTCTCAACCCGTGCTCTTAAATGCACTCTATTAGGATATTAGGGAAAACAGGGATTTCTCTACTGCAGTACCTTCTGACAGATACTTTTCAGGTTATTAATGGGCCCAAACAAACAGGCAAAATAAGCTGCTTCAGGTCACTTTGGAGAGATGCTGTTTAATGACACACACATCTAAGAGGGCAGAAGCTGCGCCAAAGCTGCGCTCCAGTCCTTAGGACGGAGCGCAGCTTTGGGCAGCTCTGCCCTCTTAAGATGCGCATCATTAAAAGCCATAGCTCCAAAGTGACCCGAAGCAGCTTATTTTGGCTTGTCTGTTCAGACCCAAGAACGCATTACTGTACTTGTGAATTCAGTGGCTGTTTTAATTGGGTTTGTGTTGTATTTTTCTTATTTAAGGTGTTCCCTAACCAAGTGTAGGGAAGTCTCCAAATATTGGACTCCAACTTGATCTGCCATGGCTAGGATTTGGGTCTGATGGGAGTAGAGTCCACAACTGTTTGAAGTCCCCGGTCCCATACAGTGAAATGTATGCAAGCAAGAGACAATGTGTTTGCCACTCACAGTGAAACTGAATCTAAAATATTTAAAGTTACAGAACTAGTTATGATCCCTTTTGTTTTTAGGTTTATGATCCAAATCATAACCATATAACCTAAACCTATTCGCTTTTAAATTTCACTATTGTACCCTGTTTTTAAAAAAAACACACAAACCATCACTTTGCCATCGAAACTGCAATAAATTTTAAATAGGACAATACTTAAAACTGCTTTTAAACACTCTAAAATTAACATGATAATATAAAACAAACCTCTTCTATTTGGCTTCTTTACTTTCTTGGCTTTCAAGGCTAATTGCTCATCTCTCCTAAAATCTTGCCAGAAAAAACTGAAATGCCTTCACATCCGGCTACAAACACCAATCACACTGTTCACAATCCTTACAACTTTTTTCTTAATCCGGTCAGGGCATTACAGATTTCATAGCAGGACTGAGAAAGGTAGCGTGAAATACTTTCCTCAACATCTTTCAACCGTTCTTATTCAATTTGGTTTGCTACTGAAAACGCAGTGCTATTCTCATGAAGCCATAGGAATACTAAAATAACATCCTTCAGCATGTAAGTTCTAGAATGTGAGAATGCTCCCATATCCCCTAGAGGATATGAGGGGAGATATTATTTAAATTATTGTTTATTTTTTTGCAGGTGCACATGTGGCCCTCCAAAGTCTTTTAGGATGCTAATAAGGCCCCCTAGCCTTGCCACAATGCCACCGTTGCTGAATAATGGGTTAAATTCCCATATCTCAAACACATGGTCAATGCAATCTTCCAATCAAGATACCTCGTCCCAACTCTGGAGAACCTGAAGTGTTGTGTGAACTAGAACTCCTAAGTTTGTTTTCCAAGCTGGGGAAAAGTACTGAACAGTACTGCTGTATGTGCACTGGATTAGTTTTAGAAAAGTGAAAGTGTTAAGGATGTTGTGCTACAGAGTTGAAATGAGGAAGCGTCGAAGCTTTGAGGTTAAAAGAACACAGGAAGAGAACTGTTTTGGGGTTGCACTGCAAAGGAAAATAAATGGATGGATTTTAGCAAGCAAGAGGCACTTGGCTAAGAGTAGCAGATCTGGAGGGACAAAGAAATATATTAGGACACAGTATTAAGGACTTATCCCTCATTCAACGGGCAATAGCCATCTGGAGAAGCAGTATGATGCACACTCTTTTTTTCTATGTGTTTTCTTGTTTAATGTACACATGACCTAATTTAGCCAATAAACTTTTAATTTTCTCCATACAGAGAAGGGAGAGTGAAGGCCATCCAAACAGAAGGATAAAATGGGTGTGAGAGGAAGAAGGAAAGGACAAGGAATCATTAGTGGTGGAAAGAATTGGGGGCTCTAATTTGTACTATTGTGTGTTATAGTGTGTATGTTGTAAATGCACCATCAACATACTTTATTTACTCTTCTGTTCTGCATCCCCCCAAAGGTAGCATAAAACCCCATGTAGACTGTGAGCCCATGTGTGGAAATATGCTTTTAATGTTATAAAACTGCTGTCTTAACTCAAGTCCACAGAATGAGGCACATCAAACTCCTTTCCCACTAGCATCTCCCTGTAGTTTCACAGGTAGGGAGCTGCCTGTGGATGGGTAGGGGAGATGAACAGGACGATCAGCTTGGAACCATACAATAACTGAAGACAATGACAAGAGCCAGATGGAACCAGAAGCCTGCAATTTAAGGACAGTGGACTCATCCATAGTAGAAAGCACTACTAACGCTCGTGTCCAAGTGTAGTGTTTCCTACTTTATGGATGAGTTTACTGTGAGCAACGGAGGCACAAAAGAAAGCAGAGCCCAGCACAAGACAGAAAATGAAAGTGGGGAGCACAAGTGGAAGAGTCACGGTTTTTGTCTATAAAGTGCATAACATACTGTTTTTAATACACATGCTTTTATCACACTGCTGCTCTACACATCACGTTCTCCCATATAGCACAGATGATTTCCCAGCTTTATGTTATGCCTGCAACGTGTAAACATTGAGCTCAAGTAAACTGGGAGCAGGAGGAGCAAGATTCAAAGTACAGTACCAATGTTACTGGTATAAAGAGTAAGTATAAGTATAAAGAGTAAGTATATTTGAAATTATTCTGCTCTGCCTTCTTTCCTCACACACCTTTGCTACTACCTTTTCCACAACTCAGTGTAACAATGAGTGACACTGGCCAGCCTGCAGCAGCTGCATGCCTACATTTAGTAAGCGGAAGGAACTGGGATGTGTGTTGCATTTTGCCTAGTGAAGGACAGAGTCCAAAACCAGAATTTCTTAACACTTCCTTCCTTCATTAATAAGCGCTTACACAGCCATGCATACAACATACGTTTAACAGCAGGAGTGATGGGGTAGCAAAAGCAGAGTGAAAGCTGGAGATATGTAAAGTATGTACTTTTAATGGCTGTGTAGAGAGGGAATGTCAACAGTTGTTATCACAAAACCAAGTAGCAAGCAGCACCAGCTGAAATTCCTTCTTCTATTAAAGGTACAGGAGCAATCTCTAGTTTCAATTTCACAACCCTGATTGGAGGGGCTAGTTACTATCACTGCTTAGGTGGGCTAGCTGTGCCATACATTGTGAAAATGGAAGGAGGGAGGAGAAATGCTACTTATTTGTACAGATATGTGATGCCCAACAATAATTAAAAACAAAGTTAAACACAATGACATTGTGTTATTCCTTCATGGGGGTGAGAAATATTGGCTAGGTGCAAGGACAGAAGGGCCAGGTATTTCACAGATGTTGTTAATTTTAAAAATACCAGTAAGAATCTGCACTATGGGGCTCTGATGTAAAGACGTGGATTGGATTCAGTCAGCTGCATTTTGATGCCACTGAAATAGTGTTAACTGTTAACCGTAACTAAATAGTGGGAACCAAGTTCAGGTAATCTCCTTGGGATTCATCCATGACTTATAGATCAATCCATGTAAATCCACCACACCAGTCCCAAGTAACTTATACTCACCTTGTCACTACACCTGGCCAGTAAATTCAGTATGGCAGACACAATAAACTGTGGCCATGGAACCAAACTGGGGTGGTGTTTGATCTGCTTAGTATGGTCTTCTCACAACATCTTGTTATACAGAATTCTAACATTTGTTTAAAAAGTGACAGTCTGTTGAGTGTCACATCATCAGAGAAAAGTAAGAAGAATGGGCAGCTGTTAGTAAACCCTAGACAACAGAAGGAGATGGGTATTTCATCAGAACAGAAAGGGGGAATGCTTATAGTCACACAATCTCTTAAACTCTATTTACCCTTGTTGACTAACCCTCCACTATGTACACCAGGATTAAAGGGAGAAGGAAAGCTACTACCTGTCAGCCTGACCAAAACTAATGGGGCAGCCAGTCACACCAGCTCCACCTTCCTGGGGCTCTTGGAAGACACATCCAGATGTGTAATACAAGTGTGTAGATGGGTATACAAAACCCTTCTCTCATCTGGGGGGAAAACATGGTCCTTCCCAAATGTTCTTAAGACTATAACTTCCATTAGTCCTCAGCCAGAATACCCAAATGGTGAGGTCTGACAGGAGTTTTTTAATTCAAGTATTCTGGAGGGCTCATGTGTTCCTGTTCCCTGTTCTAGTTTGTCAACTGGAATGCCATTATCACTTACCACTAACAGTAATGCTAGGGCGGATGGAAGCTGCAGTTTGGAGAACTCCATATTCCCATCCCTGAACTTTCGATGTGTATGCCTTGAAATAAGGTAGAAACTGAACCAGCCAGCCAAGGAGCTGGTGAGTTTCCAAAGGGACCACAGCAACAGAACTCTGAAAACATTTTGGTAGTTTAAAATTTAAACCACAGGACATAACAATTTTTAAAGGCTTCAATTCCATTATTTCCACTCAATATATTGACCATTCTCTCATACTAGATATTTAAAAACGAACATAGTTGGTGTATGCTCACTTCAGTACAAAGAAACTAGTGCAGGATGGTTTCCACCTTCTGAGACACTGAAGATCACTATTTTCCAGCCCGGTAATTCCAGCTTGGAGGAACACTTTGTGTTGAAACACAACTGATTTCAAGTTTCTACTGCTGTGTGATGGTATAGCACAAAGTGGGAAAGGGCAACACACAAAACTGAGGGCAAACGAGTGGGGTGGGCCTGGATTGACGCAGGGAGAACTCAAAAGAGCAAAGATCTTCTCCGAAACACAATCAGGTTACACAAAACTCACTACATGAGCCCAACTCTACATGTCACAAGAGCAGTTTGCAAACTCCATTTTGAGCATTTCAAAAGTCCACTGTTGGGTAGTGAGCAAAAAAAAAAATGTTTTTAAATCCTTCAGGGCACACAATAGCTCTTTAGAAATTATTGGTTGACAGCCATAGAATGGGATAAAAAATCCAAAGCAGATTTTATCACAGAAGGATGAATACACTCTATATGTTGAAGCCCATTCTAGAAAGAAATCAACAAAAACCCAGTCCTTCATGTGGGAGAAGGAAAAGAGGGGGAGGGAAAGGATGGTATTTCAGTCTTACCCGATGCTCCAGAAGCAGAATCCTTCCACAGAGCAACAGAATAAACAGTCCAAACGTACAGCAAGCAAACCTAGGAGCATTCTAAGAACTTACTAAGAACCAAGCAAGACAAGTGGAGAAGATGACAAATGGAATGTCTGGTAACAAAAAAAAAGCCAAATTGAAAACAATGGGAAGAGGCTGACAACAGAATCAGTCTTAACCGTTAAGGTAGCACAAGTTATGGTCAATTTGGGGAGTTCCACTTGCAAGAAACGCATGAAATTTATAAAACAAAAAGGCACCAATAAAACAAGTAACATGGGCCATAGCAGATTCTAATCATATACTAAAGCATGACAGTGGAACTAGATATGTCTAGGCTTTTTTTTCTCCTCCTCTTCCCAAACCCCACAAATGACACTCAAGAATCCCTGAGTGGGCAAGAGAAGAGAAGGTACCTCACTGCAGAAAGCGGCGGTATGTATAAGTACTTTGGTAAAAAGGGAACCAAATCAAATGTAATGCACTTGCAAGGAGAGTAAGGGGTGGAACAGATAGGCAGGAGGAGTGGGCACTCTGAGCCCAATCAACTGGGGCCACAAATAGGAGCAAAAAAGATATGCCCTCCTTTTGAGTCAGATTTAGGCCGCTAGACCGCCCCCTCAGCGCTGATCCCGTGCAGCTTCCAGGAGCATGCATCATGTAAATGGCAAGCCTCTGAGCAGCCTGAAAACGCCACACCTGTCCACCTGTTTGTTTCAGGCTAAGTTTAAACCTTTTCAGCAGCACCAATATTACTTGCAACGTATTTGGACATTACGCAGTACAGAATTGAACAACGGGCGGAGAAAAAACATCTTGATTTTTTTCACATCAGAACCAAAGCATTTCTCTTACTCATACTCAGTGAGAATATGAAGAGTCCCACTTTGGTCAGTCAATGCAAGATCTTGTTGCAGATTTATATTGGCAGTCCTTAATCGAATGGCCCAACCTCCCAAGCAATGTCAGGATGGTTTGATTTCTTCTTTTTAATTAGTGATGGCAAAATGCAGCCCTCTCATTTGTGGAAATACAACTCCTAGTATTCCTCACCACTGGTTCGGCTGTTGGGGTTGCAGTCTAACATCACAGGCTGTAATTTGACCCCACTCCCATTTTAGAACTACTGGGCTTCCCCTCCCTAGACAATATCAATTACAAATTTCAACCAAGGTTTGCTGCCACAGGTCTCCTCACCAACTGAAAGGGACAAAATGGATACTTTCTGTTGCAAGTTTTTTCTCTTTCTTCCTTCCTTTCCTTTTGCAAAACTTCAACTCAAATCAATGCTTAGGAGCTGCTAGGAGATAAGATGGCCCTTTCTCTTGCTTGGTTAGTGCTGGACTGAAGCTGACGTAGGGGGAGGTGTGGTCATGTATGCATTATAAAGAGTATGTTTATCTTTATGCACCTCCAATCTTAGGAAGGGCAGTGTAGTTTAAACATTCACTTTCCTTGAACCAACAGTGCGTGATTTAGAAAACTACGGAGCAACTGAGGACTCAGTTTCCATCCTCTGGAGAGTGCTTTATGATAAACGCTCAACATAAATGCTCATAGACAAAGAGCCGTGTGGCAGGAAAAAGGAGAACAAAACCATCCATACATAACTGGGAGTTCTCCTTTGATGATACCCGCAAAGGCACAGATAAAGTTCAGGGAACAACAGTGAACTGGATTTCGTATTTTTATTTGGACAGAAAAAAATCTCCTTGCTGTACATATCAAAAAAATTAAATAATGCTTTTAAGAAATATGGGAAACTTCTGTTCCACCCCTCCCTGGATTAGGGTTTCTCAGTTCTTTCCAGCAAAATTCCATCACTTTCCCCCATAAAATAACGACTGCCCAATTTCCAGTCCCGATTCTTGAGCCCTCCTGACCTGGCTCAGCTGATCAATATGAAAGAGTCTGCTTTGAGGGAGGGATAGAAAGGAAAAAAACAGAGCACAGCACATTAAAATCCGTTTGTTTGGGGAGTTAGGAAAGCGCTGCTCCCCTGCATTCTCCACCCCCCCTTCGTTTCCCTATTCAAAAGCACCTATATTCCAGTTTTCCATTTTGCTATCCGCGTTCTACTATGACACATATCTATAAACCTACCCTTTTTCCACCCCCTATCTCTCAATAAAATTGCCACACCACCACTACAACAAAAACACTACTGCCTGCACGTGCCCACAGAGGGATGTGACCATATACTTTATGCCGTGTCTCTTCCATACACAGCCTTCCCTCCTTATACCCAACTACCCTCTACTTTTCACCATATTCTGTACACCTCTTGAGCCCGATCTCTCACAATGCATTATCGCACACTACTCTTCTGGTTTTGTTTACCTACAGCACTCTGCCATTTGGATCATGGTGTGCTCTGAGAAACACTTTAAATTCCAACACCGCATTCAGCAATCAACTATTCCCTACTCCCCCATACCTTCCACTCACCCCCACCTCTTTTGTGTTTTTCGTTTTTTAACCCCCTTTTAGTTTTGAAACCCACGTAAAAAGACCAGACCCTTATGTCTCAGACTACACAGACTTAAAGATTTTTACGCTGTTAATCATCGCCACACCAGCAAATTAGAAAAATCACCGGCACCACCAGGAGTAGGGGTGGTACTCCTCCAATATGATACTCGTTCCACCCAACCTGTCGGCCACGCCGGAGTGAGGTGTATGCCTTGCATGTGACACCTTCTGGGGGTGTGCTTGCATGCACAACTGTCTAGCGGTATTTACGGGCAATCGTCACGCTGCCGCACCACCACCTGTTGCTTATGGTGCACCCAATAATATGCGACCTATGGTTGTTACCTACACCGTTGCCATTTTTCGGTGTTCGGATCAAACCAACCACCCACTGACCCGACCCCCTAAAAATTACGCACCATGGCACATATTCTGAACTGTATGCCCCCCTCCCTCGTCCGCCCCCTCTCACAACACAACTATTAACATCCTGGTTACTGTCTCTCCACGCGGTCTTCATCAGAAGTGTCAGGGGCGCTTATTTACTCTTATTCTCTTTTGTGCGTATTTTTTTCTTGTCTCTCACATCTCGCTTCGTGGGTATGGTTTCTGTGTGTCACGGTGCAGTATCTATGTTGCGTTGCTATGGGCACGGGTCCCTTCCACCAGCCTGCTTTACCCTTACAGCAGTTCTAAGGTTTCCGTGGACTTCTTCACCTGAACGGCTGTTATATAAATAAATAGAGCCGGGTCACCTTCCCTCCTCCTACTTTCGTTACTGATCTATTCGCCTTTTTTATACTGTTATAACGCAGGTATATTGTAACCCAGCCCCTTTGAATTTACCCTAGACTAACATACTTCATACACAACACCACAACTATTATTCTTATTATTATTATTATTACCACCACCCCACTCTTCAGCCACCCCTATAGGCTTATATTCACACAGACTTGCCCGGTCTTTATTTCACTTCCTCTCTATGGTGTACCTTCAGTACCTCATTTTTTCCTGTGCCACTTCAGGATTATACACTAGGCTGATAAGATGGCAAATCTATCAATTACTAATCTTCGCTTTATGTTTTCTTATTTATGACTCGCTCAATCACCCACAAGATATCCCTCCTAGCCGGCTCTCTCTGTACACAAGCCCATAGCTACATGTCTGTACACTATCCACATCGTACACGCTTCCTAATTTTGTGCACTCTACCACCTAATCCCCCATACTGTCGTGTACTCACTTCTTAGTCATTGACCTCAGTAGTTGCACTGCCACATACCGCCATGAGTTTCTCGACGCTTTGGGCCTCTTTGTGTCTGGTCGTTGAACCCATTTCACGCTTCAAACACCCTTTGTTGCGTTTTTTTCATCCCCGTGCATTATTTGGCTGCTTATCGTACAGGTCCCTTCTGTCTAAACACTGCCACCCAAGCGACCCATTCACTTTTTATCCAACGCTTGATGCTTTCACCTACGGGCCCTAAGGGACATGTTTCCGGGCAAGCGCGGCAAAAGTCCATCGCAGATTTTTATATGTTACATAGATTATCGCTGCTAAACATCTCCTTTTCACTCATAGTTTTCCCTTCGCTTGTTTATTGGTTTGCTTTCAAACATTTTCTGTTGACCCCCATGGCTTCAACTCCTTCCTATAATGGCGAACATCCTATCCATTGGGGTTTTTATTGGCACAGATTGCTCTAGAGCTGGTTGCCTTTGCCTTGCCTTCTCCTGAGGCTTGAGCGAGTGTGAATTGCCAAGGTCACCCAGTGGGTTTACATGGCTGAACTGGGAATAAACCCTGGGCTCCAGAGTCACAGTCCAACGCTCAAACCACTATGTCACACTGGCTCTCAAACAGATCTATAACATCATATAATAATCCTTATAATTCACACAATAAATTGCTTATCTTAAAGTAAGCTGGTCACTGGGATATTTATGTACTGAACCAGTTATGGAGAAAAAAGTGCAACAAGCCAACTGGGAGAAGTTTCAACACCCTAAAGCACATCTGGCAAGTACTTGAGGAACACAGCAAGGAAAGGTCATCCACAATCTCCATACAGCCGATCACGACGTGCTGTTCTATCAGTCAGTTCCCAAGTCTATTTCAAGTCCTACACACCATCTCCTTCCTTTTGTGGAGTATGCCAGCCGGGACCAAAGCAAACGTCAAAACGGGCTGCCATTTTTTATAAAGCATTTTACCAAGTATGGGTTTTATCGGAAACTGTTCTGAGAATCCTCACTGTCTTGAAAGTAGGCATAAATACAATAATGTTACCCCATACAGTACTTTATGCTGGAAGAAGACTAATCCATGGCCCCTCTGTGAGAAGACAGATTAACTAACAAGCATCAAAGCAAGTTCTAGGGAATGCACCCAATATCACATCAAACCGTTAGGCAGACTTGCTTCACTTCAAAAGAAAAATACAGTTGCACCACATGATTTCAGACCATTTAATGATCCCTAGATCTGTCTCCAAGGACAGCAAGAATGCTGAATCATAGGCCTGATACAGATTGCCCAAATAAAGCTGCTTCGGGTCTCTTTGGAGGTATTGCTATTTAATGATGCATGCATCCTAGAATCCGGAAGCTGCACCAAAAGCTGCACTCGGTGTTAGGAATGGAGTGTGGCTTGGTGCAAACTCCGGATCTTGGACCATGCATCATTTATAGCATACTTCCAAAGAGCCCAGAACAGCTTATTTTGCAGTCTGTAACAGGCCATAGAGTCTCTATGGGTCACTGAATCCAATCCCTTGGTCAACACAGGATCTCAGTTAAAGCATCCCCAGCATGGTAGCTGTCCAGAAGGCGACCTCACCCATCTCTCTAGGCAATTGGTTCTACTGCCAAATGCTTTCCCTGTCAAGAGGTTGCTTCTAATGTTATATCAAAATCTACCCTGCTGTAACTGAAAATCATTAGACCTACCCTCTGAGAACTGAAAAGCATATTGGTCTGAAGGGCCTGGGGTCAGGTTTTCATCCCCAGCACCCAATAAGGATCACACCATGTCCATAATTCACTCAACATAAAAGAAATGATTGGGGGTGGCTATTTCCTGTTCGGGTTTGGGAGACCCTTCCCTCAAAACAAACCTGCCACTCCCGGAGGCTTCCAGAAAAAGGAAAAAGAATTTCTGAGTGGAATTTCTCCTTGAGACAGGAAGAGTGTTGGGGGAGCCCCATGGGAGCCACACAAAATGGAGAATGGAAATGTCATTTTCAAAATGTACTTTGCAACCATTGGTCTGAACAATTCCATCAACATTCATCGAAAGTGAGACCTAAAAATGGCTGCTCTCTAATAACAGTTTGCTTCTGCATTTTAATTTTCATGATATGTTGCGTGTGATGAGCCTCAATGGAGTACTTGTGGTGAAAAAATTTATACAAGCAAGCCACAAGCACACACTACCTTGAAGTTCTGCGGCGGGGGACTCGGGGGCTGTGGATTTGCGTCGCCGTTTCCGTCCTGGAGACCTGCTGATGCTTCGTCTGTTTCTCGCATGGATCTGTCCCTAGACCTGTCCCTGGACCTATCCCTGGATAAAAAAACGAAGGCAGAAAGTTGAACCAGATTCCCATACCAAACATTCTCGCGTTACTTTTCAAGCAGACCTACCAATAACACCGTCTCCACAATAAAAGGGAACCACATTGGATTAAGATACTTACCTGCGTCGTTCCCTTGAAGTCAGGGGTTGGCTGCACATGGAGGTGAAGTCGACGCGTTCTGCTGGAGAGTAACTGATGGGAACGCGAATCACGCAATGAGTCAATAGGTTTCCGGGGGCTGCGTGACCTGAGCTGCAGAGAGAAGGATAGTTTAAATGACATTCACCACATCTGACATGAGAAGAGAAGACCCTTCAACCGTAGGAATTACACAGGTGGCTCTGCAATAAACTATTGGACAAGAGAGGAAGATCCACATTCATTAGCCTGGGAATATATTTCATGTTCAGAAACGTAGCCCCAAGTGCAGCATCCAGATAATTTTGTTTTTGTCAGCTCAAGTTTTGGGGTCCTCTGGAAAGACTTGAAAAAACCCCAACCTTCTGCTATACTCCCTAGCTCACCAATTTTTTAAAAAACTAAAAAGGTTTTACTAAGCCCCCACACCTACTGTAACAATTTTGCCACTTTTCAGCCCACCTCAGCTCTTCTAGGCTTGGCAGAGGATATCTTTTAAGCGATGGGTTGCCATCCAAACTTATTCTCATTTTCCCGAGTTTCCTTTCCCCCTAATCAAAATAACCAACCCCAAGATTAAAAATTCAAAGGTACTATTTCATTAAATAAAGGTCTTACTATGCAAGTGCCAAAATGCATTTTTTCAAGATAGGAGTTGCTTCAGTATGAGCTACTTTCAACACTGAAAAAAAAAAAAAAAAAAACAACCAAACATCTGTTTGAAATTGCCTTATAAATTTCAGCAAGATGCAAACAATTAATCTCAAAGCCAGGCTCTTTTACAGTAGACAATATCCACTCTCCTGTATTCCCTTTCTTCCTAAAAAAAGAGAGCTTAAAATCCTGAATACCTCCAGTCAGTTGGTGAATTCACTTCTGAAAAAATGCCCGCTTTTATTGAAAAGTTGGTCCTCTGGACCACTTCGTCTTTTGTTTAGTTTCTGACATTTTTTTGCCAGTCTGTGTGGCCCTCAGAGGGTCACTAGACGAGAATTTATTCCCTTCAACCTTTGAAAGATGCAAATGCCCTGGTCTTAACAATAACAACTGTCAAAGTATTTTTTTTTCCTTCTAGTTATTACATAAAAATATATAAAAGCTTAAATTCAAACAAGGAACATTAAGATACATTTTCAGAACTGCAAATAAAAAATTAAGTGTTACAATCAGGTATTCTTTTAAAATACTAAATAAAGATACAGATCTTCATTTCTATGGTCTTTTTCTTTTGTAAATGTTCTATTTGATGTTCTTTTTTCAGTCCGCCCCCCCTTTCAATTTGGAATTTCTCCCATTTGGTTCCAGTTGTAGCAAGAGGCAAAACCTCCATCTCCTTTCTCTCATTTTGTTCAGTCATGGCCTTAACATATGAAACTATTGAGACGCATAGCTATGTTAGCCTGGAATATCAGAATGCAACAGATCTTGTAGCACATTTGAGACTAACCGAGAGAAAGCTGTAGCGTAAGCTTTTGTAGTCTTGGTGTACTTCCTCAGATCTATCCATCTGATGAAGTAAACCAAGTCTATAAAAGCTTATGCTACAACTTCTTTTGCACACTTAGTATCAAAAGATGCTACAAATTCCCTTTGCATATTGATATGGAACTATGTTCTCTTATACATGTAGGTGTGAAGACATTTCCATTACTTTACTTTTAAGTTTTGTGTTTAAAGTAAATGCTATATTAGCTGGACTGTTGTGTTCCAGTAAACAAATCTGCAGATTGCATACAATCAAGTAAATGTGCTACAGCCAGTGGGTATACTTAATCAATACAAGACTGAGCCAGACTCCCTTAGTGTTACCCTGAATCTTTAGATGCCAAAGAACTTTCAATAGTCCTGTTTCTGCCTGCTCCTTTCATCCAACTTAATTGTAAAAACTTACATTTGCTTTTAAGGGTGAAAACTCAAGCTCTAAACTGCACAGTTGGAACAAACCTTGCCTTTTAACAAATCTTGCCCAGAAAACCATTATAGGGTTGTCGTAAGTCAGAAAGAACCTGAGGTACACAAGGACTTATGGTGTTGTATGCCTTCAAGTCCTTTCCAACATACAACAATCCTGTAATGTGGTTTTCTCAGCAAGGTTTATTCAAAGGGGGTTTGTCATAGCCTACCTGAGGCTGAGAGCATGTGACTTACCCATGGTCACCCAGTGGGTTTCTATGACTGAGCAGGGATTCAAACCCTGGGCTCTAGAGTTATAGTCTAATGCTCAAACCACTACACCATGCTGGCACAAAGTCTCCTCTACATGGACATAAAAAACTTCCATTAGCATTAGGCTAAGACCTAAGTGGACTACAGAACACATATTTAGGTAAGATATGAAATTAAATGCAAACTGGAAAGCTAAAATATTTTCTCATGGTGATTATTTTGATTACCTTTTTTTTAAGTATTTGTTCCCAGACAGAAATGCTATGATTGTTTTGTAGAGACAGAGAAGAAAGATCTTTACTATAAATCAAGGTTTTTCAATTAAAAACTAGTGTCCCCTGGAACCCCAGGGTTCTGTGAGAAGCTGACATGGGAGTCCCACGAGAGATCGTGACTGAAAAAGAGACTTTTTTAAAGCTGTATAAATAATAAATTTTAAGAGTTATGAGTTCCTGAGACTTGATAATTATTTTGAGGATTCCTTCATGGTAAAATGGTTGAGAAAAACTGTTGTAAACTGTATATAATACTGAGTCTACACTCCTATAAGATGCCTACACTCCTACCTATTGAGTGTAAATCCCTATAAAATAGCTTTCGTTCTGAATGGAAGGTGCTGGTAATGGCATTTAATGCCTGAAATGGCTTCAACAGAAGGAGTGACTCCTCCTATATACATCTGCCTGAATGTAAGATCGGCTGGATGGCCTCTATTCTATGTACCACCAACGGGAGACATAGGAGAAGGACTTTTCTGTTGTAGTACCTCAGTTGTGGAATGCCCTTCCCTTGGAGACCCAATTCAGTACAGCTATTTGGCTCTAACTTTACAAGCCCTTAGAGTCTAAGGAGTAATGATGTAGCTAGTATTTTTATAAGTAGGGTTGAATTTATGTAAGTATATTTTAAGTTGCTTTAACTATTTCATATATATTAGACTATGTCAAATTGTTTTACATTCTCTTCATTGTTCTAAAGTGTCTTTTGTCTGTACAGAGTGGGTTATAAATATTTTTATAAACATATCTCCTGTTATTGACACTGGTCTGCATATAAGGTCTGACTTCCAAACCAATCTCACTTTTTTACTGTTGAAAATACAGCAATAGACTGGCTAGAAGAAATACCTCACAATTTGCTAATCCCTCTTAAAATGTTGAACAATATGTCTTCCCATCAAAACATCCAAATAACAACAACAACAACACTCTCATCTTTTCTCTGCTGTAGTTCCTACAACCCACCTATTTCCAGATCTGGGGAGAGTGAGAGAAGTGACAGAGAGGTGTCAACTATTTCCTACAGCTGGACACACAGCAGCAACACCACCCTCTGGGATCTCCAGAGGACTGCAGGAAGTCCCAGAAGATACTTGTTGCTCTGCATCTGGTTATAAGGAAGCAGCTGGATGCTTCTTCGCTATTCCCCTGCTCTCCCCCTCAGCCAGGACATAGCCATGGGGGGAGGGGGGGCACTGCAGCAGAGAAAATGTCAACTAGGGAGAAGTTGGGTCACTGTGCTGTCAAGTACAGAATTCTGAACTCCTCAGTGATCAGCAAAGTGAGTTTTGATGGTATACATTGGATTTATATCATAGTAAACTAGTAAAAGGATGCCAGCCACCAACTAAAACTTGAGCCGAGTTTGTTGGAACGCACAAATTACCTTGTACTGAAAAGTCAATGAGCTTCTTAAAGAATAAAGCCATCACACACAAGTTCATTTTGTTTTACTGTCCAGCCAGCAAATACAAGCTTCCTTAATCCCTGTTAACAGATATAGGGCTCAGGATTCAGCTTCTCTCAGCAAGTGATTTTGCTTACCTTTCTACACAATTATGGTCTTAGTAAAGCCTTTCTAGTAGAATCTCATGTAACACCACTGTGTCCCCCCCCCCCAAAAAAAAGAAATTAGTTTCATAAAGCTTTTCCTTTACCCTAACAGTTTTGGGTATTTGATAGTACTCTTAAGCTGCCAAGGTCTTTAGAACATTTGCACTGGACATATGGTGCCAGCGGTCACTCAAAGCGCTCAGTGGGCTTGCCAGAAGATAGACCCTGTTGGTGTTCAGACAGAAAGGGCTGATTTCCCCTCAGGCTATGGAACTCAAGAGAAACATGGCCAATAAAGAATGTCTTCAGTTTTTAATAACAGACCATCTCTCATCCCCAGTAACCAAATACTTACTTCCTCTTCTCTGGAGAGGGCTTCTTTTTGGGGATCACCTTGGCTGGTGCCTGGGAGCCAGTCTTAGGAGGTGATGCTGAGGATGATGATGAGGAGGAGGAAGAAGAGGCTGAAGATGATGAGGAGGAAGAAGAGGAGGAGGAGGAGGAGGAAGAAGAAGAGCTACTGCTGGAACTACTGGAGCTCCGAGAATGGCGCTTATGCTTGCCAACTTCTGGAGGCCGCTCATCGTGATTACTCTCCTTCAGCACTGGGCTTGGTGGCCTAGGGTGCAGGAGAGGATAGAAGAGAAATTATCAAGCTCACACATGCAAGGTAGATGTATCACAAAGAATAAGAAGTGGTCTTGGTTTGGTAATGCAAGGTTCTTAGTTTAAAAAATAAGGACACACAAATTTCAAGAGATGACGGTTAAGTTAAAAAGGCTTGAAAACTGGTCAACTTAGTTTTACTTCAAAGTTCCTCTCATCAGCATAACTTTTGCTGCTTCTTTCACAGTAACAAAAAAAAAAAAATCTCAAGTCTTCCCACTACTCAGGTTGCTGCTGAAGAAAAGAAATACAGGAAGTGGAAGACTTCAGGCATTTTTAGACCAG
>NC_056527.1:102247348-102254478 GCF_019175285.1 Sceloporus undulatus
AGACCAGCATATAAAAAACTGCGGGAGAAGCAGCAATCCTGCCACTAAGACTGTGTCTTAAGAGTCTCTAGCACCTGTTAACAATTCAAAATTGGGATTATTCTGAGCAAGGATTCAGTGGTCAGCCTCCTCCCCCTCCTCCGCTTTGCCAATTTTCCCTTCTTCCTCTACCACCCCAAACCTTTATCCCATTATCTAAATACAATGACTGGGATCTGGGGGAATAAATTTACAGATGGTACTTAAAAACTGTTAAATGCAAATACAGCAATTAGAAAATATATTCTGCAAGAGAATTCTGCATCCAGACATACCACAGAGGCTTTGATGAACACAACCAACTGCATGAGCCTGACAATGGTACTGAGAGACACAGAGCAATTCTGTAGTGGGCTTCCTGCTAATACTTGTAAAGTGAAAGCAGGGTGGCCTCTGGTGGACAAAAAGCCACAACTGCAGCATTTAAAAGACTGTGACAGAAGCATTTCAATGAGGTATGTTAAACACATTACAGGAAATACAGAGCCTCACTGTGACACCTTGTGGCACCTTAGTCTATGAAAAGTGGTTTTCCTTTGTTAAATGTCCTGCATAAAAGAAGAGGGGAAAACCAAAAGCATAGGCAAAACAAAAAAAAAACTGTAAAAATGAAGTGCAACTTCTGCAGCTTGAAAGCAATAAGGTAAGTCAAAGGCTTCTGCGCTGGCCTCCATGGTTTTTTTTTTTTTTGGGGGGGGGGGTTGGGCTATGTGGGCCTGTTCTAGAAATTTTTCTTCCTGACGTTTGCCAGCATCTGTGGCTGCGCAGATGCTGCGGCGAAACGTCAGGAAGAAAAATTTCTAGAACATGGCCACATAGCCCCAAAAAACCCACAAAAAAAATCTGTAAGGTAAGCACAGTGAGCATTCATTCTGAAAAATACATTACGTTATCAGTAGTTTTGCTGTCACCAATCTCTCAGTCAGTACAACCTATATTAATCATGTTGTGCCTTATTTGTTTTATGATACTCTAGTTAAAAGACTGCCTGATTGCTGGAGATGACAAGAAATTCTATCTGTACCAAAAGGAAGGACAGAATGCACCATCACTGTTCCACCATCCCACTTGCAAGAGCAAGAAAAGGAAAAAACGCACCCTGACTCAAAGTCAGCAAAGAAACACACCTGGTTGTACTGGCGTTCTTAGTGACATTCTGTGTCTTATTTTAAACTGGTTTATGTCTCAACTAAGAACTAGGTTCTTTTGCCCCACCACAAATGTTTGATAAGCACAGCAATGTACGGAAGATAGTCATGGCTTGTGCTTGTCTTGTACTCTTGCAAAACAATGTCTCTGGGATCTCAAATATTTAAAAGCAAATTAAAATGTGATTTTTTTTCAACATGTTACACATTGTGTTTCAAGAGGGAAGCATACTACCAGTTACTATCCCAATTCAGGGGGCTGGGATAACAAAATACTGTAGCCAAGAAACAGGAAGGAAATGTGCAGGACATGACTAGAAGCAAGATTCCAGTGGCAATGGGATTGAGCAATAAATAGTTGCTGTTTGAGGGGGAGAAAGAAAGCCCGGCTCTTACTTTTTCACGCTCAGTCTCGGCCTCGACATCTTTTGTTGGCTGATCATGAGGGCTTGATTCAGATGAGCTGGTTCGGAGAGTCAGAATCAGAAGATATGAGGCGACGAAAGAAGAGGAGGACGTGTGAAGAAAGGTGGATGAAGCAGATGAACTTCTCTTTGCCTTTGAGGGGACTGAGGGTGGTGGAGAGAGGAAGCCAGTTGTGGGGCTGTGGAACAATTGCTCCTGGCATCCACCTCCATGGTATTGGAAGCTAACTGTGGCTCAGCCTCTAGTGTTGAGGATGGTGCCTTCAGGCCTTTCCACTACATTTCCTTCAGCTACAGATTCTTCTTCTTTTGGAACTGGAACTAACACAGAAACCAGGGCTGGCAAGGGACTGGAGGAAGCAGAGGGGGAGGGGATGGTGACCTAGCTTTAACTGGAGAAGGGGAGCCTGCATGAGGAACTGCTTCTCCTGAAAAAGAGAGAGTACCCGTAACTGCATCATCCCTAACAAGGGCAGACTGTAGGTCTGACCTTTTCTTTTGGGATATCTTTTAGAGTTGTGGTGGAACACCATTCTTTCAAAACTGCAGGAGCTCACGCACCATGGATGGTGTGTGGAGAGAGGGCCTTTTGGGGTTTGGAGAGTCTTCCTGAGTGGAGTTGAAGTATGAGGAATGGCAGTGTTGCTTCTGTGTGCCACAGAGAGGAGGCTGATGACTTCTCCTGGCTGTCAGCCTTAGGTATCTCTCCAACACAGGGGGAGCGGGATTTCCTCCCTGGAGAGGTTGCAGATTTCCCGGGAGCCTGACCTGGAATGCTTCCTCACAGGAGATGACTGAAAATCAGGAGATCCTCTGGTCCCGGTGCCTTTGTAGGCACATGCGACACGCGAAGCATCTAGCCTTGGTGGGGAACGGGATGCATTCCGACTGGCAGAAGACTGCTGTGGGGACAGCCTTGACATCTCTTTCCGTGCTGGTGATCGGGGATTAGCCCTGCGTGTGAGGAGACCGAAGTGCTCACCCTTCACTTGAATGGCTTTTGTCCTGCCGAGAAGGAGACCTTGAGCCACTTCGGCCTGGAGATGAAATGGACCTTTCCCTCCGCAGCAACCCTCTGGATTTGTCTCGTTTCCTGAGAGGTGAACGGGAGCGGCCTCTGTGATGGGGGCGAGATCTTCCCCGTCGCAAGGCGTTCTGTTCTATCACATTGGGATGATGACTTAGACTATGTGGGTACCTGCTGGTGTCTGACTTCTCTCTGGGCGTGAGCGTGATCTGGATCTTCCACGCCTCAGAGGTGTGCGAGATTTCCGTCTCGGGCTCAGTGGTGATACAGATCTCCGCCTTCTTGTAACATGGCGTCCTAGATTTCTCTCTAGGTCGTGGAGATGACCCCGACTGCGCCTTCGGGAGGGGGTCTCGATTTTATTCTGGGTCTCGAAGATGATCCGATCTATAGTGACGGCGAGGTGGTGTTCTGGACTTCATTCGGGGCCTTGGGGATGATCCAGACCTATGTCGCCTTGGTGGAGTTCTAGACTTCATTCGGGGCCGTGGAGATGACCCAGACCTACGTCGTCTTGAGGGTGTTCTGGACTTTACTCTGGTTTTGCTGGTGATCCAGACCAGTACTTTTGGTGGGTTCTGGATTTTGCTCTAGGTCTAACTGGTGACCTTGAAGTTCGGCGTTTTGGGGGTGTCCTTGATTTTACAGGTCTCACTGGTGACCCCGATTGGCTTGGAGATTTTTCTTTCCGTTCTCGGGATGAGTCCGAACTGCTGTCACTAGACTGCCTTCTTGGCTTTTCCTTAAGTCCAGGATATGATCCTGATCTGCTTCTCCGAGGTTCATCTCTCATTGTGTCTCTCCTCTCCAAAGGTGATCTAGGTCCATCATTTGAGTTCTTGAAGTTTCTCTGCTTCTGGAGAACCTGTAGGTCTTTGTGCTTTGCAACTGCTACAGATATGCCATTCTCTGGTTCTGGAGAGGAAACTGACCAGCTGTGCACTGGGGAAGGTGTAGATTTGCTTTATTGACTGACATGGCTGCAGACCGGCTCAATTTGTGGGGGTGATGTGATTTGTCATCCTCTGCAGATGATGATGACGATGATGATGAAGACGAAATAGGGGAAGGGATAGAGGAAGAGGACGAGGATGAGGGGGATGACCCAGATCTACTTCGCCTCAATGAATCTCTGACTTTTTCAGTCCTGGTGGCGTCCCTGGCTGGTCTTGCTTGTGGGAGATTGTGATTTCTCTTTCCCAGAGAGAGATGAATTTGATTTACTCTTCTGGCATGGTGATAGGTAGTAACGCTCTCCTTACTGCCAAGGAACCAGATTTGTTGTGCCTTGGAGGTGACTTTGATTTTGCTTTCACTTCTTCAAATTTATTTTGCTTTGGAGAAGATTTGATTTGCCATTCAGTTCAGGAGATGTCTGGATCCACTTCTCTGGAAGGTGACTTAGACTTCTCTTTCACTGCTAGAGGGGATGCCAGATTTGACCTGTTCAAAGGTGATGTAGATTCTTTGCATCAGGAAATATCTGGACTTGCTCCTGGGAGGCGATTTAGACTGTTCTTTTTCAATGTGAAGAGCCAGACCTCCTTGCCTTGGTGGCGATCTGGGTTTCTTCAACTCTGAGGAGTCGGGTTTGCATTTCTCCAGTGGAGGACTGGATTTCTTCTTCAATTCCGAGGAAGATCCAGATGAAGTTTGTCTTGGAGAGAAACAGACCTTTCTCTCAAGCTGGAGCGATCCAGACTTGCTCTGCCTTACGTGTGGTGATCGAGGTTTTTCTTTTATTGCTAGAGGCCTTCCAGATCTGCTTCCCTGCGATGGAGATGTAGACTTTGGTTCTGGCCGCTGCTCGTCTTGAGGGAGATAAGGAGTTTTCCTTTGTTGATGACTGAGAGGAATGACTAGATCGGCTTTGTCTTGGGGATGAACTTAATTCTTTCTTCATTCCCAGGGATGACCCTGACCTTGGCTTGTTTTTGTTTCTGGAGAAGACTCAGATCTGTTTCGTCTTCTTGGCAATCTTCCTCCACATCTGAAGGGGACCCAGACCTGTTATCTCTCACGGGAGAGTTAGATTTCTCTCAGTGCTGGAGATGAACCAGATCGACTTCTTCTAGAAGGCATCTTGGAACTTTCTCTTCCGCCACTGATGAAAACATCAGTTTTCTTTATGGGTCTTGGAGATGAACCAGATCTGCTCCTTGGGGACATTCTGGGTTTATTTTTGAGTACTGGAGGTGTCCTCGGATCGGCTACGTCGGGGAGGTGATCTCGATTTCTGCTTTGGTGTTGGAAAAGACAAGAGACCTACTCCGCCTTGGGATAATCTTGACTTCTTTTTAACCTTGGAGAAGGAACTAGAACACGCCTGCCGCTGGAGTGTAGGTTGGTGTTCTTGACTTTTCTTCCTAGACCTTGGAGAGAGGCCTGAACGGACTTCTTCTAGGAGACAATGGGATTTTCTTTTTGCCTTTGGCACAGAACCAGATCGACTCCGCCTGGGAGACACACGCAACCTGCTTTTTCTTTGATTCATGGTGATGATCCTGAAACGGCTACGTCTCAGTGGTTTTTCTGGACCTGTCTCTTGTTCTGGGAACGAGTCACGAGCGACTTCTCCTTGAAGCAGAATTCTAGAGGCTTTCCGGCCTGAGATGTCACGACCGGTCGCCTGCTGAATCCGAGAGCTTTTCTCTTCTTGGTGACCTGACCTACGCTCACACTTTCACATGCATGCATGTATAAAGTGTGTGTCTGCATGCACAAATGTATGAGTGTGTGCATACACACATATTACAACCACCTGCTGTTAGGGCCTACCAACTAGAGTTTGGTAGATGAATGAGGGATCCTCAGTCTTTTTGCCCTCAAAAGTAACTTTTTCAAGCTCTGCTGCCACCAGAGAGCACTTTCCCCAAGACTTCTTCCAATCTGAACTTGGCTGTTTCAGCAACCAAGTCCTTCAAACAATGATGAGGACTGAAGTATTCACAATTACATCTTTCTTTATCCCAAACTTCTGGCATGAAAAACAATGTCTTCCTGTGAATCCTCCTCCTCCTCCTCCTCCTCATTCAGAAAGGGAGTATGAAATCTCTTAGGCATACCTTCCAACATTTTACAGATGTAAAGTGGGACACATGCGGAAAAACAACATCACAGTGTGGTCAAAATGGCAAATGTTTTAATGGAGAAGAATACACAAGAGGAGAGTTACTCCCTGCTGATTTAATAGAGTATAAAATACTATCGTACTTTTACATAATTTTACAGCTAGGGACAAAGGAGGGGGGGGAGCATGGAAAAACTGGAACCTTCTAAAAGCAGCTAAAAAGTGGGACTATGGAGGATCACTTGGGACTGTCCCTGCCAAACCAGAAAACTGGAGGATATGGGGATGTCTAGGTCAGGAGTGGCTGGACCTGCACCTTCCTTTTCTTTAAGGGATAAACTCTTAGTTCAGAATATATTAGTTCTCCCTAGGTAGATGTTAGTTTGACACAGAGATCTGTACAGAAAGTATTTGAAGGAAGGTGTCAGACCAACATTGTGGTAAGTGGTGAAATGTTCTTGAATACATGCAAATAGCCTTGCATTCCCCAGCATGGCATAGACAAAACACTTCAGGCTTTATGACTTTGAAGTGGTTTTGCATGGGCCAGAATACTCCAGGGTATTCAGGCCCAAAGCTGCCCTGACCTGCCCCTTGTTTTGAGGCCCCTTGTAGCTATGCCAGGTGACTGTATGCAATGCACATCCTGCTTTGACCGCTGCCATGGCCAATGCTGTGATAAATCACTTGCTCCGAGGTCAGAACAAGGAGCCCAGCATCGATCGCATGGCTGGCACCTAGTTCTAACCTCAGAGCATACAACTTGCAGCAAGGTTGGCCATGCCAGGCAGCACAGCGGGATTCATGTGTAACAGCTGCCTGTCATCAAAACTGAGGGCTCTGGTTCTTCCAGGAAGATCTGGAGCAAAAAGTGAGTTATTTTACTACACTATAAGGGGGGTATGCATTACATGCAAATGGGTTTGTTGTGGTCATTACACTGGTACAGATCATGATTAGGGACATTTTCCTTGTTCTTATTACTTTATAGGGGAAAGCATTGTCACTGAGACATGGCAGGGGTGGGCAGCTGAGGGCTGGAGAAGAATCAGGTTTCCCAGGCTGATCCTCAGCTCAGATTACAGCCTGCATCCTGGAGGCAAAACACAACTATATATAACCTACAATGCAAATGTCTGATGTTCCTAGCTGGGCCTTCATTGGCGCACCCAATATCAATTGAACAAGGGCTGGAGTTCACATCTGGCGCCTCGGGCATGGCTCACCACTGCTGCCTGCTCTGGGGTTCTCCTTACTTTTTTTTGTGGTCGTCCTGGAATATTGTGTGGCACCTGCTGGCTGTGTCTAGGTCCCATTTGGATTTCGTACAGTGCTGCAGTGTGAAGCTGCATTTGGAGCATTGTAGAAAATTGGCACATGCATGCATGTATAAAGTGTGTGTCTGCATGCACAAATGTATG
>NC_056527.1:102254578-102287502 GCF_019175285.1 Sceloporus undulatus
ATGATAACACTGGCCTCCACAAAAATATAATATTGGAAGGTGTAATTTAGCAATGAAAAATTCATTTGTACTAGTTTTCCCTGCCCTCATATTATTTTTCTGATTTGAATGTAGATATTCCTAAACCACCCCTAAAATATAGAAGCCCAGAACTGGAGAATCAGCTATGGAAACCTTGCACATTTTCACATGACCAGTATCTTGAAACCTCTGCCGATTTGTTTAAAAAACAAAACAAAAGAACACTCTGAGTGTAGACACGTTTTCTTGTGAAAGCCACTTAAATCATAGTACCATCATAACTACAGAAATAAAATGGCATTTGCTTTTGCTACTGCTAAGCTCATTTGCAAGGTAATCAACAATTATGTGTTGACTCTATATTTTAAGAAGTTATTAATTTCTTAAGGTTATAGGTAAGATCAAATCCTAAATGCAATGGCTACTGTCATCTAGAATGAATTAATTGCTAAATGGCAACTCAGTACCTCTGTAAATCTGCTCTAGTTGAGATGAACTCAGAACTGAGATGTAATAACGAAACCCAATGTCTATCACTAAAGATTCCACAGTCCTGCAAGATGTTAAACACATTACAATTATCAGCTGTTATATAAAAGTTAACTGCTGAATCAAGTGTGGCAAGTAGGCCCAGTTTGAACGATCTGGATTAGAAAATCCTCTGGGAGAATTTACTTCCATGAAACCAAGATCCCTTCTCTGCTCAACTGAGTTTGCTACCAAGAGACTAACAGATAAGAAATGTGGTCGTCATTATTAGAGATTAAAGGAAAGGAAGAACTGAGAGTGATCGAAGCTTGTTAATGGTCTCCTTAGCAGCAACACCATTCCAAGGGGTGAACCCAGGTTTAACATGTGCTGATAGCTCTTAATAAGACACATGACCAATCTAGGCACCTGTAGGCACAGATTAATCTGGCCAACACATTCATATTCTGTTTTACAGAAACATAAATATATATTATATGTTTGCATTTGTATTAATGGGGACATCAAAGCTGAGGACAATTAACTTTCAAGTCTGCAAAAACTGTGTATATTTCTGGACTTTGACGCCTGCACAATTCAGGCATGTATTTGGTGGCAATCTTATATAAAGTCCTAACCACAGCATAAAGAGACTTCGTTAATAATTTGCTATAGCTTGTACAAGAAACATAACTTGGCTAAACCTGCAGTTTGCTATGTAGTAGTGTGAATTCTGATGCTTAATAGTGTTAGTTATAACTTTGTATTTCTCTTTTTACAGTTGATTTTGTATATGAAAAAGCCTTGATAAATAAAAGAACTATATACTTTGCTTGAGAAGTGTATCTAATACTTTAAATGAGTGTATTTGTACTCTGGCCAGTTACAGCATTATTCCAGAACTGATTACTGACAGAAAAGGAGACCTAGGACCTTATTGGATGTAAAAAATAAAGCGACTTACCTCTACCTGGATACAGTCACTTATGGGATACAGGAATTGTCTTGTCACATTAAAAATGCCGCCAATGGTGCCGGGTGACTGCATCCCAGCTGCATCCAGGCTCCCAGATGTTCTCAGCCAGCCAATATGCAAACACTGGAGTTTACTATGTTTGCAAATCAGCCAGCTGAGTGTGGCTGGGAGCTGGGATGCAGCCAGGATGCGGTATTTTTATTGCCATAATTTCTGACTCCATCTCATAAGCGAGTGTATCCCAGCAGGGGTAAATTGGTGAGAACACAACACCAAGGCAGAATCTTAGGCTTGGTTACAGAGCAGAGAAAGCAGAAAAGACAACTTACCTACTGGGTTTCCCAATTTGCAGGGAGAACCCACTGACTGCATTTGTTGCAGCAACATTATTATTATTTTTCTTTTCTGCCCCAAGTACATGCACATGAGCATATGAACACACCGCCAGAAACCACCCATTGCTTCCCTCATTACACCCACCAGCCCATTGGACTGGCTACCCGACCAGCCACGTTATCACACAAAAGATCCACTGCTTACACTGCACATTGGTGGACCCTCTGACACATTAGCACACCAAGATCATGGAATGCCCCCAGGCATTCATCCCTTCTGCTTCACCTCCCCAGACCTCTACTAGACCAGCCACTTTGTTAATAGTTTTATTAAATCAATTGTATTTTTGACATTGTTTTGTCATCATTTCACTTCACACGATATACAATGAGACAATTGGTATAATATGAACCTTTGGTAGAAACAGGAATAATTGCTCAGATTACTCTTACAATGTAAAAAGCAAAATGTATGTTTATTATCTCAGACAATCCATCCTGGGCTAGGAGAGGAGACAGACAAAAGAGCACAAGAAGTTGGCATCATGGGTTTTATAGCAACAGAGAGCAACTAGACAAGATACAGTTCTGGACACAGACATTGAGATTGCCCAAATGCAGCATCTAGATAATAAAAAATATTTGTCCACAGAATGGCTCATGAAATTATTGAAAATAATAAAACATAGTTATACAAATATTCTGCTGTATGTGTAAATATATATTTCTGGCTGGCAGTCAATATAAACTTCCACAGAAATATTTTTTCACTTCTTTTTTCTTATCAAGTGTTCCCTGTTGTTCAGTGTAGGTCTTAATACAATGATGTAACACTTGGGAGAAAAAAATACAACCAAGTAACCCAGCACTGGAAGTCAAGATGGAGAAGACCTCCACAACTACCATGTATTTGCCCTTGGTGCTCAGGTAGGTTGGAACAAAGGTTAACCAAACACTGCAAAAGATGAACATGCTGAATGTGATAAACTTGGCTTCATTGAAAGTGTCAGGTAGCGTTCTAGCAAAGAAGGCCACTATAAAACTGATGATTGCCAGAAAGCCCAGGTAACCTAAGACACAGAAAAACATAGTCATAGACCCTTCATTACATTCAAGTAGAATTTCTCCACTCATTGAAAGCATGTCAGTATTGGGGAATGGAGGTGAGGTTAATAGCCACACTGTACAAATGCTTGCTTGAATAAAAGAACAGAAAAAAACAATGGTGTTGGCCAGTCCTTTCCCTACCCTCATCAGCATCCTTGATCCTGGTTTGGTGACTGTAAAAGCTAGAATCACTGTGGTGGTTTTTGCCAACACACAAGAAACCACAACTGAGAAGATGATACCAAAAGCTGTTTGTCGGAGGAGACATGTAAACATTGAAGGCTGGCCAATAAATAGCAATGCAGAAAGGAAAGAGAGCAGAAGAGACAGCAGGAGTGTGTAGGTGAGGTTTTGATTGTTGGCTTTGACAATGGGGCTGTTGTGATGTTTCATAAATATTCCCAGCACCAGAAGTGTGATCAGTACAAAGAGAAGCGTGGCAAAACCTAGGCAGGTTCCCAAAGGTTCTTCATAAGATATGAAGGTTACAACTTTGGCTATGCAAAAGTCATGGTTTTTATTCGGATAGGTTCTCTCTGTACATTTATAGCAATCAGGCATATCTAGAGAGAGAGAAATAGTCTTGTCAGCAGCATACTGTAATAACAGCAATATATTGCAAATATTCTTCTTACACAGGCATACTTTCTATCATTCATTAAAGACAATTCTACCCCCTTATTTCATTTGACATGCTCAAGGTATTTTTAAAACCTGGGCAATTAAACCAATAAAAACAACAGTTAAAAAAGAAATATTAATATTATCTCTTATAAGTGAGATAAGATTAAGAGGGTTTGTACTATTTCACAAAGATCACAAATGTTATCCTGCACTGGAGAATGAATGTATATGCCTTCCACAGCAATATTTGAATCACAAACATTGAAACAGCCGATCCTAGTGCTTGAGGGTTAAATATTTGTGGAGAAGAAAGGAAAGATTTAGGTATATATAAAGAAACTTGAAGCACTCCTTCCCACAACTTAACACAGATGCACTAGCTATAAAACATTTTAACAAATGAGCAAAGAAAGTGGCTAGCAACAGCAATTTATTTGGTCACAATGGCCTGATAAAGACAGGTGGAAAGTGCCGTCATGGAGCTGATTCTAGGGCTCGGGAGCATGCAGCAACCGCATGTTCCCGAGCCTTAGGACGTGCCAGCAGCACCATTATTGAGCACCAATGATGCACTCATGACATCCACCGTGAGGATTTAAAACAACCCAGTTTTTCTAGGATCTTTTTGGGCTGGAGGGACACCGTGCGGTTTGGCTGCTGCAGCGTCCCTTGGAAGGAAAAATGGACGGGTCCAGCCTGCCCTTTTGGGATGGTCTGTCGAGCTCCAATAATTTCCACTGGACAAAACCATTGGATTGCCCGGCCTAGTAGAACATACTCTGCAGGTTGGGATGTGTATCAGTCATTCAACTGCACTCTCATGTTTTCATAGAGACTAAACCCCACAAGAAATTCTTTCTGGAGCTATTATCTAGTTTTCCAAAGCCAGGATTGTTTTAATGAAATTTCGTGTGGGATCACATTCAGTTCAGTTGAGCTTACTATATCAATAAGTATAAACACTGTCCGAAAAAGGCCCCATTTGGCTCAGTATTCAGGCTTTGGCTAATTGCTATTGTATCCAAATTGAAGAACACATCTATAAATGTTATGTCTTACCTTTCTGGTCAGAAATCTCTCCTTCTGGACATGGCATGCAATCATAGCAGCAAAACGGCTTCTCCACCTTCATTTTCTTGTGGGAGCCAGGATAACAACTGTCAGAGCACACAGAAATAGGCTGGACCTATTCAATAAATGAAAAGGGACAATGAGAACAGTAAGTATGGTGACTTTTTGTTGATATTAAGATGATTAGTTTGTGACTATATTTCGCATGCTAACACTGAGCTTTCTAAGGTTATGTAGATGGCATTTATTTCTCACATTTAGATTTATCACACATATGCTTACCATGTGCTTTTCATCTGACTGGAAAGGGATAGCAGCTGTTGGATGGAAAGGGCATCTAAGAATGCTCCCACAAAAGCCTGAGGTAGATGGCCAGCAAGGAGAGGCCTCTGGCTACTCCAGCTGTGATCAGGCAGGAGATTATTTTTCCTGCTCTTTTTTCTAGTGGCTTTGGTACACCTTAGGCCGCTTCGGAGTGGCTTCCTGACACTTTGGGGATGTGTGTCATCTGAATGCCATGTCCACAAAATGGCCAGAAGCCATGTCTTTTGGCCTGTACCTGCCCCTTTCCCCAATGGATTGGGGCCTCAGCTGCCACAGCAGCAGCCCTGAGGCCCTGATCCGCCGCATTTCCAGACTGCAGGAAGTGGCAAAAGGCTGCTTCCCGTCGCCTGGAAAGGGGTGTCTTTGGGGCTTCAAGACCCAAGGACACCCCGACAGCAGCGGGGAAAAGAGAAAAGGACCACTTGTCCCCTTTCTCTTTTGTGTCACAGGCGCAGCTGTGTAAAAGCTGCACCAGCAACACAAATGAAGGAAGGAGCTCCATTGGTCATGACTAACTGGAGACTTGAAGGTAGAGACTTGAGACTTGACTTGAAACTTGGAGTAAAATACTAGAATATGTCACCGGAAAGGACAGATTGTTATGTCAATTGCTTCAACTGCTTCTATTTCAGAAATGTTAAATTCTCCCCCCAAATCCTGAAATCTACACAATGGTATTCTAGAGGGAATTCATTACTTAGATTCAAAAGGACAATCTTGTGCTGTAGTAACAATTATTAAATTTATTGAGTTTTGTTTATCAATAAAAACAAACCCTCCTCCTACATCAAATGCAACCCCTGACTCACCTACTTGGGAACACAGAACTCAGCTGTTGGAGGGAAATTAATGAATACTCATTACTTGGTGCTCATTCAAGGTCTAAAAACTTCCTGAAGTGTTGGCAATTGGATCTTACCTGGTTAAACCAGCTATGCCATGTAATGGCATCATCACTGATGCTGAACGCTTGTTCTGGAGGACTCTGATGATCTATCCTCCCAATTTTCACTCTAGAAATGTTTGAGGTAGTAATCCAGTTGATGATATCATATCCAGTAACCAACTGCCCATTCTGATCAAAAGAAATCTTGTCCCCAGCACTATTGTTAAACGAGACTCTTCTCAGAATGTGATGGAGCTAGATTGCAAAAGTAGAGCAAGAACTTTGTAAAGGCAAAGTTATCATGAGATTTCCAATGACATATTTTGGTGTGGGGGAAGGACTGATAGAATGTGTTCACTATTTATGACTGAGGGATGGCAGGGACACAATATGGAATAGAAAATTGTAGCACAGAATACGACATAATAAAAGTAATATGAAAAAAGGGAAGGTTGACTGACCTATCAATTATTTTATATTTATTGATTTATTTATGATAGGGAGAGGTATGAAAGTGAAAATGCAATCATGGGAAGTGTTGTGCAGAGACAATATCAGAGAAATAAGTAGTCATTGTTGCATATGAAAACTTGTAAGCTGCTACACAAAAAGGTTTAGTGGAGTCCTTACTTACCTGCCAGAAATATTGATTGTGAAGTTTTCGTGGCTTTGTAGCTGTTATTGCTTTATACTTGAGTCTGGATGAAAATAGGTCATGTAGAGCATGGGCCACAGCACACACAGCATTGTAAATGCTATAGCTGTGGCTGGTCATCCTCATTTCAAAAATTGTTGCTGAGAGGCTTTCCAGCTTTTCGTCCCCAGTACATGTTCTCATATCCATTTGATTCACACTGGTATTTGGCAACACACATCCAAATGCCTCTTGCCAGAACTCTCTGATAAAGCCATCTCCTTTTGGAGTCAAAGGATTTTTCTTTATAAGAAATTTTTGAAATTCTGGTAGATCACTAGAATGAGTTGTGAAACTTATGGCACCATGGAAGAGGTCTTCTTTCCATGCCCTTTGATAGGAAAATGAAGTAAGTTCCACCTGGGCAGTTGTTATCCATACTTTGCCTGTTGATATCTTAGTTGTAGGTAAAACTGAAAGCCATCTGAAATATGCCAAGGAGTAAGATTCTCCATAAGCCACTAATACATTTGCTTTGCTGCTCATCACTTTATCAGCTATCTTCTCTCCCTGTTCCAGGATGTTTTCAAACTCAGTGAACATTTTTAGAATGCGTATTCTTTCTATAAAGGCAAAACAAACTCCCCTCTGGGAAAACAAAGGAAGCACCATTTGCACAAACCTTTCTCCATTCTCTGTATCCATAATAATAACCCCAATCCATGTCCACCTGAAGTGTAAAAGCAAAGACAGAATTCCCTCATATTGAAGCTCTTCTTCAGGAAACATCTGGTAGAAAGAAAGGCCAGGGCCTTTATCAGATATCACTGGAGCAGGGCTATATGTTAGCTAAAGATTGATGGGAAAGAGAGATGGAAAAGAAAATAGTAAAAACAACAGTGATCCAATTTAGGATCATATACATAGCAATGCTGTATCTCTGTGAAAGAACTAAATCAACTGATCTTCCTATGTTTAGCTATATTTTAGCACATCTAGCATTGATTATTATACTGCAGCTTTCCCCAGTTTGGTGCCCTCTAAATACACTGGATTACAAATACATTTGCCCTAGCTAAGCAGTTATATTTTCTGGGAATAATGGGAACAGTTAAAATTTTTTAAGTAATACCAAATACAACATCCAGATTGATGATGGGATCCATTACACCAAGCATTTTACCATATTATATTCATGAAATCTCATTGACTGCTTGGCTGCTTTAGTACTCAGGTGCTGATTATTTGTTTAAAGGCTTAAAAGTTGTGGAACTGAGATGTCAGAAAGAATGTCTGCTCTGTAAGAAACCACATGGAAAAAAAGACTATATGGATACCCTTTTCTTAACAGTTTAGGTCTGTAGCTGCCAGACATATTTACTTTTGTAGTGATTTCGCATCTAAAGCAAAAAGCAGCAGCTCATTCCCCTAAAAAATCCCTACTCATGTCCATGAAGTTAGAATGTGCAGCTAATACCTGAATCTTCTTTGTTGAACCAAGTGGAGTAAACTACAGGACTGATCATTGAATGATGAGAAAACATGTAAACCTTATTGATTCAATGCTTCTGTACTAAGTGGAATGAGTAAATGGATTCTTGACTGAAGATCTACCACCTACATTTATGATAGAAGCTTAAAACATTTATTTGATAGTATGGAGGCATGACATTCATTCCAAATATAGCGAGATGAATCCAGATCAAATTAGTTGTATTCAGGATGCAAATTTTTATCTATCTATCTGGGACTGATGACTGTTGATGTTATTGGAACATGTATATGAATGGACATACTTTGGACTAAGCTGTCCCCCCCCCCCCCCACTGAAATAATGACTGGAATGAAATAAGGCTGCAGCCCTATACATACTTATCTGGGTTAGGCCCCATTGAAAACAATAGAACTTGCATCTGAGTGCACAGGTAATCAATTACAGTGTAACTTGATAGGGATCTAACTCAAGGCTATTTCATTTATTCAAAGGTATTGGGGTTTTTTTGTCTTCTTATCATGAAATCAACTCTTAAAAGATAAAGAAATAATAAAATATTAAATACACACACACATATACAGATCATACTTGTGGTATCTTGTAGATATTCAAGATATTTGCCATATGAAGGGAGGTTTGGGAGTCCAGTCCACCAATGATTGCTATCAGAGTATTCTGGATATCACATATGTAATTGGGTACAAATTTCTCCAAGGAGGATATAAGAAGCATAGAGGCATAATAGGTCTGCTGTGCATTGAAGCAGCTATCATAAATATTGAAACCTAAGGTGAGATTAGGTAAGATCTGAGAGTTTTCATTAATCTCCTTTATTGCAAATGTCATTGCCATGATATGCTGGTAATTCTTTGGGACCACATCAAAACAAAAGTAGCATGCAGTATCAGAAGGACTTTTCACCCTTAATTTAAAAAAAAGAAAAGAAAAACATATAAATGTGAAAAAATTTTAGGCATTGTGGTACACCACAAACTTAACACAAGTCAGCAATGGGAAACGGGGGCAAAGGGGGGGGGGGGCTAATATAAATTTAGGGTGTATCAAAAGAACTAGAGTGGCTTACTCAAAGGATGTAGTTGTACCACTTTATTTTGATTTGGTGAAACCTCACCTAGAATACCACAGCTAGTTCTGAGTGTCACAGATAAAAAATGATGTTGACAAGGTGCAATGTGTTATGTGGGAGGCGAACAAATGTTATGAGGTTTTGCCTGAAGTAGAGTAGACTGGAAAAGCTGAATGAATCACTTCAAACGACAAAGAATAAGAACATCCTGACAGCAAGAGCTGTTTGACAGGGGAGTAGACTTCCTCAGATGGTGGTAGACTCTTCTTCAATGGAGGCTTTTAAACAGATTGGATGCTCATGTTTCAGGGGCAGTTTAAGAGTGGATTCCAACACTGTAGAGGGGTTGAACTACATGGCCACAAGGGTGACATAGCCATGCTTCTAAATAGAGTCAAAGCATTCAGGCTTCTGTTTATTCACAGTAACAAATCAATTCCAGTGGTTATCCTCAGAAGCAGGTTATATGGAATTAATCTCAACTGCACATTCAAAGACACCCCCCCCCCAATACTTTATATTACAACTCTGGGTCAGGAAGTATAACTTGTAACAAGATATTATTGATCAATAAATCCATTCCTTCTCCCAGGTAAGATTGAAGTTTTCAGCTAAGCTCTGAGGGAACTGGGAAGCTGAGGTGGGTTGGTTAGGAAAACAGTGAATGGAAGATGTCTTATATATTCCTACCAATGAATACCTATTCAGTTACTTTGACCTGCAGGCCTTTTCTCTACCACACGACTGTGGATTTTGTTCTATGAAATTAATCCCTCTTCCCTCTTTCTCTCTTTTTCTTAAAATGCATTATTTTTTTCTGCAATAAGCTATGGTTATGAGGCTACAAGATCTTGGTCTGACAGCACCAATAGGAGGGAGAAGTGGGAATGCAAAATTAAAATTAACTCCTTACCCATCAATCAATACTGCTGGAGGTTCTTCACTGAAGGTGATTGAACTGGAGTAAACGAAATTTTGAGAAACAATGCCGCCAATAATGAGGTCTCCTGGCTGACGATACTTCTGAAATGGAGAATGTCGAGCATGGATGCTACATTTAGCACAGTGGATCTTGCATACCATGTCAGGAAACAGTACCAGCAGTAAGACCAGAAATATTGTCATAGTGAGTACAACTCTTCACCATACGTGCAGACTTTCCATTTTTTCATCTACAGTATTTCCATGAGAATCCATAAAATTACAATGGTCTTAGTTAAAAACTTAGTCAAGTCTACCAATATATTTGACATGTGAAGCCCAAACCAAAACATATAAGTGATCTTGCTGATGGATGCTTGCCTATTCTTTCTCTCTAAACCAAGCTCTGAAAGCTAAAAGGTATATTTATGTTGTTCTTCACAGCCTCAATCATTATTTTTGACAGTGAAAATCCCAAGTCCTCTGGGGCAAGAGAAATTACAGTGCTTTTTGATTAATAATGGGGAAGGAATTGCACAACAATTGTTTATGAGTCACCTCTTCCAATTATCTAGATATGGGCACATGTGTATGACCAAACATTCTCCAACTTGTATTGTTCTTGAAAGTTGATCTTTCATGTTCAACTGTTGGTTGATTGCTGTTGGTTGATTTCCAGCCTTGTCATAAGGAAGAGTGAAATAGTTACCTCAGGTTGAAGATGCTAGGTCCGTGATGGTGAACCTATGGCACGCAGGCCACAGGTGGCATGCAATGCCATTTCGCCGGGCCCAGGACAAGGAGGAACAGGCACACGCATGCCCTTTCCTCCTTCTCTCTGCCTTTTCCTGGCCTCCAGCTGTCTCTCCAGCAGCTGGAAGCCACCCCCATTTTCCGAGTCTGTTTCAGGCCTTTATCAACTTGAAACTGCACAAATCTGCAATGCATCCTATGTCTGTGTGGAACAGTGCAAAAATTCAGAATTTCTTGATTTAATAGAGGAAGGATCCTACCCAGTGGTAAATAGTACATTCTATATTGCCTACCTCCACCCTGCCTAACCATGCCTTTTCAACATGCAACAAAGCCTGTGCTGGAAATTTCAATTTTCAGGAATGTGCACATGGAGGGAGGTAGCCTTTCAGTGTTTCTGGTCCCAAGCTGTTCACAACTTTGTAAGTCAAAACCAATAGCTTGACTTGAGCTCAGAAGCAACTTGGAAGCCATGCAAATTTTTGTACTAGCTGTAGTTTCTGAGCACTTTTCAAAGGTATCGCCATGAAGAACAAATTGCAGTAGTTTAATCAAGAAGTAGTTAAGAAATGGACCAATATGAAGCAGATCTGTCTTCCCAACTGAAGATGAGCAAGGGCAATCTTTGTCCTGGACTGCAGCCAGCACACACAGACACACACCAATAAGGAAGGCAAATAACTATGGAGCTGGAAGTAGTCCACAAACTTTGCAGGGAGAAAGAGAGAAAGCAAACTGAAAGCCAAGCCAAAGTCAGGATAACAGAGGTCTCAATAGTCAGGTCAGGTCACCCACTTTGTAGTAACGTTTTTAATTTTTATATTGTAATTGTTTTTATCTTGTATTGCTATGTTTTAATCTTTGTAAGCCGCCTTGATCATTTTTTATGGAAAGGCGGGGTAAAAATAAAAATTATTATTATTAAGATACAGGGAGCCAGTGCAGGCAGCAGTCACACCAAAACATCATGCAATAAACTCTAGCACTGAGTTGGTGTCTCTCTGCTCATTAAGTAAGAGAAACGCTTCCCCATGCCACCTGAGGATGATTTGCTAATTGCTTCTCAGCAATTCTCTGGGATCTGCGCCTGCCAGCACTTTCAGTCCTGTGTTGTCTATAGGAGGGAACCTTCAAGCCTGGTTCCTCCCCAGAGTCACCACTAGGCTGCTGTACCACCAGAGGAATCCCACCAGCACTAGGACCTGGCTGAGCCTCTTCCTCTGGGGCTGGGAGATCAGGGCTGGATTCTGGCAGAGCAGGATTAGCCCCTGGTGTAGCCTCAGTTACCTCTTGTACTGGAGCAGGATTAGCGCCTGGTGTAGCCTCAGTTACCTCTTGCTCTGGAGGAGCCCCATCCTCATCCTCATCCTCCAAGACCTGCTCTTGGCTGGCCATGACAATCTTGGCCACAGCAGCCACCAAGACTTATGATATTGAATGACAATGACAAAACCAGAAGGACCAAGAAGGACATACTCCCCCTGTCCAGTGCCTGGAGTATGTAATCCATGAAGGTGACCAAATATGTTTTTGTCCCAAATCCAATTCTGAACCAATATCAGAATGTATCCTAATAATTGTGCTCCCACCACTCACTCCAAGGCCTTAATTTAAAAAGGGAGGAACTGGATAGTAAATATCTACACTGGTAGGGTCAAAGCTAAGGTTTATTTAGCTTTGGAGCCCTGGTGGCGCAGTGGTTAAATGCCTGTAATACAGCCATTCACTCAAAACCACAAGGTTGCGAGTTCAAGACCAGCAAAAGGGCCCAAGCTCGACTCAGGCTTGCATCCTTCCGAGGTCACTAAAATGAGACCAGACGTTGGGGGCAAATTAGCTTACTTGCTAGTAGCGTACCTTGCCTGTTCAAAACCGCTATGATCTTTGGAATATGGTATATAAATAAAACAAATTATTAATTATTAATTATTTAACAGGGGTATTACAATTGCTTCTCTTAGGCCCGTTACAGATGGGCCTCTAAGTACGTGCTGAGTACATACTAGGGTTAGGAAGCGGCAGCGCTTCTGCATACCCCCAACCCTAGTACGTGCTCAGCATGTACAAAATGGCGGCAGCCGTTCCACACAGCTGCTGCCATGACTACGTCACGACCGCACCGCCTCCAAACGAGGCAGTGCAGTTGTGACATAGTGGGGCTGTGCAAGGGTGCCTAGTGTGCCCTTTCTGCGGCCCCGGAAGGAGCTCTGTTTCGGAGCTCCTTCCAGCTTTGCGTAGCTGGGTGCAGCCTTTAGATGGCTGTGCCAGTGACGCAGAGGAGAAAGGGGCCAAGCGGCCCTTTCTCCTCCTCCCCGCCATCGCCGGGTGTCCTTGGGGCTTGAGGCCCCAAGAACACCCCTTTCCAGGCCGCGGGGAAGCGGCCTTTTGCCGCTTCCCCGCGTCCTGAAAAGCAGTGGATCGAGGCCTCGGAGGCTGCCGTTCTGGCAGCTGAGGCCCCGATACACCGGGGAAAGGAGCGCCTACAGGCTGCCCCAAAGGGGCAGTCTGTAACGTGCCTTAGAGGAGCTGCAACATGGATCCAAAACACACTGCAGAAATAATCCAATTTGAGACTGCTTTAACTGTCCTAACTCAATGCTAGGGGATTTTGGGAACTGTAGTTTCGTGAGAAATTTAGCCTTCTCTGCCAGAGAGTTATGGTGCCACAATAAACTACAGTTCCCAGGATTCCCTAGCATTGAACCAGAGCAGTAAAAGCAGTCTCAAAATGGATTATTTCTGCAGTATGTTATGGTCCATAATCATCTTTCAAGGAAGCATTTAGAGCTCCTACCACCCAATGGGCCAGCTCTCCTGTGGTACACTTCAGGAAACCAAAACAGTTGCTACCATAAACAGTAGTCACTGATATATAATTTTTTTCTCATGCCAAGAGAGAAGAGTAATAGTTTTCTTGGCAAGATTTGTTCAGAGGAAGTTTTCCATTGCCTTCCCCTGAGGTTGAGAGTATGTGACTTGCCCAAGGTCACCCAATGGGTTTCTGTGACTGAGTATGGAATTGAATCCTATGAGTTTATCGCACAGGGCTCCTGGCATGCAAATGGAATGGTACAAAAGAGGCTGGGAAGGGAATGGAATGGGTGGGGGATGCATTTTACCACACACCAGAACGACAACGACGACGACGGAAGTCCCTGTTCCGTTCCCCATTCATCCCAGATGGATGGGAAATGGAACGGAATCGAATGGGGACATCCGGCGGAATTCAGTGGCATTCTGGTGTGCTGTAAAATATGTCCCTCACCCGTTCCATTCCCTTCCTGTCCTCTTTTGTACCGTTCCATTTGGGTGCCAGGAGCCCTGTGTGATAAATTATCTAGTCTCCAGTCACAGTCCAACACTCAAACCACACTGGCTCTCTTCCATTTATGTACTCTATATGATCTATTTATTGGCCCACAGGTAAGGTCCATAGTTGAATAAAAGATGTTTCCTGCTTCATTTCTTGATCTAGGGAAGTAATAGTGCCACTCTATTCTGCTTTGGTCAGACCCCACCTGGAATATTGTGTCCAGTTTTTTATTCTGCTCTGCTTCCTATATTTGCATTCCAGTCACCTATGATGAACAAGAAATCCTGTTCTGGTGTGTTGTCAGTTTTTTGCTGAACTACACCATAGAATCTCTTGTAGAATCTCTTCCTCTGCCTCAGTGGTTGGTGCATAGACTTGGATTATGGTGATGTTTATTGATTTTCCCTGAAGTCTTACTTGACCTGATTTGATCCAACTTTGCATTATTTCCTTTGAGTGATTATGCCACATCTCTCTTCACTGTTAGTGCCACCCCATTTCTTCTTGCCTTTTTCATTTCCTGAATTGTATACTATATAGTTCTGTGTAAAACTGTTAAATTAACCATTTGTAAACCAGTTTGTAAGACTTTGCAGATGAATAGTGGAGTATAAATACCTGTACTCTAAAATCAATCAATCAATCAATCAATAATAAATCATTAATAATAGTTATCCGATTCAAAATGTTCCATTCCTGCCCATTTTAGCTCACTCATTTGTAGTATTGCTTTTTAAACATTCCATTTTCTTCTTTTACTATGTCTAGCTTCCCTTGACTCCTGCTTGTCACATTCTATGTTCCTATAACATGTGTAGTGCACCTTCGGACAGCCTTTCTTACTTTTGAAAATGTCTGATGTTTGACTCTCTCTCTCTCTTATTTTTTTTAAAAAAATATCTTTATTCAAAAGAAAATTCAAACATAAAAAACCATCCATACACATAAGATCCATACAAACATCCATATAGAACACCATCCAATCTAGATCTATTACTTAACATCAAGATGTTCTAACAACAAATTTAGGTATAAGCAGTATCTTTCAACTAAAAAAATTACTGTACATACTATTTAACCTCTAATTTTTCCTGAAGTTACACCCTTCCAACCCCTTCCTAAACCATCTTCATCGTCTTCAACTACTCCCACCTCCTCACTTTCTAATCATCTTTCTTACATTTGTGCATCCCACCCTTCTATCTTTCTCTTTCACTTCTCATTCTTCCTTCTACTTCTTCACTCTACCTTTCTCCTCTTCTCCTCTATCCTAACATCCTCCTTTCCATAATTTGGCATGCTCAGGATCTCTAACACTTCCCTTCATCTTACTCTTCTGTCTACACCTTGACTTCCTTCCTTGCCTTCTCCAGTTCCTTCATTAATTAAACATGACTTCCTAATCTACCATTTATAATTTTTACTCAGTCTCCAAATCTTTTGTTTATCCAAAATGTTTTCATCCCAAATTTCAATTCTAATATGTCTGATGATCTCATAATCGTCTCATGTGTTGGGAAATTTATAATTGCTATTAAGACCACTTCTTTTCAAGAAATTTTAAAACATCCTCTCTTAAACATGAGCCAACAGTGTGATGTGGCAGCTGCATCAATAAAGGTATAGTGCCTAGATCTATGGCCATAATAGTGCCACTCTTCTGCTTTGGTCAGACCTCACCTGGAATATTGCGTCCAGTTCTGGGTGCCACAATTCATAAAGGACATTGACAAGCTGGAGCGTATCCAGAGGAGGGTGACCAAAATGGTGAAAGGTCTGGAAACCATGCCCTATGAGGAGAGACCTAGGGAGCTGGGTATGTTTAGCCTGGAAAAGAGACGGTTAAGAAGAGATGTGATAGCCTTGTTTAAATATTTGAAGGGAGGTCACATTGAGGATGGAGCAAACTTGTTTTCTGCTGCTCCAGATAATAGGACTAAGAACAATGGATTCAAATTACAAGAATAGAGATTCCACCTCAACATTAGGAGGAACTTCCTGACAGTAAGAACTGTGACAGTAGAACATACATCCTCAGAGTGTAGTGGGGTCTTCTTCTTTAGAGGTCTTTGAACAGAGGCTGGATGGACATATGTTGTGGGTGCTTGGATTGCGAGTTCCTGCATGGTCAGGGATTGGACTGAATGGACCTTGAGATCTCTTCCTACTCTATGATTTTATTATTCTTATTAAGTTTTGTGCCCTTGTCTTCATCCATATCTGTAATGGCCTTATGTTCTATCCTTTTAGCTCTCTGTTTGAGTCCTGTCCCTACTCCTTGTTGCATCATAGGGTTTTGCCAGTGAGGGGTGACAAAACATAGGTGATCATGGTTGTTCAAAGATAGGGAAACAGGTATTCAACCTGTTCTGTTTGGCTTACACTCACCCTGAAATCTTAGTTCTGCAACTGTGGACCTCATTTCCACAGGAAACAAAGGCCCATTACAGATGGGCATATAGTACGCGTGGAGCGCGTACTAGGATTAGGAAGGGGCGTGACTTCTTCACGCCCCTAACCCTAGTACGCACTCTGCGAGTACAAAATAGTGGTTCCCGATACAGGCGGGGGGTGCCATGTTGACATCACGGTTGTGTAGTGTCCGGACGTCGCGCCATGGAAATAACGCGGCGAGTGAGCCATTGGCTCCTCACTGCATCACTTCCGTGGCACTAGAAGAAGCACCATTTTGGCGCCTCTTCTTAGCGGTGGCAGGAAGCCTTGGGGTTTGGCCGCTGGGGCTTCTCGCTGCTGCTAATGATGGCGCAGGCAGATTGCTGCTTTCCGGAGGTCTGTAACGCACCTAAGTTGACCCCTCTGTGCTCTCCTTCTGCGAGCAAAGACTTTTTTAAAATTTAGGTTGAATTTTGGTAACTAACTGGTTGCTGCAGGAGGGTCCTTCAATGGGAATGTATATGTCCTTGCTTTCACTGTTATATCTTAAAATTCTTCTTTTTTTTTTTTTTACTGTTTTAAATTAGTGCAGATTTTACTGGTATAGTTTATTTATTTTTAAATTTGGTTAAATTTTATTATTTATATATGTACATGTTTATTTATTTTAAGGGTTTATATCCTGCCTCTCTCCCACAATGAGATTCAATGGGATTCATTATTATTGTCTTTTATGCACGCTTTGCTAGTAACCTTTCTGGGGTTCCATGTTGACAGAAATCAATCAATCAATCTTCATTGATCCAGGTCACTGAAAATAATTTATATGCGAACAAACATCAACAAGTAGTAGAGAAGAATTCTAAAACTTTGAAAAAATAAGGACCAGTTTATGCAGTTTCTGGGAGGAAAAGGGAAGGGTAAAGAATGGGGTGCATATCAAAGCCAGGAGTGAAGAACTTTTCACTGTCAAAATATTGCAAACATAACAATATTCTATTTTTTAAACAGCAATATAAAACAAGGGGATGGGGACAGTTCCCCACTTTTGTTAAATGTAAAATTTGATTTTATCTTCCAAATTAATTTAAAAGCTAGGCACTTTAGGGAAAACTCTATATTGCTAAAGAGTGTGAAAGAAACATTGAAAAATATTCTGGTGCATAAATGCAAATAACCCAAAGATAAATAATTCTGAAGTGTACAATGGAGAGACACATTGTTCATATGTTCCTTATTATTATCTGTTTCCTATTCCTATTTAGTTCAGGTCTCATTACAATAATGTAACATTTAGGGAAAAAGATGCAAGTCAGCAAACCAGCACTGGAAGCTAAGATAGAAAAGATCTCCACAGCTGCTACATATTTCCCCTTGGTGCTCACATAGGATGGAACAAAGGATACCCAAACACTGCAAAAGACCAACATACTGAATGTGATGAACTTGGCTTCATTAAAACTATCTGGTAGTTTTCTGGCAAGGAATGCAACCATGAAACTGTTGACGGCCAGAAACCCCAGGTAGCCTAGGACACAATAAAACATAATCAGAGACCCCTCATTACATTCTGATACAATATATTCAGTTAATGAGTGAGTGTCAACATCTGGGAATGGAGGAAAGGTTGCCAGCCACCCAATACAAATGGCAACTTGCATAAGGGAACAAGACAGAACAATGGCACTAGAGAATCCCCTCCCAATCCACTTTCTTATCCTGCTTCTTGGTTTCTTGGCCATGAAAGCCAGAACCACTGTGATTGTTTTTGCCAAGATACAGGAAACGGCCACTGAGAAGACGGTGCCAAAAACAGTTTGTCGGAGGAGACATGTCAGTTGCCGAGGCTGGCCAATGAATAACAGTGCAGAAAGGAAGCAGAGCAGAAGAGTGGTGAGAAGAATGTATGTGAGATCCTGGTTGTTGGCTTTAACAATGGGAGTGTTGTGGTGCTTCATAAATGTCCCTAGAATCAGAGCTGTTACCACAGAAAAGAAAATAGAAGTGCACGTTAAACTAGTCCCCAATGGTTCTTTAAAAGACAAGAAACTTATCTCCTTGGGAATACATAAATCCTGTTTTTTGTTAGGATACATTTCGTCTGGGCAGTTATAACAGTCATTCATATCTGAAAAACAAGTGAAGAGGTTTCAATCTGGTGTTCATGTCGCAGGTGTTGGTAACTTATCATGAGCATTCATCTTGCAGAGCCCAAAGCTTATATAGTCCTATGACCGAATAATGAACTATTCTAGGGCAATCATATTAATGATCATGCCCCCATGCTGTGCCACCAACTATGATCCAACCTGGAACCAGGTGACCTGGAAACAGTAGTACATGCTTTCAACTGGACTTCCATAATGCCCTCTACATGGAGCTACCCTTGTACCTAACTTGGAATCTTCAGTTAATTCAAAACATGGCTGCCAGGTTGGTCACCAGAAAATCCAGACTATTTGAGGTCCAAACTATTTGAGAGACTGCATCTTGCCATATGAACCCGCTAAAGCCCTAAGATTTTCTCGGAAAAGCTTTCTCTTAGTCCTGCCATGATCCTAGGCTCGCTTGATGAGGACACGAAAGAGAGCCTTTTAGGTGGCTGCTTCCACTTTTTGGAGCTCCCTTCCACAGGAAGCTAGGTTGGCTCCTTCCTTGCATTTCACTGGCACACAAAAACATTTTTTATTTAAGCAGGCTTTTAAACATATAATAAGGAAAGGCTGGAGGTGTTTTTTTAATAAGGGGTGTGTGTTTTTAGTTATGATTTTAACTTTAATATATTTCTGTATTAATTTTATACCATTTTAACTAGATATTTTTAATTGTTTTTTAAGTTTTTATGGTGATGTTTTAAGAATGTTTTATCTTGTAAGCTGTCTTGGGTCCCTTTTTTCAGAGAAAGGCAGCATAGAAGTGAAATAAATAAATTCACCTTTTATTGTGGAATTTTGGGGAAATGTACAGATAGAAAATAAAAGATTTAAAACAATAAAATAGCTTATCATATTAAATCATATTAAATATAACAAGAAGTTAAAACAGCATTAAAAGCTGAAATAATTAAAAATAATATACAAATATGTTTAAAGTTAACAATCATAGAATCACAGAGTTGGAAGAGACCGCAAGGGCCATCCAGTCAATCCCTGCCTTGAAGGAAATCTAAATCAAAGCATCCCCGACTGATGGCCATCCAGCCTCTGGTTAAAGACTTCCAGGGAAGGAGACTCCACTACACTCCGAGGAAGGAGTTTGTTCCACTGTCAAATAGCCCTTACTGTCAGGAAGTTCCTCCTAATGTTGAGGTGGAATCTCTTTTCCTGGAGCTTTCATCCATTGCTCCGGGTCCTAGTATCTGGAGCAGCAGAAAACAAGCTACAGTAGCTCACTCCTCAATATGACATCCCTTCAAGTATTTAAACAGGGCTATCATATCACCCCTTAACAATGTCTGCTCCACCCTGCCACAGTGGAAAGTTATATTTGCCACTGTGGAATACGATATCTCAGATTGTGGTTGAGTCTCCTTTTGAGGTTTTTAAACAGAGGCTGAATGGTTTATGATTTTATTTACCCATTAGACTCATTCCACTTTAGCACATTCCCATTTAACCCAGCCATACCAAAATGTTCCTTTTTCTTCCAAAGGCTGAAGAAAAGTGATTTTCTATGTTCTATAAATTTGCTATGGGCCTGAACAGACAAGCCAAAATAAAGCTGCTTCGGGTCCCTTTGGAGGTATGCTGTTTAAATGACACACACATTTTAAGAGCCCAGAGGCTATGCCAAAGCTGCCCTCCAATCCTTAGGACTTGAGCATGGCTTTGGCGCAGCTTTTGGGCTCTTAGGATGCATGCATCATTTAAACAGCATACCTCCAAAGTGACCTGAAGCAGCTTTATTTTGGCCTGTCTGTTTGGGCCCTGTGTTTCATAAATTTGCTTCTCCTGATTACAGACTAAACAAACATTCTTACCTTCCTGGCTAGAAATCTTCCCCTTTGGACATGAGATGCAGGTATAGCAGCAAAATGGTTCCCCTTCCTTCAGTTGCTTTCTAGTACCTGGGCAGCATCTCTCTGTGCATAAAGACAACGGCTGTGTCTAATTCAGAAATAAAAAAGAAAAGAAAAATCTTGAGAATAATGGACTCAGGAACCTTTGCATGCAAGGGCCCTCTTCATTTTTTCTCTAAAGCCACATTTCTGTCACTCATCCACAGCTTTACCACTGATTAATACTAATACTAGAAATTCTCAAATGACTTCAGATAGTAGTCTATCAATATCTGAAAGGTCAGAGATTCACAATTCCTGATGTAGGTAAAATGAATCCTATCAGTACATGGCACATGCCATGTTGATCTATGGAGACCTATGAAGAAATGAGTAGCGATTAAATTAATACAACATCTTTTGAGATGCTTTAAAAATATTGACAAAAGTTATAAGTGTTTATAATTTTGGATCAAATCCATTGTTTCTGTTATTTTAAAATTGTTGAAATTTTTGTTCATAGAAAACTGGGTAGCAACCAAAAAAAAGTGAGATTCCATTCATAGCCAATATGCAGTAAGTTTTGTTTTGACTGAAACTTTTCACCAAGTTGGGCAGGTTATACAAGCTATATACAGGCCTTTTGTGGTCCTTGAAGGACCTCCCCATTTAAAAAAAAAATCAGCATGATTTGAGGGCCATTTGTACCCCAAAACCACACAGAAAGCCCCCCCCCCAAATGTGTGAAAATGTGAAAATATGGCTTTATAAGCACAGCTTTGCAAGATATTTCCTAGTAATTTATAACAAGTGTATAATTTCCCCCAGGAACTATTTCTTAGGCATCTTGAGATAAGATCAATCCACTGCAACTAATTTTACATGTCGGGAATGAGACTAAGCGCTTATTCGTGTATCAAAGATTTCCTAAACTGCTTGTGAGTGGATCCTACCTGGTTAAACCAGCCGTGCCATGTTATGGAATCCTCCCTGATGCTGAACATTTGTTCAGGTGACGTCCAGGGATCCACATGCCCAACTTTTACTCTATGGAATGACTGGTTGGAAGCAATGATCCAATTAATAACATCATATCCAGCAATAATCTTTCCATTCTGGTCAAAGGATATCTTGGCTCCAGCACTGTTGTTGAATGAGACACTTCTTAGAAAGTGGTGAAGCTAGATAAAAATGGATGAGGCATTTTAAAAAAAAAAAAAAGCTGAACACAAGACAAGAGTTTACTTTTTCCATCAAAAGTACATCCATATTTATTACTGTCATTAGTTTCTGTGGCTTTAGGGAACTTTCTTTTCCTTTTTCTACTCCTTGAAAATCTAATGCATGTATTCCCTTCTGCTGAAAACTATTTTTGTTTCCAAGATATCAAGGATATTGCATTATAATGTAATATTTTCTGCAGCTACATTCCACAAGAGAAGATAATTGGAAGTTTGTGTTTGCCCATTCTACTTTCCCCAGAATGTTATAGCACGATGTAATAGTAAATGCAATTTGGGAAAACAAAAGAGTTGGTATCTAAAATAGTAGTGAATGATACATTCACCTTCTTTCACATGAGACAACTCTCTTGCTACTGAAAGAATAGATAGGGATGGTATACATTTGTGCTGCTACACTCACAGATTTCCTTAAGAATATCTAGGAAGACAGACCTCTCTGAAGTTCGGCTTCCTTTGGAATGGGATCATTGGAAGATTTATAATGTTTTGAAATTGCTATATCAGCAGTGATTAAGACTTAGCAATAACGACACAAACTGCACTTGTTGGGCTAAAAGTGGCCACAACTTTTTCTTGGTCACAGTTGTAGAAGTGCGGCTCCAGCGTGAGTTCAGATCTAGGCATCTGTCAATCCACCTGCCAACTGATGGGAATGAATTACCCATTTCTCATCATCCTCCATCTGGATCTGGGCCTTATGCTAAAAATTGAACAAGAGTAAAGGTCTATAAGGATTCACAAAAATGACAAACAAAACCCCAAAACCACGAACAGAAATACAGAAGGAGGGAGGGAAGTAGGGAGGGAGGGGATGAAATTCTATGAGGGAAGTCCAGGGGACTGGCCCTTAGCCAGTTTGCACATTGGTTCCAAGCCTCAGCTTCAACTCTCCAGTCCCCTCTGCCCCACAAGCCAATAGGAAGACCCTGATTGTCAGGCTTTCCTGCCTTTCTCCAGAACCTGGGAAACAATACAGGCTTCTTCTGGGAAGAAGATCCCCATCAGTGGAGAAAATAGCTCCTGTTCGCTTCCTTATTGGGCCATAAATGGTGCATCCCTGGTAAGTTGGGGAACTCTTCCTCACTGCTCCTGATTGAGTCTGAAATAGTAAATGTTAGCCAGGCCTTAATCTCATCATGGTTAGACTATTGGAAAGTGCTGTATGTCTGTGGAGCATAGGGATTTCAAAATCTCATGGTATTAATTTCATTCTGTTTCTCCAAATCCAACCTGCATTCTTGTTCCTTTCTGGTTTCATTTTGGTTTGCAAGTAAAGTTGAACATTCACTGTATTTTTTAAAAAAACACAAAATAGATTTTTGTATACACAATGCACACATTTTTGTCTGCATTAATGCACAAAGTGGATTTGTGATTTAAATGGGATGAGACAGTACATCCTCTTGCTGAAATAAATTGCATGTTGAAGAAAAGTGTCCATTTATTTTCTTCCTAGTCATTTTTGGCCATTTGTCTGAGCTTTTCTTAGGAAAGGAGCCACATGCCCCTTTTTGCCAAATCTATTATATTAGTTCCCAATACGAATTCTTTTAAACCCCTCTTGTTCAAATCCATAATCGTACAGCATTGTCCATTTAAATTCCGTTATAATTAATTCATTTTGTAACATGTTAAGGATAAACTTTTAGCCAAATCAGTACATTTTGTTTACATTTTCAATTAAAAATGTACAAGACTTGTGATTATAGAGTTTAAACTAGGATCTAATAATAGAACAGAAAGATGCTGCAGATAGGATTTTCACTGGAGCAGGTTTGATTTGATGCATGCTGACACTGAATGAGCTGCAGATCATGAGGAGTACATGCATTTCCTCATAACAGTATCACAGTGATGATTGTGCTGAAGAAAGGATACCATTCAAATGGGAAAGATGGAATTAAACATTGATGATTTTAGCTGACAGAAGCAGGATGAAAGATTTAATGTCAAGGACATCAGCGATTTGAGACACGTTTCATTAAAGGGATTGAAACCTCTTCCAAACCCAAATTGTGGGTCACACAGACATAGTAGTCTACCTGTAAAAATGGATGATTCTGAAGTTGCATTCCCTTTCTTGCCAATATTGCTCTGTGTCGGGGTCTGGATGAAGAGAGGGCATGCAAAGCATGAGCAACAGCATAAACAGCATTGTAGACACTGTAGCTATGGCCAGTCATGCTCATTTCAAAATATGGAAGGGGAAGAGTCCCCAGCTTCTCTTTCCCTGTGCATATATTCTCCTGCACCTCTCTCACATCTGAATCTGGAAACACACATGCAAAGGCATGTTGCCAGAAGTCCCTGATAAAACCATCTTTTGTAGCACTGGAAGGGTTTCTGTCCACAACAAACTGGTGAAATCCTGGTACATTCTTGTTGTGAAATGTGAAGGCTATAGAACCATGGAATGTTTCTGCATCCCACGCTCTTTGATAGGACAATGAACTGAATTCCACTTGGGCTGTAATTATCCATACTTTGCCTTTGGGTGTCATTCTTCCATTATCTATATGATATATATATGACAACCATCTAAAAAATGGGAAGCAATATGATTCTCCATAGGCCAATAATACTGTGGCACTGCTGCTCATCAATTTATCATGTATTTCTCCCACTCGTGCCACCAGACTTCCAAGTTCAGTGAGAAAAGTTGGTAAAGGGATTCTTTCTATGAAGGCAAAACAGACACCTTTCTGGGAAAACAGTGGGGACACAGTTTGCAAAAATCTCTCTGCATTGAGCGAATCCATAACAGCTATTCCAATCCAGGTCCACCTGAAGTGCAGAAGCAAAGAAAGAATCCCCACATATTGAAGATCTTCTCCAGGAACCATCTGGTAGAAGGGAAGGCCTGGAGTTTTTTCATTTATTATTGGAGTAGGGCTGTATGTTAGCTAAAAAGACATTTGAAGGAGAAGTGGAGAAAATGTTCATAGCATTTACTAGGGATGCTGAGATTTTTTTTTATATGGCATTTTAAAGCAAACAGACCTGATCTACTCTTCCCACTGAGCTCATTATATGCAATGGTGTAGTAAAATGGTGTCCCTTGTATAAAATGCCAAAATCAAGGTTTGCTTTGGGAGGTGGTTTTTTTAAAAAATATTTCAAGTCATGGATGGTTAAATCCATGGATGTATAATCTGTGGATAGGAAGGGCCAAATGTACATATATGGATATTTTCTTCACCTGAAATAATTTTATTTGTCAGTCCAATTAATTCTTGGGCCATCTCTTTGCCAACTCAGTGGTTGTTTTAAAATAATCCATTTCCACCTGTCTGACACCTCGTGTTTTTTGTTTGTTTAAAATATGGCATGAACTGCAATGGTCACAGCATTATTATGGAAGGAAAGCATATAAATATTTTAATAGGCATGAAGCTTAGTAAATATCCCCAACCCTTCAGTGTGTGCACATAGCCATGGATATACATAATGCCTCACTATCTATTACACCAATGGAGAAGGCTTTTTAAGGCCTCTGCTATTGCATCAGTCAAAATGTAGATAATCTACAAGCTAGGATCCTTTCTTACAAATATTCCTGGAATGGGGTGGATGAAGGCCCTATTGAATCAGTCCCCAAAACATACTAGTAATTTACCTGTCAATTCAGACTTAATAAAGAAAAACAAACATTATCAAGAAACTTTTAAAATACTGATATGAATGTAAATGTGAAAGGTATTCAAGAAACTGAAGACATGCCTTCTTTTTTCAAGGCAATATATTTCCAATAAAAAAATATTGATACCACCACCACCACCACGTCAGTTATGCCTGAATCATATAGCATGCATTTGTCAGACTGGATAGCATACTCACACAAGATTAAAAGTCCATCTGATTATTTCTGATACCTTTATTTCCATCTCAACACCCCAGACTTCAAAATTGCACTTGGCAGGACAAAGCAATTGAAAATAACTAATGTTAAACATCTATATACTTATCCTACCTGTGTTATCTTGTAGATATCCAAGATAACTGCCATATCAAGGGAAGTATAGGAATCTAGCCCTCCAATTACTGCAGCCAGTTTATTCTTTATACCACAATGGTAATTTGGAGTAAAATTCTCCACAGTGTATATAAGTAGCATTATGGAAAGGTAGGTCCACTTTGAATTGTAATAATTGTCATAGATTTGGAAGCCCAAAGTGACATTGGGTAAGAGATGAGGATTTTCATTAATCTCTTCTACTGCAAAGGCCAAGGCCAAGATATGCTGATAGTTCTTAGGCATCACTCTAGAATGTCAATAGCATTTTTATCAGAGGAGCATTCCAAAAGCTTACACTTCTCATTCCTTCATGACTCATCATTTTAAATACTGTCATTTATTAAAAACATTCTCAGGAGACATTTTCAGTTCAAAGGGAGTGTAAAACAAAAGTAAAGCAAATAAGAGTTTACTTGTTTTAGTTTAAGACGTATGATTTTTGCATGGATGTAGGTAGAGATGGTAGCTTTTCAGTGGAAATCCGCTAAAGTGTTAATCAGATGAAATAGCATATTTGTGATATATCTGAAGCCAAGTCTCAGAAAGTTCAGAAGAAACAGCATATACTAGATGCTTAGAATATGAGAAGAAAGAGTTAATAGTAAATCATAATGCTACATATAAAATGGGATAGAATGAAATTTAAAATTCAAGGTAGATCTGACATGAGAAAAGGATGTTAAAGCCTTTGTGCGATCCATGTCGGGCCCACATGTAAGTGTGGTTTGGCCTTATGATTAAGGGGTACTATTAAATAATGCTGATGGATAATGCTGGTAGTGGTCAATATAATAATAAATAATAATAAAAATTTATTTATATACCGCTATTTCAAGGATCACAGCGGTGAACAATAAAAGATAGAACAGTTAAAACAACACGAGCCCCAAACCCCCACAGCTGATCATGATCATAATCATGATCATGATATTAGGGACATTCCTTAACTTACATTCATTGTTTTAGCTAGCATAAACCAATAAACCACTGTTCTAAGGATGGAGCTCTAGCACTGATCACTCCACTGCCAAAATATACAGAACAAAATAACAAGCAAAAGTAAAATCCTTACATAAGTTCTTCCAACAAAGGCACAGAGGGTTCTTGAATGAAATCTGTTACGTATGGAACAAAATTTCCATGAGAAGCAATGCCACCAATTATAATGTCTCCTGCCTGAAGGTATTTGTGTGGTGATAAGTGTGGATACCAGCCCCTGCACTTAACTGTGTGAGGCCAACATGTCATCTGGGGAAGTAGAATCATAAATAGGACCATTAACACCAGCATCCTGAGCACATGTGTAAATCTTCCCTCTGCACAGAGTCATCCTATTTCACTTACAGCACTGTTCCATTTACAATCTAAGTGCTTCTAAAAATTTGGATAATCTAGATGCTTGTTGCTGGAAATATTAATGATCATTGTTCATGCTGTTGTATACAGACAAATTTCTGCTTCTTACCCCTAGTTCTGATTCTTTTAGGGTATATTTATCTTATTCTCCCCAATTGTTCACAGGTTTCTCAGGTGGTAACTACAATGCCACAAGGAGCTTTGATGTTCAGCAACATTCATTACAGTCTTTATGATCCAGACCAAAATTGAGAATTCCTTGTGGAATTGTAGAAGAAAACATGTTTATCATATCTCTACAGAGGTTTTTTCTTTCATATAGCTGCATAGGAAAGGACTGTCAGATTGACATAACCACCAACAAAGAAAGCAAATCAGAAATACAAAACAACTGCCGGGAACTACAGAATAATTCGGTGTCTTTAGTGACAGGATTAATAACAGGATTAGTATGTTGTTGAATTGACCTCTGGAGACTGAATATATAAGAAAATGAATTTCTATCCCAGTACTTCCACAGTTTTAATGGAAGTCATAACTATGTGTCTCTAATCACACTATCACACATGTGTACATCCAGTTGATACATGAAATTCAGGATCTTGAATCTAGAACAAATAGGTATCACAAGCAAACTGTACCACCCACTTTCAGTGAGAAAAACAAGTAATGACACACAAATTAAACCTTGGGTCACAGAATATATCAAACTATAAAGGGATTAATATGCATATTTAATAGAAGAACATGGCTTAGTTTAGACACATCAAAGCTAGACTGGTAGAAAGAAAAGGAAAACATCTATATGTAAATTATACTGAATTAGGAAAGGAAAGTGTGAAAAAGAGAGAAAACCAAAGTAAAACTGTTTTTTCCTCTCCTGTTTCCAGCATTATTTTCTCTCTGTGATAATCCCTTCTCTTTACCGTATGAGCAAGCCTTCAAAGTATGTAACACACACACACACCTACCTCATGCAGGTTTACAACAATGTGGCAGAACCAGTCAAATTATGATAACAATAGGGATGGTGCAACCAAATTAGTTAAGATTTTTTTTCTTTTCATTTAGATACTTTGTCAGCAACAGAGGTCTACTCCTGTTCCAGATGGACTAGCCTCCCATCAGCCCCCCTCTCCGCATTATTTTGAAAGTCAAATTGTATCATGCCTAATAACTTAGTAATTTTACTTGAATGGTTTTCTTGAGTCTCAATTTTGCTTTGACACTGGATTGGGACAGTCAATAGAAATCCCACATAAGAAAACCTGAGACAGTGAATCTGCCAATCCAGATGAAGCCAGAGGGATCCAGAACACTATCTGTGAATCTGGGTCCGGAACAACATATTTGGAGGGTATAGTTTGGTTTAGGATGAATCCTGAAACCAGAAGCAAATTCAGTTGATTTGAACACATTTTGATGATGTCCAAATCAAAGCAGGATTCATCCAGTGTGGACCAAATGTGAATCTGAACATATGTGAACAAATGGAAAGCTATACAGCATAAAAATAAACCTGAATACAATGATAAATGTGTACCAGTAGGTTTTCATTGATATTGGGAATCTGTCACAATTCCATCCTTTGCATTCAAGGAACTATAATTTGTGTCATCTTCTCCTTAATGTGGGAGAAATTGAATATTTCTCTGCAGTATTCTCCAGAGAAAGGGGGAGATACTTCTCCAAGTGCTCTTTAGATGGTATTTGCTATTTTTTGTTTTTTAAACAAGCCAAATTTGTTTTGGCTTATGCATTTATTTCAATGGCCTACTTGAGAGGATATATAAAAATAAATAGAAATGACAAATTAAAAATCAAAAGGACAACACATAATTAATCACAACATCTATATAAAACATCATAATATATTAAAAGTTTTGTATATTGTTTAAAGTCTATTCATACCGATATATGAAATTAGCAGCAGAAATTTATAGAGCTGAAAAATTCATTTCATTTGGAGGACTGACAAAGAACTAAACTTAAGGTTTTTGTATCTGTATTTTACAGATGGTCAGAATGAAAGAGTGGGAGAAAAGGTGGTGAGATAGGCTTCAGAGATAGGCTTCAGGGAGATATGCAACCAGGCTAGGGGAGAAAATATACAGAATGACTTTACAATAGTGGGAGGAGGTTGAGTTCTTCATTTCTGCAACCTAAAATTTGAAGTCTAGATGACAAAACTGCAATTTCAAGCAATAGCAAGAGTCAAAATATACCCCGGCCTCTTTGCTACTGTAGCCTATAAATTCATTCATTTCAGAGGTATATCTGCAATAGACATAATGGCCATTGGGATTATGTTCTGTGAGTATGGCTGCAGTCAGCAAAGTTGTCCATGGATGTTTGCTTTTGTTCCTGGAAACAGCTGCTCACTAAAATGTCTGATTTTTTAATTTTAATTTATTGGTTCTTTTAAAGGAAACTGGGGCTTTTCTTAGCAACCTGTAATGTTTTGAAGTAATTATCAATGGTGTTGGTTGGTGTTGTTGTTATTTTTAAATGAAACTCTGTAAGCCATTGGTGATATGATTAAAGGTGAGAGACAAATTAAGATGTTTGAAGTATGGCCTGGTTTCGGTTGTTTGGTTGTTTTGTAGTTCAGAATGTGGCTTTTGGGATGCCTTGTGTAAACCTTGTGCCACCGCATCATGTGGACATCCTCTGTCAACTAACTGTTCAGTCAATATACGGGTTTCCTTGCTGAAGTCATTTTTATTAGAATAGTTTCTCTTCAATCGGAGAAACTGTCCATAGGGGAGATTGCATCTAAGTGATCTGGAATGAGAGATGTTAAATCTAAAATGGGTGTTCACATCTCTAAGTTTTCTATACAGGGAGACTTGTGAGATGGTTTCAGTTAATTTCTTGATGATGAACCCCACAGTGATACTAATATTACATTCAAGTATGTCTTCAATCATTTCATATGTCATTATCTCAGATGGGGGAAAGGTTGCAAGTCAAATGCCCCAAGGAATTGTCTATTCTCTTCCCCATTTCCTCATCCAGTATCCTAGTTTCTTAGCTATGAAAGGCAAACTACTGTGATGCTTTTTCCAACACAGACAGGACAGACCCTGAAATGGAAATGCCAACACCAGTTTGTCAGAAGAGACCTGCCATGTTCTCAAAGTGGCCAAAGAACAATAGTGCAAAAGGACTACTGTTATGTGTCTAGTTTGTATCTCATTGTTGTGTCTGTCGTTCATACAGTATCTAGAGACACAATGATATGCCAAGCTTATAATCTAACCATATAAGAACACAAAGAGTTGAAATGGTCAACATATGTTTATTTATGAAATACAGCAACTAGCTCACATGACTATCTAACAAATAATAAACAATGGTTCTAACAAGCTACCATGACATCTTATCTTATTCACTAAGGCCCAATACAGACAGGTGGCCTCAATAAAGAAAGCACAAGGTTATATATTTCAAAATATTTTAAAACATTATCTCATTCTCGTGACCCCTGGTGTAAAGCCTACCATGGGGGGGGGGGGGGCTAATCCCAATGGCTCTTAGATTCTGAAAAATGTATTAAAGAAAAATTATGCAAGCCATCCTCTGAATTAATTTTCCACTTTCATTACATGTATGCCCAGCCTTTCTCCCATCCAGAACCAAATCACTTTCACAACAGCAAACGATCAACTTCCTATCCTTGTTCTGTCTCCTGTTAATATCAGTGGCCAAAGCTCCCAAAGTAACTCAGCTAAATGCATTCAATCCAGCCCTCCTTTAACACTCTGCTAAATAACCTGTAGCTTACAATTGTTGCTGAATAAAGAGCAGTAAATGGCCCCAAGGCTCCAACATTTCCAAGAGTTTCATATCTCTAATATGCCAAATGTATAATTCACTCTTTCCATTCTACTCCTACTCTCAATCATTCTTCCAATCATTCCCTTTTTACAAATATAATTTAGCCATACATGGATCATATCTAGTAGGCCAGCTGTATCAAAGCACACAGCAACTTAACAATCTTCAGATTAATTTGTATTTATCTTCTGATTAATTGCTCTTTTTTATTCAGTTTGGGTCTCAACACAATAATGTAACATTTTGGTGCAAAGATGCAAGCAAGCAATCCAGCACTTGAGGCTAAGATTGAGAAGGTCTCCACAGCTACCATGTATTTTCCCTTGGCGCTCACATAGGTTGGGATAAAGGATATCCAAACACTGCAAAAGACTAACATACTGAATGTGATTAACTTTGTTTCATTGAAACCTCCAGGTAAATTCCTTGCAAAGAAAGCCACAGAGAAGCTGACAATGGCTAGGAAGCCCATATAACTCAGATCACAGTAAAACATAGTAACAGAACCTTCATTACATTCCAGTACAATTTCTTCTGCCATTGAGTGCATGTCAACATCTGGAAATGGTGGAGAAGTCCCCAACCACACCAAACAAATACTTGTTTGAATAAGGGAACAAGCAATAACAATGGAATAAGTCAATCTCTTTCCTATCCATTTCCTCATCCCAGATCCTGGTTTGGTAGCCATGAAAGCGAGAATCACAGTGATAGTTTTTGCCAACACAGAAGAAATAGCCACTGAGAAGTTGATACCAAAAGCAGTTTGCCGAAGGAGACATGTCACCTTTTCAGGCTGGCCAATGAACAGCAAGGCACAGGGGAAGCATAGTAGTAGGGAGACAAGGAGAAGATAGGTGAGGTCCCTGTTGTTGGCTTTCACAATGGGAGTATTGTGGTGCTTCATAAATGTTCCTAGCACCAAAGCTGTGATCAAGGTAAAGGCAAGAGCAAAAGATGTTAAACCAATTCCTAATGGTTCTTCAAAAGACAAGAAGCTTTTTTCCTTGTGGATACAGAAATCTCGTTTTTTGTTTGGATGTTTTTCCTTGGTACACGTATAGCAGTCATTCATGTCTGAAAAAGAAGAGATGCAGAATCAGTCTGAAAGACTTGCCAGAGATGTCACTAATCTACATATTATTACTGTCTTCCCTGACATTGATTGAGGTGATATGAGTACTTGTTCTTCTTACAGACAAAATCAAACCTGAGGGTTAAATAAGAAATATGCAGTTTTAAAGTTTTAAGTAAAGTAAACATCTTTGGCCTTGATTCAGATCAAGATGATGGCACACTGAAGGGAGAGGTTTATACACACACACGAAAAATACATAATAAAAGCAATCCCTTCCCGTTCCCTGTAGAGGGACTTTATAAGATTACAAACAGATACAAATAAATTCATCTCATTTTTGCTGATGAATGATGGCTGACATTGGAAACAATAACAAATGAGGGAAGTGAAGGTTTAAACTTCCACTACACATACTCCATGGATCTGATCTAATCAGTGGCTGAACATTATTCTTTTAATCATAAAGTATACATGGATCTTAAACCATATGCTCTGGGTGAAATCCTATTGACTAGCATAACTGTAATATTATGGATGGCAGTAGTGATGCAGGGAGTAGCATGAAGGTGAGGGTAAAATGGCTGCAGGCACTACCCTGAGGCAGTGTGTGTGTGTGTGTATGTTTGTGTGGCAGTGTGTCATTTCTATCACCTATACACCTGTCCTGCTTACTTCTGAGTAGCCCAGCTTTGCTTTCCCCCAGTCACCAACACACACTACTCCAGAAAGTGTCTTACATTGCTATAATGGATCATTACACCAACATAAGTCACCAACCAGATTTAAGCCTCTTTATTAAAGAGATCTAGTGCTAGCCCTGTCGGTGCAGTGGTTAAATGCCAGTACATATTCTGAGTTCGATCCCAGGGAAGGTTCCAGGGTTGACTCAGCCATGCATCCTTCCGTAGGCCACTAAAATGAGTACCCAGTTTGATGCGGGCAATTAGCTTACACATTGAAAACCACTAAGGGAGTGCTTAAGTGC
>NC_056527.1:102287512-102317063 GCF_019175285.1 Sceloporus undulatus
ATTTATAAGCAGTATAGAAATGTATTTGCTATTGCTATTGCTTGCTACTTGCTATAGAGAAGAGTGCTGAGGATATTGTGGACAGCCAAAAAGACAAATAAATAGGTCCTCAGACAGATCAGACCAGAACTCTCCCTGTCAGCCAAGATGACAAAAATGAAGTTGTTGTATTTTGGCTACATCATGAGTGGGAAAAACTCACGAGAAAAGACAATAATGCTAGAAAATGTGGAGGGTAGAAGAAAGAGAGAAAACCCAAGATGGATAGATTCAATCAGAGAGGTCATAGGCATGAAGCTACCAGACTTAGGCAGAGCAGTGGAGGATAGGGGTGCTTGGAGAGGTCTCATTCACAGTGTCACCATAAGCTGGGGCTGACTTGAGGACAGTTAACAACATAAAAGGTAATAGGATGGCAGTCATGTCACGGTCATTGCTTCAGGACAAGTGTATTTGGATGGCTGTACTCTACATATGACCAAATCTCATGCCAAGTCAATATATAACCAGAAACCAAACATGTATTAAAATATTAACATAGTAAAATACATGGAACCCAATATAAGTAACTAAATAGGTCAGCAAGTATCAGAGCAACAATCCTTAAGACCAAAAATTGGTTAAAGACAGTGGGAATAGCATTTCATAGCCACAGGATATACATTTCATTAGCTCTAGGTTTTCCTAAATAATCAGGTTTTAAACAAGATTTAAAGATGTGTAGATTTCAGAAGTGAGCTTGTGTATAGGGAGATGGAAACACTGCCCACATCTTGTTTTGCTTTTTATTCATCTATTCTCATGATCCTATTCTTATATTAAAACAGACCTTTTTAAAAAAATCAATTGCCATTGAAGGGTTACAATTGAGCTCTGGATTTTAAATTGCACATTTTTACATGTATGTGTATGCTCATTTATATGTGTGTGTCTGTGAATCTACTTTTAAAAGGAGCTCAGTGATTTTATTTGCATGTTGAGTCCCTTCAGTTATACTATTTGTATCCATTTTTAGTATGAGAGCCATATTTTAGAAATATTGTTTAAGTATTAGTATTAGCAAGCTTTTATGTTGGTTATGTCTAGTGGTATATATTGTATTTGTTACATCTGCAATGGTATATGGTTTTATGCAAATAAAATTTGACTTGATTTGATTGTTGGGGAAGTGGAGCACATAGGAAGGAAGGAATAGAAAAAGGTGGCCCTTGATGTGCCTATATCCCAATAAATTTGGAGCTTTACAGGTTAATTGAGCACATTATCTTGAGCCTGAAAACAGAAATGCAGCCATGAAACAAAATGGATGCAATGGTTTTTCAACCCCTTATTCCATACAACAGCTGCAATTCCTGGCTGCTTTGCAAGGACATATACAAATACTATACGTTAAATGGAAGCGAGGTCATGTATGACAGTGGCAAGTCATGGTTTCACCAGGTAGGAACATTGCCAACTGAAATAATAACTATTATTATTGTTATTATTATTATTTCTCACCTACCTCTCCAAAGTAATAGCAAACCTGAGCTATGAGTTCTGGGGTTTTTGTGTATTTGCCCTTAATTTCAGTATAATTCTTACCCTTTTGATCAGAAATCTTCCCATCTGGACAGGGGATACAACTGTAACAGCAAAATGGCTCCCCTTCCTTCACTTTCTTGATAGAACCAGGGTAGCAGCTCTCAGTGCACAAGGAAAGGGGCTGTATCTAATCCAGAAATGAAAAAAGCATTAATGATACTCTTGAAAATAACGGACCTGGGACCCATGGCTATATTGCTACACTGCTCACTTCATACACCATTTTGCACATTCAGAGAAAAAAAAATCTCGAACCCAGATTAATATTGAACAAAATTAATTTAACATTTCAGAAAGAAGACTCGTGCTGTTGTTTTTTTCAAACCTAGGAAATACCACAAACTGTCATCAATTAGACTTTACCTGATTAAATGCCCTGTGCCATGTTATGATACTTTCATTGATGGTGAATGCCTTGTCTGGAGGAGCCAGGGAGTCAATTCTTCCTATTTTCACTGCATGAAAAGACTGGTTTGAGGAAACAACCCAATTAATAATATCTAATCCAGTTGTTAATTCCCCATTCTGATTGAAAGAGATCCTTTCCCCAGCACTGTTGTTAAATGAGACATCTTTTAGAAAAGAGTGAAGCTGAATTAAAGACACAAAGAGAAGAGATTAGGGGGGTGAGAGGTTCCAAAGCATTTGAACTTCAAGCAAACAAAATCAACAGAGCTGTGGGCAGTTTCCATGAGAAAGTCACACATCCATAACTCTGTCACACACTTCTGTAGGAAGTGAGGGGATCATCCATTGTAGATTAGATTGTAAACTTTCATAGCCACCTTTTTGGATGCCTGCTTGTATTGAATTATGCCTATCCTTGGCAACGTGAGTATAATCTAATGCTGAGTCCGAAACACACTGCAGAAATAATCCAGTTTGAGACCACTTTAACTGACCTGGGTCAATGCTAGGGAATCCTAAAAATTGCACTTTTCTGTGGCACCGGAGCACTCTGCTAGAGAAGGCCAAATGTCTCACAAAACTATAGTTCCCAGAGTTCCCTAATACTGAGCCAGGGTAGTTAAATTATCTCAAACTGGATTATTTCTCCAGTGTGTTTTGGACCTAAGACACTACTTCCTTCAAGGGTCCCCCCCCCCAATTTTTTTAAGTTAATGCAATCTACTCACATATATCTCTCATAATTCAGCTTCAGTACAAAGGAAGTAATTTTGCATAGCAAAAAAGACTTTACAAACAGAAGGATAATGTATAGCAAACAACATTTTTAAAGCTGTCTGATATCCCACACTCCAGTTTATTACTTTCATAATTTGGCCAACATGCTTCAGAACACTGTATAAAAGGCAAAGGCTGGACTTGTGTATATGTGCCTGCAAGTCATCTGTTGATTTATGGCAACCCCAAGAATTTCATAGGATTTTCTTATGTACAAAGTACTCAGATGTGGTTTTGCCAGTGCCTTTGTCTGAAATATAACATGCAGAACAAGGCATTCATTGGCAGTCTCCCATCTAAGTACTAACCAGAGCTGACACTGCTTAGCTTCCAAAATCAGATGGCATCTGATGCCTTTAGGGTATTTAGCCCCCTTCAAGTTGCTCTTAAACCCTGGTTTGTTGCTTGGTCCCCTGATATGGGAGAAATATTACAAAAAATATCTTTTTAAATGGACAATCAAGGCACTAACAGCATAATATTGAAGACAGGATAGGTGAGAAGGGGGCAGAGTAGTTCAAAAGTACACTATGCTTTACAAAGTGTAAAAATCATAGAAGGAAAAGCAGGAGGGAATCATGTATAACTCATCATCATATATTCACAGATTGCACAAAGAAAATAGGAAATGTTGACTAAATATGAATGGTCCTTTACACATACATGGTTGGAAGAGAAAGAAGATAATGATAGTAGAGGAAAAGCTTGGTATGGAGTTTATCATGCATCTGGGAACCTTTTGTTACACCCACAGGACTGGTGTGCCTGGTGCCATTACCTGCCACAAGCATTCTTTCTGAAATTTCAATCCCCTTCTGTCCATCACCATTTTGCCTCTCAATCTAAATGAAAACCAAACATGTAGAGCATAGGACAACACATAGACAGCATTGTAGACACTGTAGCTGTGACCAGTCATGTTCATTCCAAACAGAGGTTCAGGTAGGATCTCCAGCTTCTCCTTGCCTGTACATATCTCCCCAACTACCTCATTAATGTCTGGAAATACACAGGCAAAGGCTTGTTGCCAGAAATCTCTGATGAAACCATCTCCTGTGGTGTTGGAAGGATTTCTGCTTGCCATAAATTGCTGAAAGCCTGGCACAGCATTGGAATGAACTGAGAAGAACAGAGAACCATGGATTGTTTCTGCATCCCAAGTCCTTTGATAGACCATTGAAGTGAGCTCCATCTGGGCTGTCATTATCCAGACTTTTCCTTCTGGTTTATTTGTCACCTTTTCCTGTCCTGATAGATGTGGAAACCATCTCAAAAACACCACGGAATATGATGGTCCATAAGCTACTACTACATTGGCTTTGCTGTCCATGATTCTGTCATGTATTTTTCCCCCTTGCTCAAACATCTCATTAATTTTGTCAACCACAGAAAAGGTGTGGCTTCTTTCTATGAAAGCAAAACAAATACCACTCTTGGAAAAGATTGGAAATACAGCTTCTAGAAATCTATCTCCATTCTCATCATTGAAAGTAAGGATCCCAATCCATGTCCATCTAAAATACAGCAGCAAAGAGCAAATCCCGGTATACTGTTGTTTTTCAGGAGGGACCATTTGGTAGAATGGAAGGCCAGGAGTTTTATCATTCATCACTGGAGCAGGGCCATATATAAGCTAAAAATAGGGTCAAGGGGAGAAAAGGTATAATAACAGTGTTCATATATCACCATTAAATGTTCAAAATACATCATCTGATTACTGCTGTTGTTTCCAATACAATGCAGGTTTGACCTAACCTCTTCAGGACTAAGCAGGTCCTCTTGCTTTCCCACTGAGATATATATACATATATATATATATATTGTAGAGAAATGTGAGGGTTTTCCTACCTTGCACTCAATCAAGATGAAAATTATGAAATAATAAATTGAGGAGCTATTGCTAAATAGTTGACCATGTTAAAAAGTTAATTTGGAAGGGGATGTGTCTTTAAATGTTGGCTTTTGCCCAAGGCACATTTATGGTGAAAAGAGATTTTTTCATTTCTTCATTGGGTTATGGAGTCCAACTGAATAGGCAAGGAAATAAACATTTGGAGCAACAAACTGTCCTATTTTCCATATGAGAATGAAAATACCTTTACTATATATATTGTTTTTCCTCCTATTTTAATTCAGCAAATACCCATGAATAGCAAATCTCTCAGGATGGATTTGGCATTCAAAACACAACATGATTGATAGTTTATGTTTATCTTAACCTGTTGTGATATATTTTTACTGTTTGAATTTTAATATGTATTATCTTAATATCTGTTTGCTCTTAGACTGTACACCTCAGGCAATTCTCTACTGTTAACTTAATTGACGATGTACATACAATATGCCATACTTCTAAGCATTCAGTGACTTATAATGACCCCATGAATTTTATAAGGCTTTCTTAGGGAATATTCAAGAGGTGTTCCTTCCTCTGGAATATAGGAAGGATACAGACAGGCAGAAAAGGGCGATGAGATGCCACCCTCTTCTCCCGTGTATTGTTGCCGCAGTGACCGCATGTCACAGCAATGATGCGCCATAAAAAAGGAGCCGTAAAATGTGGTTCCTTCCTCTGCTACTGCTGAGGCATCAGTAGCACCCTGGAGCGGTGTGGTGATATTCCTTGTGCGCTGTGCTGTTTGGATGCGACACACGAGGCACATCATTGGCACACGTTCCACGTGAACACGCGTGCACCAAAATGACACCCAGACAACGTCGTAGGGCTCGAGGGTGTGTGGACACTCTGCTTTCTTGTACCCTAAAATTGGCCCCACCACATAGTCTACAGCACATGGTAATTATTGGCAGTTCCCCATCTAAGTACTAACCAGGGTTGACCCTGCTTAGCTTCCAAGAACACATGATATCTGGTGCCTTTGGGATATTTAGTCCTATAGAGGGGTGATTTTCCCCTCAACCAAATGCATAAGGAATCCTTTCTTCAGAACTTTCTGCTCCACATGCGATAGTCATAGGTAAATTCTACAAGAATGGAAATATTGTGGTTGGGTTTTTTATCATGCACCTCATAATCCCTTCACACTTGATTCCAACAAGAATCTCCATGCACAAGAAAATATATAAATGTTGTGTGTATGAGAGAACAGGAATATGTCCACATTTGTCTATCACTTTTGTCTAATTCCCTTGTCACTGAAAAATAACATATATACAAAAATGAAAATAAACACTAAATGAAGGGAAGATGATAAAACACTGTAGACAGACAGAAACAAATGCACACAGAGAGTAGTCCTACCTGTGGAATCTTGTATATATCCAAGACTGTTGCCATATGAAGTGAAGTTAGTGGGTCCAATCCCCCAATAACTCCAATCAGGGTATTCTGAGGGTCACATTTGTAGTTGGGAAGAAATCTCCCCAATGTATAGATAAGAAGCATTGTTGCAAGGTAGGTATTTCTGGCTGTGAAATAGCTGTCATAAATGTGGAACCCCAAAGTGACATTGGGTAAGAGATGGGGATTTTCATTGACATTCTTCACTGCAAACGCCAAGGCTAGGATGTGCTGGTAATTCTTAGTTATTAAACTAGAATGAGAGTTGCATTCCACATCAGAAAGAAATTTCATACTGTCTAAAATTCTTGCAAGAATTCTCTGATTCTACTTCATTATTAGAGATTACAATATCTATAGAAAGGGCTTACTGAGGCAATAATTAACCTTAGGTCATTTACAGATAAAGCTAGCAAGCTATATTAGTGACTTGTGGACATATCTGTCAGTATATTTACTTGGTAAAGTGCCAATTTCCAGTATGATATACAAACTTTTTGGATGAGGTATTCAACAAACAAAAATACCTGCCTACCCCTGCATTACAAGTAGCTGTAAGATGAATTTGCATTTTTCAAACAATGTCATTATTCAATTTTTCATTGACAATTTTTTAAAAAATCTGTCAGAAATAAAGTGAAAACTGACGATCAAAGTTCATTTTAAAAGAAAGAAAATGAAGTTAGATTTATCTATAGGACAATGTTTGCTAAAATCAATTTTAAGGGGAAAAAGTGATATCGCAATGTAAGCATTACGATGACAGTGTGGTACCATTCTTGAAAGTCATTCATATAATGAAGTGATATTTTTATTACTCTTATATGCAGCCTTTCTTGAACTAATAGACAATCAATCCTAAAATGATCATAATAAGATTGAAATAGCTGAAAGGGATGTATCATCAAAAGCTAAGCATTATTTGGTGCATGCATAACAAAGATAGGAAGCAAGTTGGGGGGGGGGAGGTAACATGCATTGTATTATTCTTTAAAGAAAAAACCTAAAATTCTCCTTAAACTTTTTACTCTATTTTACATTCCAAGTTTTTTATTAAAAAAAATCTCCTACACCTTGTCCCCACAAAAGTAATAGGGAAAAATAGATGGAAATGCATGTTTCGTTGAACAATTTTTAAAAACAATGAAACTAGAACATAAAGGTCTGGAAACCATGCTCTATGAGGAATGGCTTAGGGATCTGGGTATGTTTAGCCTGGAAAAGAGAAAGGTAAGGGTTGATATGATAGTCGTGTTTAAATATTTGATGGGATGTCATAGTGAGGATGGAGCAAGCCTGCTTTCTGCTTCTCCATAGAGTAGGACATGGAGCAATGACTTCAAACTATGGGAAAGGAGATTCCACCTAAACATTAGGAAGAATTTCCTGACAATAAGAACTGTTTGGCCATGGAACATGCTCCCTAAGAGTATAATCGAGTTTCCTTCTTTAAAGGTTTTAAAGAGAGGCTGGATGGCCATCTGTCAGGAGTACTTTGTCTGTGTATCCCTGTATGGCACGGGGTTGGATTAGATAGCCCTTGTGGTCTCTTCCAACTCGATAATTATATGATGTCATGATTCTTACGCCAGCTCTTCATATGATGCAGATGGGGTCTCTTGGGTGAAGTCTACTGGACTGGAAATTATGAAGGTCTGAGAAGCAATGCCTCCGATGAAGAAGTCTCCTGACTGGTGGTACTTGTGAAGTGGCTCGTGTGGATCTCCAAGCATACATTGAATGGTGCAGCATCTGCATACATGTGGAAGCAAGATCAGAAGCAAGATAAGTAGTAACACCATCCTGAGTACTAGTCTCATAGATTATCCTTTTTCCATTTATTTTCATCTCAGAAGGCTGACAACCAAAATATAAAGTATTAGAGAGCTGATTGTTCTGTGTTCAGACCTTCGTCCCAATGCTATTCAGAGTAGTTATGACACCCTTCAAAGACTTTGTTATTAGCTTTCCTGATAATAAAGGGCACTGCAGAAGGTGGCACAAGGGAGCCACAGCATTAATTGTTGTCATTTTAAAATCCAATTACAGTCCTTTTAATTACCAACTCAAAGCTAAGAGTTTTAAGTGTAAGTGCTTGGAAGAACACATCTAAAACACATTGTTTTTCTCCTTCAATAAGATTACATCAGAAAGTTTTGTTAAAAAATAAACAACTTTGTTCAGATCCAGGGAAATTTGGATCCCCCTCATGCTACACAGCATTGCAAGGGGGTAGTGTATTTGCTGGCCTTCATGAGGAAAGGCCACAAAGAACAGCATCATGGCACAGATAAAGAGCATGGGAGTTTGATATTTAGCTGTCACTTACCAGCTGTTGGGGGGGATGTGCCCTCAAAATACCCAAACTACCAAAAAAAATGTTGCAGGATGGTTCCTGCTGTGCACACTCCCAATCCTTCCTCCAAACCAAGAAAAAAATGACAATTTTCCAACCACAAACTAAAATTAGATGTGATATTGCATCACATCCAGTCATGCTGACAACAATGGTACAGTCTATGGGGAAGTGTGGGAGGGATGGCCCAACTCTCTGATTCTGCCAACTGAAAATCCTGGTGGAAATGGTTAAGTATGTATCTGCAAATGCTTCCGCTGAAGATACCAATGAAGGTATTTTGAGTCAAAACTTCTAAGAATCTATCAAATCTAGGCAGAAGTGAGTCTTCACACTGCTGCAACACGACTTACTTTAACAATGAAAGTTTTCAAAATCTGAGTTTACATATTCACTGTCTGTCAGATAACATCACTTTCTCAAAAACAAAATACAGTTTTCATGATATTACCAGAATAGCACCGGTCACTTTTCTACCTTTACCTTTAGAAGACCAGTTTATATCATAGGTAGAAGGGTACACTGAGCCTGGTGTACTGGATCTGAGTTGTCCCATATTTTATTAATTACAAAAGTACAAGTGCTTCAAGGGAAGCAATGAGTAAATTGAGAAATTTCCTTCCCACTGTGAGAAAGATTGCAAAAATTGTGCAGTTTTCAAAGACAGAGTTTTGAATGTATTCTGTCAGGGTCTAAAGCACGGGTGACCTGGATCCCAAGGCGGGCTTCTGGGGCCAGGACCATTGATGGTGAGATTTAGGATGCCTAATGGGCCAGAGGCAGAAGGTAAGTCAGGAAACAGCCCAGGTATAAATACAGCAAGGACAAGTTCCAGATGTCCAATGGGCCAGATCAAGTCTGAACACAGCAAAGCTAACAAGGCAAAATGGAAACAGAGCAGCTACAGCAGCACAGAAGACTGTGTTGCTGTGACAAGGGTTGAAAGGCCAATGCTATCCTGAAATGGCTGTACCTCAAACAAAACAAACAATTTCATTTATATACTGCTTCATACTGAACTAACAGTGTCTAAGCGGTTTACAACTGTAAACTAATTGCCCCCAACAATCTGGATACTCATTTTAGTGACCTCAGAAGGATGCAAGCCTGAGTCAAGCTTGAGCCTTTTTTCTGGAATTGAACTTGCAACCTTATGGTTATGAATGAGTGGCTGCAGTACAGACATTTAACCTTGTGCCACCAGGGCTCCTCCAGTTGTCATACATGAGTAGAGCCAGCTGTGCCTAGCCCTGATCCTTTCAGGACTCTGGCAGCTTGGGCCCAGTCCTGTAAAGGCTTTGGCAACAGGACTGCAGCAGCCAAAATCCCATACAGGCAGACCCTTACACTAACAAAAACATTAGTCATCAGTATCATCACAAGGGGGAATGGACAATTTCCTCACCAGTTTCCCTCCAAATGGTTTACAAACCGACCAAGAAAATCCAGCAAATGCTGTACTCAGCAAAGGACAGGAGAGATGCTCTCACAGCCGTAGGAGTTTACCGCATACCATGCAGCTGCGGACAAGTCTACATAGGGACCACCAAACATAGTGTTCAAACACAAATCAAGGAACACGAGATACACTGCAGACTGGGTCAGCCAGAAAAATCAGGTGTAGCAGGTTATAAACCATCTTGGGCATAAAATGATCTTTGAAAACACTGAAATTCTGGACCATGCCACAGCTATCAGGTCATAATGCACAGGGAAGCCATTGGAATCCACAAACACCAAGACAACTTCAACAGGAAAATAGAAATCCTTAAAGTTAGCAAAGTTTGGCTACCAGTCCTGAAAAACACTAAAATCAAGACCTAGTAGGATTCATATACACACACACACACACACACACACACACACCGTATTTTCCAGCGTATAAGACGACTGGGCCTATAAGACGACCCCCAACTTTTCCAGTCCATCCCTAAGGACTGGAGCGTGGCTTTGGTGTGGCTTCTGGACTCTTAGGACGCATGCATCATTGAAACACCATACCTCCACTGTGACTCGAAGCAGCTTTATTTTGGCTATCTGTAACAGGCCACAGTGATCCAAAAGTTTCTATTAAATGAGTCCCATTTTCTTTTAAAAAAGGAAAAGCTGCATATTGAATGGTTATCCTCCAGAGTTCAGGGGGAAATACATGGGCTTGGGTTAAGTCCAATATACCCACATATAGTATGCTAATAATGATGTTGTAAGGTAGGCCTTAAGCTCTGACACTGACCACCACAATATAAACTTAACATTGTCCCAAGGACGTGAACCCAGATCTTTCCACCTAAAGTCCAAGATGCTAATCACTACTACGCTGGACTGTATTTTCTATGTGTGTTAGCTGATCCAAATAAGTTGATCATTACAGTATGTACTGAAGAGAAGAGAGAGATAGACTGAGTGAGTGAGTGAGTATCAGAAAAGTTATAGATTACAGCTCTCATAATCCCCCACCCAGCTATGGGAGATGTCAATTAAAAAGGCAATGTTCTGAAACTCTCATAGATATGGATCTATACAACTGCATGAGTATTTGTAGAGCCAATCTATACATAAGTGTGTTAAGTGAACCGGCACAGATTTTTGCACCTTCAAATAGATGTCCAATTGCCTTCACTTCTCCTGAGCTTATTCTTACCTGTTCTCATCTAAGCATATTCTCAATCACATGAAGCTGGCAGTCAAAGGGGAGGACAAGCACAAATTCTGCTTGCAATGTTTCTTATTACATTTGGTGTCATTTTTGGCTGTCAGTCAAAGGAGAGAGGACTTATGCACCTCTGCTTCCCTTGTCACCTATTCCCACTGATGTCATAGGATCTCAATTTTAAATAAGTTTTATTCAAAAACATAGTGTTCACCTTTTCTCTCAGGACAACAACAACAGAAAATGTGTAAAGCCTTCATTGGCGTTCTCTCTCTCTTCTTCCCTTCTCTACTTGAAATCTTGAAAAACTGAGGTAAGCTTTTAATATAATTAGCTCCCCCCCCCCCATTTCTCCCTGCAGTGGGTGAGGAAAGAGGAAACAATGGTCACTGGAAAGGCTCCCCAAGCCAGTGGTTCATTGCTCACAGTCACCACCCAGTCATAACTTAGGGTTTGTCTCTGTGTGTTGGAAAGAAAGTGAATGTTGATTTTTTTCCTTGAAAGTTGCTGCTCTGGCAAGCAATGTATCAGGAGGTTCAGTGGGGGCAGAAAGAGTTAATAACTGTGGGAAGGAAGGAGAATAGAGATCCCGCTGGGAGAGCAGAAGAACCATTCCATTTGCATATTTTCCTCCCTAGCAGCCAGAGACATTTAACTATTTAAATGCCAATCATCTTCCGGAGGGGGATAACGAAAGCAGAAATGTAATACCTATTTCCAACGGCCAGTTTCTGTCTGAAAAAAATAATGAAAAAATAGTGTAAAATGCCAAAGAGAAAAGGCAAGGCACGTTGTAGTTGATGCTGTTGTTGTTAAATTGCACATGTGTCAACCTCGGCTCATGGCAACCCTGTAAAGGAGATATCTGCAGTCTTCCCTGTCCTGCACTACTCTGCTTAGGTCTTGTAGGTTCAGGCCCATGACCTCCATAATTCAGGCCCTGGACAAACAGGCCCTGTAGCACATCCTGGCGATGTGCTAGGGTTGCCTCAGGGCACCATTTCTAGACGCCCCACAACCCTAGGACATCACCAGGACATCACAGCTGTGTGGCGCCATATACACGGTGCGCACAGCTGTGACATCACTGCTGCGCACCTTCCAGATGGGCGCACGTGGCAGCAATGTCTTCACGCTGCCACAGGCAGTTTGTGGGGGTGCGAAAAGGAGCTGCTTTTTAGCAGTCCTTTTGCTTCCTCGTAGCTGTGCCGCACAATTTGGATGCTGCGGTGCGGTTACGCGGAAAAGAGAGGTGGCCACTGGCCACCTCTTTCTGCCAGTCTGTACCCCACTTGAGTCTAGCCATCTGGAGTGCAATCTTCCTCTTTTTCTACTATGGCCTACCTTTCCTAGTATTATTGTCTTTTCTAAAAAGTCATGCTTTCTCATGATGTGGCCAAAGTACAACAGCATCAGCTTGATCATCTTGGCTTCCAGGGAAAGTTCGGGCTTGATCTGTTCTAGAAGCCATTTTTTCTCTTTTTGGCTGTCCATAGAATTCTCGGCACTCTTCTCCAGCACCACATCACAGATGAGTTGGTTTTCTTTTTACCTCCAAAGGCAACCGTCCCATGGGGTTTTATTGACAGAATTTGTTCAGACCAGGTTTTGCCTTTGGCAGGGGGTTGGACTGGATGGCCCTAGTGGTCTTTTCCAACTCTACGATTCTATGATTCTATGATTCTATGATCCTCTGAAGCTGGGGGAACATGACATCCCAACATCACCCAAAAGATTTCCATAGCTAAGCAGGGATTTAAACCCTGGTCTCCCAGTGTGTAAAGCCAAAACACACTGCAGAAATAATCCAGTTTGAGACCACTTTAACTGCCCTAGCTCAGTGCTAGGGAATTCTGGAAATTAGAGTTTTGTGAAACATTTAGCCTTCTCTGTCAGAGTGCTCTGGTGCCACAATAAACTACAGTTCCCAGAATTCCCTAGCACTGAGCCAGGGCAGTTGCTGGGTCTCTTTAAAAGTATAACACTCATTCATGTGATTTGAACTCTGGACTTCTTACACTCAAAGTGAGAACACCTACATCAAGGAGTAACTGTAAAGGTTAGCCCTCTTTATTCATGGATTCTACATCCAAGGGTTCAACAAGCCATGGTCTGAAACTATTCACCAAAAAAAAAAAAAAATCCTCCCAAAAGCAAATGTTGATTTTGCCATTTTACATAAGGAATGCCATTTTGCTGTGTCATTGTATATAAAGAGATGAGCATCTGTGCATTTTAGTATCCACAAGGTCCTGGAAGCAAACTCTAGCAGATACCAGGGTCCCCTTGTAACAAAAAAACCCTCTATAGGATAAAAACTCACAAGAAACATGAACTCAATGATAAGTTTTCCCATTTAAAATATGCATGTGTAATCCAGTCTTGCGACCCACAGCTATCTTTCAAGTCACCAGTGACCTTAGAGAGCAGTAAGTTTTAAGCTACAGTTGAACAGCTTTTGACCTTCCAGATATATAGCCTATAAGTTCAACCACCAAAGATCCAGCACCGTATTCCACAGTAAGGGGCTGAGGGAATTGTAGTCCGAAATATCTGGAAGCTAAAATTTACCCATCCCTGAAGTAGATGCCAAGTACATAGAATCACAGAATCATAGAGTTGGAAGAGACCACAAGTGCCATCCAGAATCCAGTCCAACCTCATTCTGCCATGCAGGAACTCCCAATCAAAGCATCCTCGACAGATGGCCATCCATCCTCTGTTTAAAGACCTCTAAGGGTCACTTTAAAAACAGCAAAGAAGATAGAATGCAAGCAACTATTGGTGTCTAAATGATAGACTGGCAGAAGATGAAGTAGAAAACTGAATTTACAGGGGCTGAACAAAGTTCACAGCAAAAATGAGTCTGGGATTGGTGAAGATGCAGGAAAAATTGAAGAAGGTTGATGTCAAGCAACTACTTCAGGAAATGTTGTGTTACATACAGGCAAACACACAGTTCTAATCTGTAGAAGATGCCAGGAACATATGTATATTCTTCAGTTCTTTCTCCTTGTTAGTTGTTCCCTCTTGTTCAGCTCTGGCCACAACAAAATAATGTAACATTTTGGGAAGAAGATGCAACTGAGCAAACCAGCACTTGAGGCTAAAATAGAAAATACTTCCACAGCTATCATGTACTTGCCTGTAGTGCTCCAGTAAGCTGGAATAAAGGACAACCAAACACTACAAAAGACCAGCATGCTGAAAGTGATACATTTTGCTTCATTAAAACTGTCTGGTAGCTTCCTTGCAAAGAAAGCCACAGTGAAACTGACAAGGGCCAGGAGGCCCAGATAGCTCAAAGCACAGCAAAACATAGCGACAGATCCTTCATTGCACTCCAGTACAATTTCTTCAACCACTGAGTGCTTGTCAGCATCTGGGAATGGGGGGAAGGATGACAACCACAGAGTACAGATGACTACTTGAATCAGGGAGCAGGAAATCACAATAGAGTTGGGTATTCTTCTTCCTACCCACTTCTTCATCCTGGATCCTGGTTTAGTGGCCATGAAAGCCAAGACCACCGTAATGGTTTTTGCCAGCACACAAGAAACAGCCACAGAGAAGTTGATGCCAAAAGCAGTTTGTCGGAGGAGACATGTCAGCTTCTGAGGCTGGCCAATGAATAGCAATGAACAAAGGAAGCAGAGCAGGAGGGAGATGAGGAGAGTGTAGGTGAGGTTCTGGTTGTTGGCTTTGACTATGGGAGTGTTGTGATGCTTCATAAATGTTCCCAGCACCAAAGCTGTGATCAAAGAAAAGGAAAGAGCAAAGAAGGCTAAAAGGCTCCCAAGAGGTTCTTCATAAGATAAGAAATTGGTACGCTTAGGAATACATAAATCCTTCTGTTTGTTTGGATAGTCCTCATCTAAACATGTAAAACAGTCATTCATGTCTGAGGAGGAGAAAGATAAGAACCTTAAAATGTGAGAAGAGGTCTGTGAGATCTAATTCAGCCTACATTTGTGGTAGTAGTTAAAGAGATGTCTATGATAAGTGCACAAGGAAAAAATGAGTATGAACATGTTCTGCAAGAACTGATTTTCAGATACACAGTATCTCTGAAACTGGAGTATGCAAAGGGATCTTGTGGCACCTTTGAGAGAAAGAAAGTAGCTGCTAACATGACCTTTCATAGATTGTATCCTACTTCCTCTCATGCATAGATTCAAGTCTACAAAAGCTCATGATACTAGCTGATTTCTGTCAGTTAATCTCAAAGGTACTATGTGATAACTTTGCATATTTATTTTCAACACTAGCACTGTTGTGTCTTTGAATTCTGATAATGGAGGTGATACAGAGGCAATAATATCCATTAATAATTTGATCCCCCACAAACTGAATCCTAACTAACATGCTTTTCATATTCTCCACATGTGTCTGCTGACACAAGTAGTTTTGCTGCACTTTGACTCTCTGAAAGTAATTATATTTATACAAAACAATTCTTATGTTAAAGAAATCATCTCTTGTTCTAGACTGAATTTACCTTTGTAACAGTACATCCAACTAGTCTAATATATTAGCTAATTTCTAATATATTAGAAATCTGTTTCTTAATTTGTTTATGAATTCTATACTGGATGTTGGTATATAAGTGTTTTATAATACCTTGATGTTTTATAATTTTTCATAAGCCCTTGATATTGCTGTTTTCTTTTCAGTAATGATGTTCTTTGGACTTAGGGGAGAAAAAAAGACACATATGACAATAATGATATGGAGAGTTCTGAACAAGTCTAAGACTGAAAATGATACAGACATTGTCCTCCCAGACAGCCAGTCAAATGTACAATATTGCCTGTGGGAAAATATATGGGAAGGGGTGGGTTTAAAGGGATTGGAACCCCTTGCTGACCTATTATGCATCAGTAAACAAAATGCAGAGCCCAACCCATATCTTATTAATCCTAGACTAAAGCATAATTTAAGTGAATGGGCCAGTCAATATTTGTGTCTCATAGTTCAATCTTATTAATGAGTGAACTAGTTTAGTTAGATATACTTGGGAAATTCTGTCTTGTTGAAACGCAATACAAAGTCAACTGACAGTTGCAGGGACGACTTGTGAGCCAACTATGAACAGGATGTTTTGCTATTACCATTTAGGGTCATTCAGCAATGCAAACGTATTAGAAATTAGACAAAGCAATGTGGATCATGAAAAAGAAGAAACAATATGAATTTCAAGAAGAAATACATATTTAAAAGAAGCTTTGAGAGGAAATTTTTGATTGGTGGTGCATTGCAAAAGCATATGCACATGTGTGTATGTGTGTAAAGAACATGGATGCTGAAATGAAACAGAAATGTGAATACAATCATGGCAAAGTTTCATCCTGTTTCAAACACTGAGGTGACCCTGGTGCATGTGTAGTTCAATCAGTGTGTTATTCTCTGGCAATGAACCTGTTTGATAATTGTACAGCATATTTCATACCCTTTTGGTCTGAAATCTTTCCTCCTGGACATGGCTTGCAATCATAGCAGCAAAATGGCCTCCCTTCCATTACTTTCTTGCTTGAACCAGGAAGACACTCCTCAGAACATACAGAAAGTGGTTGGGCCTAGTGCACAGAAGACAATGATAACAATTGGAAATAATAAGTATGGGATGTTTAAAATGTGGTGGTGTTTTAATTTGTTTCTGATGTAGGAAAGAAATCTCCTTTTTTGGCTTCATCCTGCACCACAGTACTATTGTTGCATATTCTCATGATATGTTAGTTGTCTCCTAAAGTGCATTTGATATGAACATGCTGCTGCTGATGGTGATGATGATGCTCCTCCTCCCTTTTCTTTTCCTGTTTCTTCTTTTTCTTCTCCTTATCCTTCCATTTTCATTGCACAGGTAACTAGGGAAATGTTCTTGTGGATTTTTTTTTGTACAGTGCTCACATTCAGCAACCACCATAACATGTTGTTTAATGTTCATGCTCTCCAGAAGAGTTTGCAGTGGTTTCAGCAAAACAGTAGTCAAATGTTGTTAATGTGCTATGATCGCAGGAGCTCTGAAGGGCAAGAATTCAGTTTTGAAGAATGGGCACAAGGAAACCTTGAATAAAGCAAGAATAAGAAAGAACTACAGAGTCTTAACTCCACAGTTTTTAAAAGGGATTTCTCAGTACACCTGCCATGACACAAGTTCTGTCCTGAAGCCTTGAACTGTACACCTTACAGTATCTTCACAGGGTGGAGAAGATGCAAATGGGAAGGAAAAATGATTGGAAGGAGTCATCTCAGCTACACTTCACAAAAGTTTGAAACTATCTGACAAACAAAGGTATCCAGAACAACATGGCTGACCACAATGAACCTGATTGGAATGATTTCTTTAATTCATACCATTTATGCTATTGGCTTTTTTCTTAGCCTGATCCAGAGCTTAAAAATCAGTTATTTAAAAAACACTCATTTATCTGCTCAGTGCAGGGTCTTGCTAGAGAAACTCCTTAGTTTATCCTGGTACTCAAATCAGAGGACCTCACTATCTTGTCCTCCTAACCTAGGCGCTGGTCTTTATCACCGTCCCTTTTGCATATCTGTAATTAATTGGAGTTGCAATATACCCAAGCTTTTTTCTTTTAAAGAATCATATAACAAAATTCAAGAAAATATATTTTGGAAAGCCTGATCTCTCTTCAGAAGGTCATTTTCATGCATATTGCAAATAACATCTACTGTAGCCTTCTAGAGAATGTTTGTCTGAATGGTCAAGAGTTGTGCTTTGATATATATTGTTCCCTGTCCACATGATCACCAATATCAGTTTAAAATTCCCTCCTTAAAACATCACTTTGTACTTTATCTCTTGCCTTGCTTCATATATTGTGCCATTTTGAACTTTTAAAAGTCAATTTGTATACAGGCCAAGGACTCCTCCAACAATATTAACTTTACAATTTAAATATGTAGTGATAATTCAGAACAGGTAGACTCCCCAAATTTCTTACAGTGGATTCCTACCTGGTTAAAACAGCGGTGCCATGTTATGATGTGCTCATGGATGGTGAATCCTTTTGATGGAGGACTCTTGGGAGTCATCTCCCCAACTTTGACTCTAGAAATAGATTGGTTTGAGGAAACGATCCAGTTGAACAGATCAAATCCAGCTGCCAGTTCACCATTCTTATTGAAGGAAACCTTCTCCCCAGCACTATTATTAAATGTTACACCTCTCAGAAAAGGGTAAGACTTGAATTAAAAAGAAAGAGAAAGAGATTAGCAAGGAAAACAAAAAGCTTTTTAAAAAACTTTAAAAATGGACTAATATAGATTAACACCTATGCTAAGCCACACAAAGCTCTGAAATTTCTTACAATTCATTATACATTTTGACTTCCATTGAAACATTCAGATAACATGGACCTACTGGCCTATCAGGAAGCCACAGTTGAAACACTGAACCTCCAGAAAACTAAAACAGAAGAAAGTTGAGGGTAAGAGATGGATGAATTACCTTCCAGAGCAGTTGATAAGGAGACTTCTGTCTGCCTCCATCTGCCATTATTTTATGCTTAAATCTTGATGGAGACATGGCATGCAATGCATAGGCCACAGCATAGACAGCATTATAGATGCTATAGCTGTGGCCAGTCATGCTCATTTCCCAAAGAGTCCCAGGAAGGCTTTCTAGCTTCTCTTCCCCAGTGCAAGTATCTCCTTTCCCATTATTCTGGACTTGTGTCAGGAATACACAACTGAATGCATGTTGCCAGAAGTCCTTGATGAAACTATTCTCTTTGGGGCCCAAAGGGTTTTGGCTTTCAACGAATTGATGAAATCCCGGTACTAGACTGGAGTGAACTGTGAAAGACAGCACACCGTTGATCATTTCTGTATCCCATGTTCTTTGATAGGAAAATGAAGCAAGAGGCATCTGGGATGTCATTATCCACACTATACCTTTTGGTTTCTGCATCACATACATAACTTCTGGTATATACTGTAACCATCTCCAAAATGCCATGGTGAAAGATTCTCCATATACCACCCACACATTAGCTGTGCTTGCCATCACTTTGTCATATATTTTTGCAATTTGTAGGAGCCAGTCTTCAGTTTCTTTCTGTAAATGCCGTACAGGGATTCTCTCTATGTCTGTAAAACAGATATGATTCTGGGAAAATAATGGAAGCATAGTTTCCACAATTTTTTCTCCATTGTCAGTCTCCATAACAAGGAGTCCAACCCATGTCCACTTGAAATGCAAAAGCAAAGAAAGTATCCCTTCATGTTGAAGGGCTTCTCTTGGGACCATCTGGAAGAAGAAAAACCCTGGGGTTTTCCCTTGCATTACTGGAGCAGAGCCATAAATAATCTACAGAGAGAAGAGGAGGAGAGAAATAAGACTATAAGAGAGCATTGTTTATCAGTTCCACACATGGAACACATTTGACATTCCTTTTTCCCCCTGGTATCCTTGCAACCATCTCATAAGATAATGGGCCTATGTTAGTCACTCAATGCATTTAGACTTTTGGGAAACCCCATATCTAACATAAGACCTCCTAGTGGGTTCCATCCGTAAGGAAACCTCCAGTCTCTATGACAACTAGGAACAGAAAAGTTATAGGCTTTGGTTTGTCAATAATTCAGGAAACCCTTTTCAGATAACCCTTCAATACAGAATCCCCCCACAGTATCCATGAACAGCAGATAAATGGAAGCCACAGCTACAGTCAGATTCATACGGTCTCCTGGCATGAAACACATTCTGGCTACTGAGACCCACTCCATGAATGCCAAGAGTAGGGACTGACAATAGTTTAACAGTCACTTACTGCTGGCTTCCAACTCAGTGAAATAGTGATATTACGTTTTAGTAAGAAGGTTAATGAAGCAATTCAAGGCAGTGAATGCTGTCTAAAGGGAGGAAGGGAAGGGCATCTTGGGCAGCTCCTTTAAAGTTCAAACTAAAACCTAGACTAGTTTTAATGCTCCCTTGGCATAGAAAATACCAGCCGCCATTATTCCTTGTCCTTCATGTGAAGAGAAGTGTTTTTCCTCAATCAGAAGTGGGAAAAGGGCATCCTTCCAGATGTTGTTGAACCATAGCTCCCATCAGGCCAAGTTAGCACAGTTCATGGTGAGAAATGCTGTGAGAAACAGCTCAACAACACATGGAGGACTGCAGTTTTGTCCTCTGATATAAATCCTCTATCTTTGGCAGTTCTGTTGGAGGTTTGAGCTGAAATGCTCTCCTCAGGAACTGCCTCATCCAAACCCTTGCACAAAATTTTGTTCCAGGTAGGAGGCTGGGATGTAGACAGCTGATTTTGGGGGGGGGGGGTTGTTGTTGTTTGTATTCATTGTATATTCTGTGTTCATCACAGTATTTCAGTCAAACTGTCTTAGATAGATTTGTTCTTTTTCACATAGGATGATTGCTTCAAATGACCTCCCCCTAAATTTCTTTTTTGCAAGAGTTGCATTTGGAAAGACAGTCTGTGTGTTAAATCAGGAAGAGAAAGAAGGGGAGAGATTCCCACCTGTGGAATGTTGTAGATATCCAAGATGGTTGCTATATGAAGGGAGGTTTCTGGATCCAGTCCCCCAATGACTGCTATCAAGTTGTTCTGAGGATCACATATGTAGTTGGGGACAAAGCTCTCCATAGAAGATGTGAGAAGTAGTGTGGTATGATAAGTCCTCTGTGCATCAAAATAGCTGTCATATATCCAGAAGCCCAAGGTGAAATTTGGTAAGATTTTGGAATTTTCATTGATCTCCTTTATAGCAAATGCCATGGCCAGGATATGCTGGTAATTATTAATCACCACACTAAAATTAGAATTGTTTTCTGTATCAGAAGGTTCTACACTTTGTGAACACAGTTTCCAAGCCTTAGACCAAGGCACAATGTTGATCCCCATTTACACTGATATTCTAAGCCTATCTCCCCAGTGTGAAGTAACTCACACTGGATTCAGTGGTACTTGTTCCCAGTTACATTAAAAAGAGTTGTGACTTGAGGTAGTAAACGTATCATGACAGTGATCTACATCTTCCTCACTACTATTATTTATAATGGTACCAACAGAAAGACAGACAGGCAGACAGCATTCTCAAGGTACTCCTTTATCTGAGGTGGTCAAGTAAAAAACAATTAAATTCACCATTAATTTTCGGAAGACAGACAGACAGATAGATTGATAGATCTACCTCACCCTTCTCATACATACACATCATTACAACATTAGAATGGGGTACAACAATTAAAATCACAGTAGCAGTATAAAATCAGACTGTGAAACTAAATATATTGGATGAAGTCAGAACAGATAAATAAAACTAAATGGCAATATCTGTGTTATTCACCAAACAGGACAAAAACATGTTTCTGCCTCCACCTCAAAAGGTTTACTAATTTTTGGAGAATGGTTCAGGAAGGGCCTTCCTGATCATTATTAGGGTAGCTTTTCCAGAGTTTGTGTAAGAAAGCCTTAACTATTTTCAACCATGCTTTCCACACATGTGGTCACAAAGAATACCATCTCCACCAGATCTTAGACAGGGGCTACATGGCAGCTATCCAGCCATTTGACTCATTGGTAACTAGTGCAGCTGTACCATGGAGGTTAGAATATGATCATTTGCTCCCTAACATCCTTGCAGACACATTCTGGATCAGCTGAAGTTTCTGAGTTTCTTTGGAGTCAGCCCCATGTACACTGTTTTCCAAAAATCCAATCCATCTGCAGTCTGGGCATGTATACACAGTGGTGTAGTGTTACATCTTGCAGTGTGAGTCTTCACCTAGACAATCCTGTAGCAATTTATTTCTTCATTTATGTATTTCACTTATATCCCTCCTTTCTCCCTAAATGGGATCCAAGGTGGCAATATCCCACAGAAAGAGTCTAGCAGTGCAGGTAGTTGTGTTGATCTGAAACAATTTCTAGCCTCTCTTTTGGGAAGATCTCTTTACTAAATCCACAGCAAGGATAGTTCATAACTATACATCACTACTGGAGAACCCCATCCACCCAGTTACTGTGGAAATTTCAGCTAAATTTAAAAGGAACAAAGGAGTCCAAGAGGGATGGCAGATAATGTTATTGTCCTTGTTCATCAAAAATCCTTTGGCTTCAAACTGGTAAATCCTGGTTATACTACACCACTAGGGTTACCACGGTGGAAGATAATACTCAAAATGTTTTCTTAGTAAGATAATTATTTGGAGTACAGCATCATAAAACAAACAATAATGCAACCCAAATTATTAGATCATCCATTCATTCCATACAAATACATTAACAACAATATCAAGAATAGAGATGGTAACACCTTAAACTCTATCAAATTTTATTTGTCCTATGTCCTGTAGCCTACTCTATGCATCTGATGAAGAGATATTAAGAGCCCATGCAGACAGGCCAAAATATAACTATATTAACTTCATCTATACCCAAATCCTTTAAGCCATTCTTTTGAAGGTGAAGCTACTACAACAAATCTATTTAATGATAATCCAAAACCAAATGAAAATGCAAATTTCAACTTGTTTAACTTCTTACACAAAATCTTCAGGCAATGCTGACAAGGGGTCTTCCGTGAAGTTGGCCGAACTGAAGAAGGCAAAAGTTTGAGAAACAATGCCACCGACAATAAGGTCTCCTCTCTGGTGATACTTATGAAGATGAGGGTGAGCGTCCAAGATTCTGCATTTAACATTGTGAACCTTGTATGCCACATGAGGAAGTCGTAACAGAAGAAAGACAAACAATGAAATCATATTGCACATGAATTTTCCCTGTAGCCACAAATCCCCTTACGTCAATCTCCAGCAGTATCATCTACTATGCCTCAGTCTAACAGTCTTAAAATGTAAACTGTCAGAAACTACATTGGTGCTTCCCTTTGGATGTTCCAAACTGCTTTCTCCAGCTCCAATTGCTGGAAGGTATATTTATGCAATTCTTCTTAAATGTTTTGATCATTTTCACTGCTTCTGGTTGCAATCCCCATAGGTTTTGGAAAGCACAAATGTTAATTATAATTCTTTTGTATTTGAAGGGAAACATAATTGCTGGTTGAAAGCTGGAGGTTCTCTATGAAATTATGGTGGAAAAATTGTTTATCACATCCGACTAGAAATTTCCATTTTCTTTTATTGGGAGGGAGGAAATTTTAGTGTACGGTATGAACAACAAGGAAAGAAGACTTTGCTTGAAAACAAAAAAGAAAATGAATGTGTTCAGTGACAGGACAGATGTACTTGAAAACATTTTAAAAGTGCTTTTTAATGCATTGTCTGTCATGTTGGAAGCGCTGGTGGGTCAAGAGATGACAAATGTCTTGAATGAAAAAATTTAATGTCTCCTGGGGAGATTAAATAAATAAGGGGGGATCAATGGGGGAAAGAATATTAAAAATATTTTAACTAATGGTCAATAACATTTTTAATAAGTGTTAAAAACATTTAACAAGTGTTGACAAACCCTGACGAAACCACTTCCAAAGTGCCATAATATAAACTTCTCCATTGGTGTTGCTGCCTATGATTTTGTCATGTATTTTGGCAATCAGTTGTAGTCGGTCTTCAGTTTTTTTTCTTAGACCATAATACAGGGGTTCTCTCTATAATGTTGAAACAGATATCGTGTTGTATAATGTTGCCAGAAGTGCTTGATGAAGCTATCCTCCCTTGCGCTCAGAGGAATTTGGGTCTCAACAAATTGACAAAATCCTGATGGCTGATTAGAATGAGCTGTAAAAGACAGAGCCCCATGGAACATTTCTGCAATCCATGTTCTTTCACAGAAAGCTGAAGCAGGATCCATCTGGAAAGTCATTATCCATACTTAGCCCTTTGGTTTCAGCATTTCATTTGTAAGTACTGATATATACTGTGCTGACTTTCTGCTGTGCTTTCTGCAACCGGACTTGTTTATCTCGGATCGGCCTTTTTAGTCATCGATGCACTTGTAGAAAGCGTGGGATGAGTCCTTCCTGAATCTTCGTTTGCGAAGAAAAGCCAGAGACTGATATATACAACCACCTCCAAAGTGCCATGGTATAAGATTCTTCATAGACCACCCATACATTCGCTTTGCTGCCCATGATTTTGTCATGCACTTTGGCAAACTGTTGCCGCCAATTTTCAATTTTTTCCCCAAACCGTAACATGGGGACTCTCACTATCGTGTCTAAACAGATATTGTGCTGGGAAAACAATGGAATCACACTTTGCAGAAATCTTCCTCCATTTTCTATATCAATAATAAGAATCCCAACCCATGTCCACCTTAAATGCAGAAGCAAAGAAAGTACTCCTGCATATTGAAGCATCTCCTTGGAGGCCATCTTATAGAAAGGAAGGCCTGGTGATTAATCATACATTGCTGGAGCAGGGCTGTAAATTAACTAAAGGAGATATAGAGAAGAGGAAGAAAAGAATCAGTGAATATTTATTCAGTAATAATCTACCCATCCCTTTTTTAAGGAGTTCTGGCCCTACTCCCCCCCCCATCTATTTGAAATTTCTCTTTTCTGACAGAATCATATGGTTCTTTATCTCTCTCTTTGCAGAGGAAATGTAAATTAAAAGATCAGTTCTTTCTCTTTGCAGTGGAAGCTTTAGAGAGCTGTTGTGCAATTTTTGATGATTCGTGTACAAAAGTTTGTTTTCCACTGGAGTACAGCGTTTTCACACAAAACCAAGTTATTTTGTGCCAAAAAAACAAAAAAACAAAAACCCAGTCTTGCACAATGCTTTTGATGCTGAGGAAGGAGGGAAAACACTGGTCTTTTCACTCTCATGTGGGGCAAAACATCTTTTAGCAACATTGGTATTAACATGTCAAGATTTGCACCAATGATGAGAACACTGAGTAATGCTTTTTACACCTGAACCATTTTATTTCTGACCAGTAGTGGGTGATACCAGGGGACTCCACACTATCACCAAATTGACTTTCTGAGATGTGGGGATGAAATGAACACTGGCAGATTGCCACTATTTGAACCAATCAGTGAGATGAGATAACTTTCCAATATTCAACACATCTAACTTTCGTTATTTCTGGGATCGATTACTTCTCACAATGTCAACTGAGACTCTGAGGCATAGAGTTCTCTCTTTGTCAATTCTCTCTCTTTCTCTCTGTTTCACTGAAGTCTCTTTTATCTCCAAATACAGATCAGTAAGAAGAGGTAGTATCATTACCTTACCCCTCTGATCTTTCTAGTCGGGATTCTGAGAAATGTCTCAATTTTCTCCAATAGGAAGATAACAGAGCACTCTTGCCACCCCAATCACCTTTCCGAAGAGAAAGGTGAATATGTTGAGGAGCATGCCACTGTAATTTTCAGTCATTAGAGATAACAGGGAATTCTTCCAGCTAACACCAGGTGACTTTCCAAGCAAATGTAAGTGGCACAAACAGATTTTTATACCAGCTTCTTCAAACTCATTTCTTCTAAAAGTTGTGGGCAAAAGCTCCCACCAGACCAAGCCAACATGATCAATTAACAGAGGTGATGGAACATGCCACAAAAAGGGTCTCAAATGCACCATTTGTTTACTTGATATGATCCCATTTGCATTCTCAGCATTTTTTTTAAAGCAAATAGAACAACTATATCTTAAAGTCCAGTGACCACACATATACTGACAGACACAATTTTATCTTGGGAACCTTGTAAATATCCAAAACAGTTGCCACATGAAGGGAGATGTCAGAGTTCAATCCCCAATGACTGCTATCAAATTATTTGTGAGGTTACATATGTAGTTGGGGACAATGTTCTTGGTTGCAGATATAAGTAGCATTGTGGCATGGTAAGTCCACTTTGCAGTAAAGTAGCTGTCATAGATGTGGAAGCCTAAGGTAAGATTGGGCAAGAGCTGAGGTTTTTCATTGATCTCCTTAACAGAGAACACCAAGGCAAGGATGTGCTGGTAATGATTAGTTACCACGCTAGAATGAGAATTGCATTCTGAATCAGAAAAAAACATTATTCACTGATGAAATTATCATGACTGTCTGCATGATCTTCATTATTTTTCATTTCAGTACCTTAATAACTCACTACTTGTGCCAGCCTTTAGTATGATGTTCTGTTTATTCTAGTGCTCTGTTTGATGCTCACTGTTATTAACAGTGAGCTCCCAAGTATGCTGGTACAGAACAGCAACCTAACATTTTTAACAATTGATCTGTGCCATCATCACTAACATTATTTATTACAAAACTTTCTTTGAGACTAGCTCATGGTGGTTTGTACAAGATTAGATGGCAATATCACACTTCATCTTCAGAATATTAATGAGACAAATTATCCCTCCCTTCTAATGCTCTCAACTTATTTAAGATGACTCAGAGCAATGGCAATCACCTGATCATCATAACAAGTCCATCATCTAAGCAGCCCAGGCATGTTTTACTACAGCAGGCATGATGCAAAATATGCCCCCCCCCCCAAGTAAGGTGTAGAATATAGTAGAAAGCCAGTGTGGTGTAGTGGTTTGGGTGCTGGTCTAGGACTCTTGAGACCAGGATCCCTACTCTGCCATGGAAACCCTGGGTGATTTTGAGCAAGTCACATTCTCTCAGCCTCAGAGAAAGGCAATGGCAATGCCCCTCTGAGCAAATCTTGCCAAGAAAATCCTGTGATAGGTTCACTTTAGTGTTGGCATGTATCAGAAACAATTAGAAGGCACACAACAACAACAACAACAACATACTAAATACTAAATAATACTAAATACTAAAACTAGTGCTCAAACTAAAGATGCAATGCGCCATACAGATAATAATATCAAAAAGGTAGTTATACATAATAGGCATTATGCAAAATAATAATAATAATAATAATAATAATAATAATAATAATAATAATAATAATAATAATAATAATAATATAGTTTATTTATACCTCTCACCTCTCTCACAGATTAAGGCAGGATTACAACCTTAAAAGACACTTAGTACAATTTACAATCAATACAACAATAAAATACTAACACTGAATTTACCAAGAATTCCTATTAGTTCTCTAAAAATTACAATTTGTCCATTAGCCAACAATCAGAGTCAAGGAAGAGCAGTGGTCATAACCTTTTTATATGGAATTCAGTGGATAAGCCTGCTGGAAGAGATCCGTTTTGAGTGCCTTCTTAAAGGCCTCTAAGGTAGTAATGAGACGGATCTCTTCCAGTAGGTCATTCCATAATCTTGGGGCCGCAGCAGTGAATGCCTTATGTGAAGTTGTCATTAACCTGTTATTATAATATTATAATATTCTAGTAAGAATTTCCCAGATGTTCTGAGAGTGAGGGGTGGATTATGTAGGGAGAAGCACTCCCGCAAGTAACTTGGGCCCAAGCATACTACACTGTCTGGAAAAGAACTCTGCTGCTGCCTTAGGTAAAGATGGCACCTCTCTCTATTCCATATCCAAAACTTAGCCAATATGACAGTACAGTCTACCTCTGGCAACTGCCTCACTCTGCATAAGAGATAGATTGGCCCTCTTTGGATTTAATTTATATCTAAGTAGTATGCTACATATTTATTCTTACATGCTGACATTATGTCTTCATTATTACATTCTGCCCTCTGTATCCACAATTTTTTTAAAAAAAATCCAAACAGCAAAGCTTCATGTAGCCATTTTAATAAGGGACACTATTTTACTATGCCACTATATATTATGGGATCTCAGTACCCACAGATTTCAGTATCCATCGGGGGTGGGGTGGGGGTGGAACCAAACCCCATTGGATACCAATAGCCAACTATATTTTAAGAACACACCAAATTGAAAAGGAAGGATGCAGGAGAGAAGACAGAGAGGAATGTGAGACAAAATAGCAAAGATGGGGGGGGACTTTTCATGACACAGAAGTTAACACAATGCACAACCGCTGAAGTCACCACCTTTTCTGACTTTCATTTCATTTAATGCAAAACGGGTGCTCTTAGAGAAAATCAGAGCTGCATTTCCTGGCCTGGTCTGACTGAACCTTCCTGACATCTATTAGTAGTCTTTTTCTTAGGGCACTGGATGGAAGTGGATTTGATCTTTTCCCCTGCACTTCTAGCATGATGTGTTACTAATTTACTCTGTGGGGAGAATGCCCAGCTTGGAATGGGGGCAAGTAGAGAGAAACAAGTGGAAGAGAATGCACTGATCCTTTTTTGTAGTTCTGTGACCCCAGTTCAAAATACTGTCCATACTACATTTTGTTAACTTTGTTATTTCTTTAGAAAGTGGAGATCTTGGCCAAAAATCTCATACATCCCATCACTGTATTTGCTCTCTTATCTGATTCTTCCTCAGCCCCACTGAACCATTTTTTTCTGGAACAGAGATTGCTAGGCCTTTGGTTATGACCAAAGACAAAGGTTTAGAATGATTAACTCCTTACAGAAGTTCTTCAGAAAATGTTGGCAATGGTGCTTTGATGAAGGTGTTGGAAACAATGCCCCCTATAATGACATCTCCTTTCTGGTGATACTTAGGAAGGGGAGGGTGAGGATCTTATATTCCACATTTAACAATGTGAGCCTTGCATATCATGGGAGGAAGCAGTACCAGCAAAAAGATCAATAATGCCATCATCTTTAGTAGCAATCTTCCTTCTGTCCAGAAATCCTGCTATTTCCATCTCCATTAATCTCATTTCCTCTGCATTGATACCTTGACACTTGAAGACTAAAACACATATTGTCACAAACTATTCTGAGATATTCTTTGCCCCTCCACATTCCTAGCTCCAAGTCTGATTGTTGGAAATTATATTTTGCCATCATTCCAGACTGATTGCTTTAGCTAATCGCTGCAAATCCTTTGGGATTTCTGAAGAGCTAATTATAGTCCTTTAATAAAGAGAACATCTGAATCTTGAGATTCCCTCTTGTATTGCAAAAGAAAACTTGTTTGGCAGGTAGAGAGTTTCTATTCCTAGACTTAATGGGCCTATAGGTCACTGGGATTGATCAGGGTCAAAGTAAAAAAAACATGTTGGTGAAGGTTGCAAGTTCCAGTTGGATGTGTGTGGTATTTACTGTGATACTGTGAAAGTATGTTTATCTCTACAGGAAGCAGAAGCTACTATGTTGTAATGGTGGACATGTATTGTCCTTGAAGAATTTATCATTAAGTTACACAGTAGCATATACTTCTTCTCCGCCTTGGGATCTCACACAGTGAATACAGTGTTACCCCGGGATACGAATGCGCCGCCTTACGAAATTTCCGGGTTACGAAAAAATCCAATTGAAAAAAACTGTTCCGGGTTACGAAGGTTATTTCGGGTTACGAAAGAAATTTTGGTGCTTTTCGGCGCTTTTTCGCACCAAATCGCGGCTTTTCCCCATTAGCGCCTATGGGGTTTCGGCTTGCGAAAGCCTTTCGGGTTACGAAAGCGGCGGCGGAACGAATTATTTTCGTAACCCGGGGTAACACTGTACACACTTTACCAGAACCTGAGAATTAAACAGCACACACCATACCA
>NC_056527.1:102317073-102365398 GCF_019175285.1 Sceloporus undulatus
GTCACTGATATATCACTGACACACTGCTTCTTGAGAGGCTTGTGTGAGGCCGTTTTCAGCTACAGTGCTTCTTGAGAGGCTTGTGTGAGGAATAGCTGTAGCTATAGTAAGCGATAGGGCTGCCAGGTAAAATACAGAAAAGGGCTCTTGTATTTTTTAATATCTGTGAAGACAAGGGAATTGCCCTACACAGAGCCTTGTCCTATATTTTACCCAGCAATATTATGCCAGTCAATGATCTGTTAGGTCTAGAAGCTGTGTTTTGCTCCTTTCCATTCAACAGATCTTGCCTTCTTGCATGCCTTTCATTTTGTGTGCTTGCATTTTCTCGTACTGGAAATTAGCCATAATTTGTATTGCTCGTGCTGTTTCTGCCATAATGTTAACACATATCTGTTTCTCCTGTTTTAATCACTCACATTCTTTTCTTTCTGTCTTTGGGAGATGAGTATGAGTAAATGTTATCTGAGGTGCTACAGAAAAGGAGAGTTATATGTTAGAAAGTCTGCAGTTATGATGTTGGTCACCAGAGTGGCGAAGTCAACATACCTATTTTCTTTTTACTTTCTTGGTTAATTCTAATCAAGAGGAGGATTTCAGATGAAAACAGCATCTTTGGCCATGGTAACTACATCATATTCTCCAAATCTCCCAAATTCCTTTGCTGGACGGGGAATTTTTTTTAAAAAAATCAAAAGTTTGCTTTTGTTCCTTAAGCTGTGAGACTACGGGAACTACATCTTTGTTACAGGAGATATCTTTTGTATCAAGAGGGGCCAGGTTCACAACAATGTCAGTTCAAGATGCTTTGCTGCTTGAAATGAAGGACCAAATGGTGCTCTCTTCTATCCCTTATCAAAACTAACTGGACTGTTCAGTGGGAATGGTTCTCCATTGTATATTGCAGCAGCAGGTGCTACTGAGGATGTAGGGCAAGCTCTCTCTCCCTCTCCCTCTCTCTCTCTCTGTGTGTGTGTGTGTGTATTTGCCCATAAACCCTTGCTAATGCTCTGCTGTAACAAGTATTTATCACCTGAGGTAGTCCTTCTCTCTCTCTCTCTCTCTCTCTCTCTCTCTCTCTCAGCAGACCAAATCTGCATCTCAGACAGGAGACCTGGGAAACAATACTTTCTGCCTTCATTCCACTGCTGCTGTTTTAATATTTATTTAGATCCAGGGATGTGTGACTTTTTGGTTATTTTTCAAGATACAGGCATACCTCACTTCACAAAGCTTCTGACAAAGAAACTCATTTTTGCAAAGTCTTTTTTGCATCTGCCCAGCTCCCACCTTTTTCCCTTATCCTCTGTTTAGCTGGAGGTTTTTTTAGCAGCAGCAGCAGCACAGGTAAAATGGTGAAGGAGGACTGGAATAACATAGATATTCAGTATCAGGTTTCAGCAGTGCATCTACAGTAAACTATGCAATAAAGGTGGGATACAGACCGCCCAAAAAGGGCGGTCTTCCGCCGCCCTAGTTTGCTCTGCGGAGGAGCCACAGCTCCAGACTGTGGGGCTTCCCCGTGGAGCAAAAAGAACCCTTAAAAGCGGGTTCTTAATGCAGTGCATTTGTGATGCTGCAATGCGCCAATGGCGCACTTGCGGCATCACAAACATGCATGCTAAGCACCTGGTGCATCAAAATGACGGCACCCATGTATACAGGGTTAGGGAGCATGTGAACGATGCATGCTCCCTAACCCTACTGCCGCCACCATGCTACATTTTGCCAGTATGTATCCCGCCAACGTTTGAGCTGGGAAAGAATGAGATCCTCCTGTAGCTGGTCCTACTGAAGTTGTGTGGGCCTGCCCACAACAGGCAAGGTAAACAGCAGCTGCTTCCAGAATCCTTTAGTGAGCATGTGTGAACAGCAAAACAGAGAGAGCCAGAGCACCCAGAAGCTGGCCTACATCTGGGCAGCCAGCGAGTGTGAAGCCAGCTTCTGGGTGTCTTGTGGGCATGCATTGTCTGTATGCCATACCTCCAAGCCACCAGGAAGTTGCCTTTAATGCCGGTCTGTTTCACCCCAAAGTTTGTGTGTTGCTTTGAGATGATATGGAGAAAAATCCTCTGTAGGCTATAAAACTAGGTCACAATTCCAATGACCATAAACTGACTGGGACAAAGGCAGTCAAAGTTAGTTCACTAATAGAAACAAACCAACAAAGCACTTAAGAGATTAAATTGAGGTTAAGATAAGGGTCATGAGGCTAAATTGCTTGCAACAGGTGCCAACTTGTCTGTGAAATCTCCCAGACAGTTCCTGCTTTTTTATCTATCTCATCAGCATCTTGAGAGTGATCCATTAAACACCTTCTATTAATCTTCCATATAAAATCTTAAATTGGTATTAAAAGAGATTAGTTAGCAATCTTTCATCAGTTGTTGTTGTTTTGCGTGTCTTCCAGTTGTTGCTAATTTATGAAGACTGGTGAACCTATCATAAATTTTTCTTGGCAGGGTTTTTTCACTGCCTTCCTCTAAAGTGAGAGTTTGAGTTGCTCAAAGTCACCCAGTGAGTCTCCATGGCTGAGCACAGCTTTGGCCCCTGGTCTCTAGAATCCTAGTCCAATACTCAAACCACTACACCATGCTGTCTCTCCCAATATTAGCCTTACCATTAGTCAAAAGAGTAGTGACGCCATGATTTAGCTAACTGTGCATGAATGGAGATTTTTGCTGTTTCCCTTCTTGAGACCCAAGAGAAAGCCAATGGGCACATCTACACTGGCTGAAAAAATCTGAATACATCCTGGAGTTTTCTGCTCCAAAACTGCCCTTAATCTGTCAGGGATGATGGGAGTTGTGGCTCTTCACCTGGCCTGGAACTCACCACCTGGTTGTGCACCACGCTGACCAGTTTTGGCCAGTTGTTATATCTTTGCAAGAGTTGCAGAGAACAGGCTGAAGACCCCGACAAACTCCCCAAGCCTTCTCACTCTTGCTTCCACAGAAGTCTTCACCCTTCTTCACCAGGGTCCTGCTGGTTCTTGTAGCTTCACCCAAGACACCAGACAACTCAGTAGTCATATAAAAGATCTACTTTATTCTACTATATACACAGCTCCAAACTATACTCAACTCCTCACTCTCCAATCCAACTACTCACAACTACAACCCACAAAATACACTGGGATGTATAGTCATTATTATAGCCATATCATGGTACCACCTACTGTGGTCTGTTTCCACCCAGCAGGCATGTACATCATTCCCATTGGTTCTCCTTGTTCATCCCACAATTAATGATTCCATCATCTCAGCCTTGACCACTTAACAATTGTCAGGTGTGTTCAATTATCCACTTTGCAATTCTTGTCCTTGGCACTCTGGACCTGTTAATTGTATTACCATTCACACCTGTGTGGTTCTCAATTGGCTTCTGCTGAGTCACTCTGACTCTCACATACATCTTTTATTTCTCTTACTGTATAACCCATGTGGCTTTTTCCTTAACATAATCTACCATGTGAGCACCACAGCAGTGAGGTGAAGCCCCATGGGGACCATGAGTCCATGGGTGCCTTGTTCTGATCTCCCCAGAAGTGATGTTGTCAACAAGGCTCTTCTGAAAGAGAGCTGCTTTTATGGCTGGTGAGGGAGTGGCCCTGAGGAGCATAGGGCAGTGTGTTGATGTGCAGTGCAGTTTCCCTGACCAATCACCTGGACAAGAAAGTGGCTTCACCTCTCTGTGGTGCAAGTATGTATGGTGCTCACATAGTGAATTCAAGGCATCTCTGGAGCAGAATATTCTGTGCAGCTTCTGAATTTTCAAATTGGATCACCCTTAATCCAACCTGATCCAGCTGTTCATAATCCTGAGGTCCCTTCAGAGTTCTCTAGTAAACTCTGGTCTTCTTTCATCAGATTAAAGGCTAAAAGGAGCCTCTTTAGTGCAGGACTGGCTGTGCATCATTTGGGCTGATAGCATCAGGTCTGGGGTGAGTATGGGCTTTTCCTCTCATGTAGATATGTCCAACATCAGTCTAAGTAGACAGCCTTGGGCTAAATGGAGAAATACTGTAGTCTAAACTCATATGATTTAACTTAGTATACTGAAATAAACAAATTGCACACATACACAAAGAACACAGCAACAAACCTATTACTAGGCGTTCCTTCAGCTCTCTGCGGGCTTCTGTTAATTTGTTTTGCTATTCATTTTGTACAATGGCTTAGTTTCTTCTCAAATTAACTTTTAATTTGCTTGGCTTTGGACAAATCATGAGGATTTCATGGGCCAAGTTAGCCTTAAAGAGGGAATCATAAGGGACCAGCCTCTCTAGCCTGGCATCTTCCATGTAATTTGGGCCACACAACTCACTTTGTTGCCACACTGCAACATTGGGAAAGTCAGGTTGCTCCACTCATGCTGTAAGATGTTTGCCTGTTATTTTATTATTGTACATTTTCCCATCATTTGTGTCATGCATTTCAACTGTCCCTTATTGCTATTTTGAAAATATAGCAAAAGTGTCACTGTTGAAATCAATAAGACTGAAGTTGTGGTTAACTTAAGTTAGCTTTTAAGTAACCAGACTACTCTCCTATCCAAATATAGTCAGCCCTTCATATCCACAAATTCTTTAATATAAACTGCAAAAAGCAAGCCTTGGTTTTTAATGTTTTATATGAGACATCAATTTACTACACCATTGTATTTAATAGGGCCTGGGCATCCATGGATTTTGATATCCATGGAGGGTTCAGAAACAAAATTCCAGCAGATACCAAGTGCCCACTGTAACTGGAAGCTGAAACAGAATATTTCTGTGTGAAGTGTTGAATCCTGCCATTCCATTTAGCTTCTGTCTTCATGGAGGAAAGAATTATTCAATGTCTTATGTCTCTGTCTACTAAACACTGTCAGTCATCATTGGACTATTTTGGGCAGTCCTCCTATTAGTATTTTCCTCTCCGTTTGTTCTTTTTCTAAGTTACAGTCAGCCTTCCTTATCTTGATATTACCAAGCATCCATGGTATGAAAATATTCAAAAAATATGTAATTTCATAAAAGTAAACCTTGATTTTGCTATTTTATATAAGTGGCACCATTTTACTATGCCATTTTATATAATGAGATTTGAGTATCCACTGTTTTTGGTGTCCACGGGGGGTCCAAGAACCAAACCCCAGTGGATACCAAGGTCCCACTGTATAACTGGAAACCTTGGGGTTTTTCTAGACATGCAATTACTTTCCTTTTGTACATGGATGATGCCATTTTGACTCCATAAAGCTAGGCTCGTGAATAATGACTTTGCCATTAGTATGTATGATTTGCATATGTACTATTAGTAGGTATGATTTATTTAATATGCATCTGATATGGTTATATATAATTTAAATTTTAGTATATATTTATTTTCATTTTTCCCTCACTAATTCGTGATAGAAATATATATGACAGAAAAAGGCAACTGTGTTAGGTCCAGAGTCCAATTTTCAAGACTCTTTGGGGACCTCAAGTATCAGCAATAATGTCCATTTAAAAAAAACTGGAGTAGCTAGATATGGAAGCTTTGAAGAGAGTCAATTCTCCTTTGAGCTATCTATCTAGCTAGCTAGCTATCTATCAGCATGTATGTAGTTCAAACAAGTCATGAATTTTGCTTACTTACAAGTGTGTTTTGTATCCAGCATGGCTACACTGACCCCCAAACTTTGGCCTTCCAGGTGTTTTGGACTTCAGCACCCAGAATCCCAGACTATTGGCAAAGATGGCTGAGGATTCTGGGATCTGGAGCCCAAAAACCTAGAGGGACAGAATTTGGGAATCATTGGAAGTTTCAGTGTTAGACTAGGGCTATGGGAGACCAGGGTTCAAAACCACAGTCAGCTGTGGAAACTCACAAGGCTTGCATCCGCATTGCAGAAATAATGCACTTTGACACCGCTTTAACTGCCATGGCTTCATTGCTATGGAATTCTGAGGTTTATAGTTTGTTGTAGCACCATTGCCATCTAAAAGAGAAGGCTATATATCTCACAAAAGCATAAATCCCAGAATTTCACAAAACTGAGCCATGGCAATTAAAGCAGTGCCAAAGTGCATTATTTGTACAGTGCAGATGCAGCCTAGAGGATTATGGACAAATCACACTCCCTCTGCCTGAGAAGTAGGAAACGGCAAATCTCTTCTGAATAACCTTTGCCAAGAAAAACCTGTGACAGGTTAGGTAACCCTGAGTCAAGAGTCAAGTTGGCAGCAAGCAACAATAACAAACATACTGAACTAAACTAAAAAAGAGACGCGTGTGTCACATGCTATTCAAGACTGTTAAAATGAATACCATACTCACAAACTTCAATACAAAAGGAAAAGCCTAACAAGTAACAATTAATCAAAGTAAAAAATATAGAATATTTGGGAAGAATGGAACATTCAACTAACCTATATTTGCTTCAAAGAAGGCAAAGAGAAGAGGAAGCTATTCTCTTTTACAGAAAGCTAAACAGGACTTACACTTCAGGTGTATGATTTGGCATTGTTAAGGTTCTTTTTGAAATAAAGAGCATAGCAATGGACATTTGTGTCTCCTGTTTATAGTTATAATATGGACATTATACTTAATGACAACAATACACCGGAAATATTACAGTGGTACATCTAAGCACATCTATTCTTACATCTGCACTGCAAAAACAATCCAGTTTGGCACCACTTTAACTGCCATGGCTCAATGCTATGGGATTTTGGGATTTGTCATTTGCTGTGGCACCAGAGCTCTCGGAGAGAGAAGGCTAAATACTTCACAAAACTACAATTCCCAGAATTCTATAGTATTGAGCCATGGCAGTTAAAGCAGGACACAGTATGTATGTTTTTTCCAGACATGCAGAAGGAACGCATGTATAAGGCATTTCTGCCTCATGCAATTACCTTAAATCTCTTCGGGTTTATTTTTATTCTTGCTTTGCTCCTGGGAGGGCTCTTAATCTTGTCTGTGCGTGATCCTTTTAAATACAATTTAGCTTCATCTTTCCTGAGAGAGGGCATTTCATCTACCCAGGAGAGTGTCTCAGGCCAATTTTGCCCCACCACTGGCTACATGGTTATAGCATTATTTGGAGCATTGCTACTCCAAATACAAATTCTTCCCCTTCCCCACTGAAATTTTCTTTCAGTCCCCAAATTTCTAGGGCCTTGTCTAGACAATTAAAATACTCCTCATATGAACTGAATAGACCGTGATCCGGCCACATGTGATTCAGAGGAATTAGGACATTTTTGCAAGGGGCATGCAGGGGCATGATATTCCATAAACTCTGTGTTTTTACTGGAGTATCCACAAGGATGTGCATTATCAGATGTGTTGTTGTCTGTCCACTTTGCGTGGATTCACATGGCTGCGCATTTTTGGCAGAGCGAGGATGAATAGATGCACATTTCTGGGTGGCGGGCTCACCATTTTTGGAGGCCTGAAAGCCTGTGTGGTGTGGTGCTTTTAGACTTGGACTAGGATGCTGAAAGACCAGGGTTCAAATATTTGCTCAGCCATAGGAACTGACAAGGTGACCTTAGGCAAGTCACACTCTCTCAGCCTAAGAGGAAGGCAACAGCAAACTCCCTCTGAACAAATCTTGCCAAGAAAGCCTAGCGATCTGTTCACCTTAGGGTCGCCCTAAGTCATGGCATAGTGTATGTTGGACTGTGACTCTGGAGACCAGGGTTCAATTCCCTGCTTGGCCATGAAACCCACTCGGTGATCTTGGGCAGGTCACACTCTCTCAGCCTCAGAGGATGACAATGGTAAACCTCCCCTGAGCAAATGTTGCCAAGAAAACCCTATGACAGGGCTGCCTTAGGGTCACCCAAAGTGAGCAATGACTTGAAGGCTACCCAACAACCACAAAGTCGGAAACAACTTGAGGGCAAACAACAACAAAATAGAAATAATGGAATCTGTCCCCGCTAAAGACTGGACAGTTGGAGGGTCCGACCAGTGCCCAGGCCTTTGGGGGGAAACATAAATAGCCCTTTAGGGGGAAAGTTACTTTCTTTCATCCAATTAATCTCCCAGTGTTTATGGTGACCCTAAGGTGAACCTATCACAGGGATTTCCTTGGCAATTTTCTTCAGAGGTGGTTGGCCATTGCCATCCGCTGAGGCTGAGAGAGTGTGACTTGCCCAAGGTCACCCAGTAGGTTTTTCATGGATTCGAACCCTGGTCTCTAGAGTCAAAGGGGGCATCCACACTGCGGAACTAATCCAGTTGCACACCGCTTTCACTAGCCTGGTTGAATGCTCTGGAATTCTGGGAATTGTAGTTTTGTGAGCTATTTAGCTTTTTCTGTCAGTGTGACTAGACATCCTCCTTTTCCAGGACATGTCCTACATTTCAACCTTCTGTCCGGGAGGAACTTCAAAAGGCCCTCTGGACCCCACAACAAACTCCATCTCCCAGAATTCCATAGCTAAGAGCTAGATAAAAAAAGAGTTAAAGCGGAGCCAAACCGGGTTATATTTCTCCAGTGTGGACGCAGCCTTCCTGAGCCTCCTCCTCTCTGGCGACACTGTCTCAGCCACTCCTCCTGGGCAGCAGCAGCAGCGTCAGAATGGGGAAGCAGTAGCTGCTCTTCCTTCGCACGAGATGTTTTTACTTTCGTTTCTTTCTGGTCTTCTTTCTCCTCCTTCGTTCTCAGGAGCCCAAGAGCCTCGCCTGGGACAGGTAAGGGGCAGCAGACCCATCGATTCTGGGGGGGCTTCTCTTGCTTCCTTGCCTTCCCTCTCCACCAGCAGGAAGGCTGGCTTCTGCAAACGCCTCAGCAGCTGGCACAACGGGCTCCGCTTTGGGGGTGGTTGTGTTGTTCTTGTTCTTGTTGTGTGCCTTCAAGTCTAGACCCCCCAGTCGAAAGAAAGCAGTAGCCTCTCCTATCCTGTCATTAACTAAAACAAATGACAGGACTTGCCCATAGGGAAACATTGGGGAAGACATGCCCATAGGGAAACATGAAAGAATATTTGCCCATAGGGCATACATTGGGGAATATTTGCCCATAGGAAAACAGTGGGAATTATTAGCCCTCTTAAGAAAACATTGGGGAATATTTGTCCATAAAAAAATATTGGGAATTACTTGCTCATAGGGAAACATTGGGGAATACCTCTCCATAGGGGGAAATGAGAGAATATTTGCCCATATGAAACATTGAGAATTACTTGCCCATAGAGAAACATGGGAGAATACTTGCCCATAGGGAAATATAGGAACACAATACTTGCCCTAAGTATGGTTTCCCTGTGGGCAAGTACTGTCATTTGTTTTGGTACATCCCATCATTAACAGGATTGTTTTAAAAGACAGGAGGAAAGGAGAGGAGAGGAGAGGAGAGGAAAGGAAAGGAAAGGAAAGGAAAGGAAAGGAGGGAGAGGTCAGTAGAGGATGTGTGTGTGTGCATTGTGTGTCTTCAACTGAGTGTCACACTCTCTCAGCCTCAGAGGATGGCAGTGGCAGACACCCCCCCCCCCCCCCGTGAACAAAACTTGCCAAGAAAACCCCATGATAGGTTCGCCTTAGGAACTGTTGGTGACCCTAAGGCAACCATATATGGGGGTTTCTTGGCAAGATTTGTTCAAGGGGCGGGGGGCTGCCATTGCCATCCTCTGAGGCTGAGAGAGTGTGACTTGCCCATGGTCACCCAGCGGATTTCCATGACCGACCCAGGATTCAAACCCAGGTCTCCAGACTCATAGTGTAGATGCACCCCAGCCTCCTCACAAGAAGGAAATCTTGATATGAAAGGAATTCTATAAAAGAGAGAAACAAACTCTTTTGGGTTGGCCTTGCAGCAGGCAACAGTGGAGCAGAAAAGGATACTGGTGCTATCGCTGACATCTCTGTCTCTGACGTAGGAATTCCTCATTTCTTTTTAATGCAAAAGCTCCAGTAACAGCTCCAGTAGATCAAGGACATTACAAGCAAGTCACCCATGTCCAGACAGTTTCTCTGGGTTGGGTGGTTGGTTGATTTGTTGTCCTTTCCAATTTTGTTATCAGAAAAAGTTAATTTTTCCTTTGCACTGACAACCTGTAGTTGTGGGGTGGATGAGTGGATATGCCTCATGTGAGCAAAATGACTCCACTGATATGGTTTGGACTGGAATCCCCATGCTCCCAAGCCAGCATAACCAGTGATGAAGAATGTACTGTAGTTTATTCAGACAGTGAAAATAATCCAGGTAGAATCAGGATTGAATATTTTATTGTTCACATGCATTTTGAATGCATCTGATTAAGTTTGGGGCATGTGTGCCAAAACCCCCACTTAACCCGGATTAACTGATGACACCCCCCCCCCCCCCGAGTTTTCTTAAAAGATATGCATTATCAGCTGTGTGACTAACTGATGCAAATAGACTGGGGTAAACTGGGATAAAACTCTGCATGCCTTCCTTGAATGTGTTTTAAGTACTTCCACATCATTGACTCCATCTTTCTTTGAGTGCTGGCATGTGTGAGCAACAGAACTCGCAGAGATGTGCAGAGATGTGGTTCCATAGTGTGAACAACAAACCCAGAATGCATGAGTGAGATTATTCCCATAGTTGCACTAAAAAAATGACAACAACGTCAGAGCTGGAAGAAGATGCAAGAGCAATACCCTGCCATGCAAGAATATACAATTAAAGCATTTCTGAAAGATGCCCATAAGTACTAAACCTGGAGTGGAGAAAAGTTGAGAAGTGAGGCTGAGTGAGCCAGCCACTCCAGACAGTCATTTCTGGTTTTCATGAAAAGGGAGCAAATTGCTAAATATTCAGTTAGGTGGGTTATAAACCGCCGCTTTGCAGCGGTCTGCCGCCGCCGCCGTTTGCTCCGTGAGGGAGCTGCTGCAGCCAAACCGCACAGCTCCCTTACGGAGCAAAAAAGAAGCTCCAAAATGGAGCTTCTTTCTGCGGCGCAGCTATGATGCCGCGAGGCGCCGCTGGTGCACTCGTGACGTCATAGGCGCCGCAACACGTCTGGACGCTATGCGTCCAAGATGTAAACATGGCGGCGGCTGTCTGGAATGGCCGTCGCCAAAAAATACGTAGTGACTACGTATTAGGGTTAGGGGGTTGCGGAAGCACCGCACCTTCCTAACCCTAATACGTAGTCACTACGTATTTTTTGGCGGTCTGTAACAAATAAGCCACTTTACCTCTTCCGGCTTGAATTCAGGATCCAAGATGCCCCCAGATATTGTCATACCTAAATTGCTGCCTGTCTAACCAGAATGCCACCAACTGGATGCATCCCGGGTCAAAGCTGGCCAATTTTTTTAAGCTGGAAGCTCCCTGACTTCGAAAAAGTGCTGGTGGAGTGAGGCTTCGACCTGGGATGCATCTGGGCAGTGGCATTTTGGCTAGATGGGTGACGATTTAGGTAGGGTAACATCCAGGGCATCCTGGATCCTAAATTCAAGCCAGAAGAGGTAAAATGGCTTATTTGTTAGTGGGATAAGCTCCCAAGTCAGAGGTACAGTGAAGCACTTGAAGGATTTTCTATCTCCTGTGCCAAAATAATGTGGCTGATTTGGGGTAGTGTACAAGTTAACTTGGTTGAAGAGTAGGTGGTATTTTGCTAGTCTGCTTCAGGCAGTAGTATACTTGGGCTGGACCTGCCCTCTGCTGTTCTTTGTTTCTAGCATCTGTTACTTGGGAAGGGCCATACGGTATTGAGGGAGAAGAAAGTCTTTGTTTCCAAATATTTTGTACGTCAACTCCCAGAAGTTACAATTACAATGTGTTGTGGGAGATGTGATTCAAAACATCTGGGGAACCAAAGCTCATCAGTTCTGACCTAGGGGAAAGGGTGATCCTAAGTATGGCCAGGCTTCCTGCCTCATGCATTCCCAGCCCCTCCAGTCTCCAATAACCACCTTCCTCACACCACTAGCCTCTGAGTATATGTCAACTGATTTTTCTTTTAATGATGTACATCGTGTAGATGATGTAAAAAGCTACTCTATGTTGTTTTGGAACCAAGCCTTCCAAACACACACACATATATACATTCACAAATTATGTGATTTCTTGCTAGTGGTACCTTTTATTCTGGCGATTAAGGCATACTCTCCATGATATCTAGTTATATAAGACAAAAGGGAAAGGGAAATACTGTAGAAAGATAAGACATTGACTCAGCATGTTAGCCCTCAGTTGTGAAATGGGTGTGGCTTTGTAGAGACAGTCCATTCTCCTTGTGGATTCCGGGAAAGAGAGCAAAAATAAAGAGAGGATGCTATTACAAAACAGTTTGTAACAATTTGTAGTAAGAAAAAGGCAATTGCATTTAATGGAATTTTCTTGCTTCTGCTTGTGCTTAGCTACATTTGCCTGAAGACAGTTGTAGTCTAAAAAGTGGAACCATTATTTTTTAAGACTAAACTTCCCAGAATCTTCCAGCAATCAATTAGGCAGGCTAGTTGAGTGATATTCTAGAAACTGTAATCCAAAAAAATAAATTTTGCAGACTGTGATCTCCTTTGTTGGACTGAGATATCTCTGTGCACAAGCATATGTGCATGAGATGATGCAGATAGATTTCCGTACCCTCCAACATTTCACAAATGACAATAGGGACATGTGTGGCCAAGCAACATTAGAGTGCAGTCAAGATGGCAGACGTTATTAAAGAGGGAAAATGCACAAGCCAAGAGATGCTGCAGCAGTTTGTTTTTGGTTGAGTTTACAGGGAAGGATGAGAGTCTGTTCCCTCCTTCCTTCTCCCACATGCTAATCTAATTGAAAACTACATACTAATCTAATTGAGTAACAAAATGCAGTTCAGGCGTTATGCCCACTAGCTCAAATAATAATTCATCTTTTAAGAAGTGCTCTTTCAAAGCAAATTATTTTGGATGAACTAGAAGGATTTGTTTGTGAATGACATTTCTTGCACCATGAAATAGTGATTAAAAAGAAGCAACTGACACAGAACACTGGTCCAACAATGAACAACTTGCAACAAATGGTTAAAGTGTTTTAATTCAAACAAAAGGCTGGAAATTACTAATAGTCAGACTTTTTTAAAAAAATCTGAATAATCTATTAAAACAAACAGGAAAGTTTTTAATCATTTTAATAACCTTGAGTAAAATGGTTCTACAAATTCTGCAGTAGATATAGGGTAGCCATTAAACCTGGCTCAAAGGATTCCCACTTCTTGCCTCTTCAATGTAGCAGAAGAGGTCTTTCTATGTTTTTAAGGTCCACCTATTCCCACTTTTCTCCATCTCTGTACTATCACTCAGAATATTGAGAAAGGGAGGGACAAAACCCTTAACTTCACAATGATGTCTTTGTCTTCTAGGAGGAGTGAAGCTTATCTTGACTGAGGCCATCAGCTCAAGCTTGCCACAGGATGGGAAACTCAAATACTAAAGTGTAAGTTTGACCAACTGATTTTCCATAGAAAAATTGATCAATCTTAGGAAAAGTTTGAAACATCCCAGCACTGTCACTAAATCAGACTAAACTTTGTAATTTTTAAACATTTTTATTGGGATGTTTAAACATCATGGTGAATAAAGATGTTAGAATCTGTATTGTTCTCAGGACATGTTGCCCTCCAGATGTTGTTGAATTGCAGTACCTATGACCCTCCGGAAATTCTTGGACTAAAATTCCCATCATCCCTAGTCAGCATAGATGATGACGACAGGTACTTTTACCTGTCATCATCATCTATGCTGACTAGGGATGATGGGAATTTTAGTCCAAGTGGAGGGTCATAGGTTCTCTGATACTCAGGGGGTGGCGTAGGACTTTTCATATGTTATTTACCAGCCCTCAAGCATCCAAATGTGTCAGACTACAACCTGCATTATCCCGAGCCAGCAACATGCATTCAGAGGAGGTTGTCCTGCTGGAGAGTGCGACTTGCCCCAGAGTCAGTCAGTGAGTTTCTGGGACAGAGTGGCGATTCAAAGTCTTCAAGCAAAACCACTGCATCATGCTGGCTCTCCTAATTATCTTATTGTAAGACATTCTCTTCTCCTGTCCTCATAATTTTGCTGTTTCTCCTTATCTGTCCATGCTATTTCTAATGCCTGGGGATTCCGCGCCCCTCAATCCCCACACCTTCTCTCCCTGAGCTCTTTTGCACTTATTCTTTGCAAGAGCTTGATCCTTCACATGTTTTCACAGAAGGAACATCCCTGGAGTTTATTGGTGTTCACAGCCATGTGAATGCTCAAAAATCACAATCTCCCACTAGCCTTTTTTCTGGGGTGTGGTAGGGTCTGTGGGTTTTGCTAGTAAGTAACATAGTAAGGGACCTTAATCCCAGTTTCTTATCTTTTGCACTTCTACCTAAATTCCTTCTTACCCTGCCTAGTACTCCAGGGGGCAGCTGTTGCAAATGACTCATCCATTTCAAACAGGTCTGTCTGCCCAGAAGTAAACTCACCCCAGATATGTCTTTACCTCCCAGCAACCAGGAAATTATCAAGTCCTTTCTGTTTAAAGAGTCAAAGAGAAAACACCTCTGTCTTCATTGCTTTCTCATTTTGCTCAGGAAGATCCAAAAACCTTCACCTTCATCATGAGTTCACTGACTAGTTTCAGGACATTATTTTTCCTTAAATGTGTAGGTAAATTTATCTGGGCCTCCCTTTCTGCTGTCAAGGCACCAGATCTTGTCTGATCTTGGAAGCTAAACTGGGTCATCCCTGGTCAGTAGTAGGATGGGAGACCACCAAATACCAGATGTTGTGGGCTATATTTCAGAAGAACGAAATTCATGGACTCATTATAAGTTGATAGGCAACTTGAAGGTAAATAGACACCAACAAATTTCCCTGGATTTATTTGTGCAAAGCTTGATCTGAATTTTAGCCTTATCATGTGGAAATCTGGATCTTTGTCAGGTCTACTACTCAGAATCCTGATAACAGTCAAGCGTTTGCTTGATCCTGTAGAATGTACAGACACCAAAAACCTAAACTTTATTATCGGTTCCAGCTAGAATAGATCTGTTGAATCAATGTGATTTAAGTCTGTTTTGTTCAATGCATCTATTAGGAGTTAGGTTTTAATCTATAGCTGGGTTGTTGTTATTGTTTGTTGTTGTTAGCTTTCCTCTCTCTGAGGAAAACACTAAAGAAGAAACTGTCAGGCCACCTTGCCAGACCCACATACTTGACTCTCAGCCACAACATCTGTCTTTGCAAAATTAGTTTTTGTACCAACAACAGCAACCACTTAAAGAGGGCCTACCACCAGCAGAAGTATCACTCAGTATTTTTTGCAAAAATAGTCTCAAGCTATATTTCCCAGCTGTCCTGATTTGGTAGGTACAGTTCTGATTAATCCCCTGGCATTCCACTTTTTTTAGATGCTTTTAAAATGTCCCAATTTCTCTCTCCTCCTCTGACTTTCCTCCTTTGTCATCTGCATACTTTAGCTGCTACAAACTACAGAAGGGGAGAGGACAGGAGGGATGGAATCCTGTCCTCCCCATTAGGCTCAGGCAATAGCAAACTACTGAAGCCTCTCCTAGCTTGTGTATCACTCTGCATTAATAACTTTTGGCATCTTGACCACACTCTGATGTTGCTTTGCCATATGTGTCCCGATTTTCACCTATGAACTATTAGAGAAAAGACACAGCAGTGGATATTAAAGTAACTGATTGAGAGGTCTGAGTTCAAGTAGTTGTATGGATATGACAGGACTGCAAATCCAATCAACCCTAGCAATCATAGTAAGTGGTGAGGGATGATTGAGAGTTGTAGAACAGCAATATCTGGAGGGCCACAAGGTCATAATCTATGCAGCTGTGGCTTCTCCTTATCTGTCCCAGAAAGAGGAGGTGAGTGGATCTTAGCATCCAGAGAATTCCACTGAACTTGCTTCTAAATAAACATCCTGCATACAGTTGTGCTGTAATCAACAGCCACAGATTACCCTGTTTCTTTGCTTATTTCAGAGATGGGGAATTGGGGGAGGTTGTTTCCCTCCAGATGATGTTAGACTCCAACTCCTGTTATCTCGATCATTGGTTGTGCTGTCTGAGGCTGATGGGCAGTAGGGTCCATCAATATTTGGAGTTCTATGGGGTCTTATCCCTTTTCTAATGTGGACTTCTTTGTACGCTTTGCAGTACATCACCAGCCAACCCTGCAAAGACATCTGCAGAAGGCATGATCAAGAGGTTACAAGAAGACTTCACATGCTCCATCTGTCTGGAACCCTTTGATGACCCTGTCTCCATTGACTGTGGACACAATTTCTGCAAGGAGTGTTTGTCTGCCCACTGGAGTGGATCTTCACACTATGGATACCGTTGTCCTGAGTGCCGCCATCCCTGCAGCCGTGAGAGGATGAAGTCTGACACTCGGCTGAAGAACTTGATGGAAAAAATTGTACAGCTCCCTCTGCAGGAGTTTGTTGACAAAGAACAAGTGAAACTAAATGTAGAGGTACTGCTCACAACATTCACAGTATCCAGTAGGGTGGTGTCTGTGGCCATTCAGCAACCACATTCAGTCAAGATGGAAGAGTCACAGAATCATCTATAATGTGCAGCCTGGAAACCTATGCATTGGATTCATGTTTAGTCATGTATTGGTCATACCCATATACCTATATGGGTATGGTCATACACATATAAATCAGTGAGATTTGAGTGCATCATCACTATCTCAAGTCCCACTGAGTTTCCTCTAAACAAGTCTCCTCTAAGCATGAGTAGGCCTGGATCTGACTCATGGAGTTAGAAGAGATCCCAAAGGCAATTTAATCCAACCCCCTGCCAGTTCAGGAACCACAGCCAAAATACTTTGAGAGGTGGCCGTCCATTTTAAAAATTGTAAATAAAATGTAGCCCCTTATTGACATTCAAACAAGCCTTAAAATATAACCAAAAAAATACAAAGTGATTTCTGTGGTAATTTCTTTTCTTCTTATCCACCTATGATATTTTCATTTTTGTGTATGGTGCTTCAAGAGGCCTTAATTCCGGGGGGGGGGGATTATTGCAAAAAATAATAAATGAAAGTCTAGCTCAGAATGTAAGATTTTTTCTGAGTTAAATACTACTGGGAAAATATGGATGATGTGATGAAGGACAGTGTTTTGTTTTATTTTATTTTTAAAAATATTTTAAAATTCTCTGTTGACCCTGGTAGTTCATTTGTTACTGCACAAAACAGAACCTTTGGACAATTGTAAGCAATAAACTAAATACTGGACAGAGCTAGTCTGAAAACCCAAGGTGATGGAAGCACCCCTGAAAGCCCTTATTAAAAGCAATCAAGGTGTAAAGATATTGTTACTGTTCATCTGAAGCTGAACAGAGATGCTCTCCTTAAGTAGGGAATTCCACAGCTAGAATGTTGCCACAGTAAACAACCTATTCTATGTTCCTGCCAACCTTTAGTAATAGGTTATGCAGCAGGATCTCAGAGGAAAAATAACCATGACCACTAATGATCATACTTACCAAGATACTTGTAATATATCATAAGAGCAATTCAGTCACACTGGGTCAATAAGGGAGAGCTTAACAATGAATGGAAATACCAGAGATTGAAGATACCAGGTACAGATGCCGGCAAAATGTCAGGGATAAACTCTTCCAGAACATGGCCACATAGCCTGAAAAATCCACAAAAAACTGTTTAATGATATTTCTACTAACATTCACTGATTTTATGTAGTTATATTGTAGTGTATTTTACTTACCTATATTCTACATTATTTATCATCCTGGTCATATGAGGGTTTTGTGAACTGTCATCCAAATAAAGCAACTTTTTCAGACTCTGGGTTACCTGAATCTGACTAGCTGGTTTAGGACTGGTTCTAACCTGGTGGGTTCCCTTCCCTTTCAGGAGGTGCCAACAACTCCATTGCCGCCAATGCAACCAGTGCAGCTTGTGGGTTTAGATGAGAAGGGGGATCTTTGCTTGGACGAAGAAGCCCTGAGCCATTGTTTTGAGCAGGGGCAGGTGAAGGATGCTCCTGTCTGCTTGGTTTCAATCCTTGGGGAACAACGCCGCGGCAAATCCTTTCTGCTGAATTTTCTCCTGAGGCGGCTCCAAAACCTGGTGAGCATCATAAGGTGTATGTGTGTGTTTTGTTAGTGTTTGTCTTCATTAACTGACACCTGTGTAGGTTCGTCAGCTTTTCTGGATTAAAATCAGCCAAAGTTATTACATTACAGTTAAAAGCTATAATCACTGCTAACAGGGACTTGGCAGACCAGCCATTAAGGCCAGCCTGGGGGCAGAGTCGGGGCATGGTGTCCACATGATGCATGTCCTGATTCTGCCCCTAGCCTGGCATGATGCTGCACACTGCTTCACACAGTGTGTGGCATCACAGCACTCTACATGACGCAGCACCAAAGGAGCATGGAGAAGCCATGCACCAGCAGCTATGGCATCCTTTCTGGGGCGCAAAAAGCCCCTTTTGTGGCTCCTTTTTGCACTGTGGAAAGGAGAGATTGGGATGCAGCATGTGGTTGCCGCGGCTCCAATCTGCTGCAGATAGAGGTGGCTGAAGTCCGCCCCTTGGGGTAGTCTGTACAGCCCCATTATCACTGTTTTCTTTGCCTTGCTTTTCATCCTTTTTGATGTGTGTGCATTTTCTTAGTTCCACCTGAATCTGGTAACCTTCCCCAGACATTGCACAGCCATCATTTATTGTAGTTCCCTCCTCATCCATCCAGCCTTTGGAGTGAACACACACAATTGTGCCTGTAAGGAATTTTGTAAGATCTTTGACTTTGTTTTCCCTTGCTTCATTTTTTACATCCTTTGTTGCATGCCCCTAAAATTTACTCTTGACTTATCCATGAGCCATCCAAATCTATGATCCATCCAAATCTATAATTTATGGCTTCCAAACCTGCCCTCGACTTATACATGAAATCGGCTTATAGTTGAGTATACTGTATATGGTAATTTGAAAGATGTACCTTTGCAAGATGGCCAAAGATGTGAAAGGCAGGACAGATGCTCTAGGTAGGGTAGCAAGGCAGGCAAGTCCCTGAAATGGTGAAGGCTTCCTTTAAGAGGAAACATTTTCCCTCTTTTGGCACTAATCACTTCACACACAACTTAACTGAACTACAGAGTATAGAAAACTGAAATCAGCTTCTGGATCACTGGATCACTTATGGCACATCATTCCTAGTCCAAACATCTTCCCTATCCTGGAATGCAAAGTTTTTCATGCTTTCATGGTGAGTCTTTGTCCTCTGTGCTCGTTGACAGGTGGCTGAAGATGATTCATGGATGGGCCGAAAAGATGAGCCACTGACCGGATTTGATTGGCGACCTGGGCCTACAAGCACAACCAAAGGGGTGTGGATATGGAATCAGCCATTTTGGCTGCACAGCGAACATGGAAAGGTAAATGAATTAGAGCAGAGATGTCCATCATGTTTGGAGGTGGGTAAAAGGTGTCTTAGGATCCACTGAAGTAGCCCAGCAAGAATTTCTGATGACCAATAACTTATAGGAACAATAAAATGATTCCCCTCTGCCAGATAATACTGAACAAAGCTGTGGGAGGATAAGATGTGATTGTCAATTGCCACAAAGTCAACTTTGACTTGATAGTAATTAAGTCAAACTCTATGAATAGGAAGCCTCCAAGAGACCCTGTTATTGCTGCTCAGGTATTCCAAAAAATAGGACTGTGACATCCTTGATTGCAGTCTTCCTCTTTTCCAGCTGCCTTCAATTAGGGTCCAATCAGCACTGCAGAAATAATCTAGTTTGACACCACTTTACCTGCCTTGGCCCAGTGCTAGGAAATCCTAGGAATTGTTGTTTGCTGTGACACCAGAGCTTTTTGATGGAGAAGGCTAAATGTCTCACAAAACTACAATTCCCAGAATTCCTTAGCATTGAGCCAGGGCAGTTAAAGTGGTGTCAAACTGGATTATTTCTGCAGTGTGCTTTGGCACTCAGTCTTTTATTATTGTGGATTTTTTGTTAGTTCAAAGGAGTTCTCCAAAGTGCTGAACCTATTTCGGGGACTGGGCTCATCACCTTGAAAAATTCATTAAAATTCAGACTTAAAACCCAGAATTAATTTACCACAGCAATAATATGGAAGCTGCTGCCAAGCTCCATTCTGCTCAGGGATAGAACAGATTCCTAAAATCCTAATTCTTTAATCCAGCATTCATGTCTTCTGCAGCTGGTTGGTGATTCTTGAGATTTTGGTTTAAAAAATACTAAGAACATCAACAATATTGAATCCATAGACCTGAATGTGTTTTAAACCTGCTGTTTGATCATTAACCACATTCACCTAGCAGCCAGAACCAAAACTGTAAAGGCCCAGAAAACTCCAGGGGTAAACGTCCCCTCTGGCTTTTCATCACTCAAACCAGAAAAGTTTTCCCTAGTTTTCTCTAGGCCTTCATATTTCTGTCCCCAAGTAAATGCATTGGAACGTGTTTACCAAAACCATCCTTTATCTGTTACAAAATTATGTCTCATTTTAGAATTTATTAAATTTTTCCTTCTCCAACCATTCTCCAACTCCCCCCCCCAAGGTAGCCATTTTTTTGATAGACACTGAGGGTTCGATGGACTTTGAGAGAAGCAAGGAAACTGGTGTCAAGCTCTCAGCTTTCTCCATGCTGCTCAGCTCCTATCAGGTGGGTTTCTGGCATCTCTTTCTAGTTTTCTTCTCCTTTCTACTGCATAAAAATACACATCGCACCTCTATATGCTATACATCTAACACCTTTCCTGTTCCTCCTATTATTTCCTAGATATTGAATTTGGCCACCATGATGAAGGACACAGATCTGGAATACCTGGACGTAAGTTGGGTTGTAAAGAATTAGGACAGGAGAGCTGAACATTTTGACCTCCAAATTTTGGGATTTTAACTCTCATAATGTGATAATTGGAATTCTCATCTGATAATTGACTATACCAAGTGAGGCTGATGGGAGTGGAAGTCCAAAATAATTGGAGGGTAAGTGTTTCCCACTCCTGGATTAGAAGGAATGTTATGAATCATCTGAGAGTAGAAGGGGTGGAAATTAAGATCCCAGACTCCTGATTTGTCAAGTTTTTGGAGAGAGGAAAACTGGATTTATCACATCATAGAACTGGAAGGATTCAAAGATTATTTTGCCTGACTCCCACTGGCCAAACTCAGAATTATTCTCAGGGCATGCACTACACAATCCAAATTAGGTGCAAACACAGAATTCATGGATTTTCTGTAGAAGCAGAGGAAAGCAGTCTACCCTTAGATTTGCCACCCCTTCAGATCTTGGAGGGAAACAATAATTTGCTTGAGATGACATTTGAACTTAATGGAAGGGAGGTCCTCCATTGTGCCTTATCCCAGTGGAAAGTGTATTCCTTAGTTATGTTTAAATCCTGGCTTTCCTCTTGAATGTTCAAGACAGAATACATGACTCTCCCCCACATTTTCCTCAGAAAAACCCTGTGAGGTAGGTCAGACTGAGAGAGTATGTGAGTGGACCGAAGGGTATTCAATGCTGATGATTACACAGGCATAATCCCTCCCCCTTTATCTCTCTATGTGTTTTAGTTCATTTGAACAACAAGATATTCATCTCTCCTTGCACAACAAACCATCAGGTGCAATCCACTTTGTCCATGGCAAACAATGTGGCCCATATGGCCAGTTAGTGGCTGGGAGAAGGCAAGGGCACATGGGCAGTGTCCAGCTGTGGTTCTACATCTCAGAAAAGAAAGAGCATGTCTTCCTTCAAGATGTCCAGTGTACTCATGTTCTCCTTCGAGATACAGCAGAATAATTTCCTCTATCTTCTATCAACTGTGGAACCATGGCTGGATGCTGTTCACATACTCTCATCCTCAATGATTAAGACATATGGATGTACTCCAATGCAGACATTGTGCACTGGGACAGAAAGATTAGGGAGTCATAAGAGCACCAGCAGAATGCTACACTCTGCCACACTGAAACTTGCTTCCTCCAAATCCCACTTTAAGACTGACCATGACACCACATTGGCAGTGCACATGATTCCTGTGTGTCTCTGTGTGCTGTTCATTATACATTCCTTAATTGTGGACCACTATTAAAGTATCAAAGTAGATAGCCCATACTGAATGCCAGGAGTTGGAGTGTTGAACTGTAGCTGCTGGAACCTGAGTTGAGCCTTCTCTTCACCACAAAGCTAATCTCTGGCCAGCTATTTTCTCTCAGCCTCATCCACTTCTCAGGGTTATTTTGAGGTTAAAATGAGATGAATGCATATATGATCCCCTGAGCTCCATAGAAAAATGAGCAGCACATAAATGTCATGCAATAATAGGTATCATATAGTTATCAGTTCATCTGTTGTCATTTTGTTTCTTATTATTGCCTCTGAGAGGGGAGATGATATGAAGGGTTGGGCTAAGGGTCAGGCTAGGTGAACCAGATCCCCTCATTTTCCAGACTCACATTCTGCCTTCTCTGTCTGCCAGATGTTCATGTATGTAGCCGAGACAGTGGGACGCACCTGCAAATTAAAGCCTATTCAGGTAACAAGTGCTGGTTGTTCAGCTTCCTTCCCTTCCTAGTCACGTTATGTTCTCCTTCGCTCCTCTCACAATCACCATCTGGTTCAGGACTTCTGTCTCGCCAAGACATCAAAAAGCCCCTTTGTTTCCTTCACTGCCATCTCTACTTTCTGGCTGTCACTTTCAGCTCTGTACTCCTCTGCCTGGCACCCACATCTCTCTCCTCCCCACATCCTCTCCCTCTCTCTCCATCTCTATTTCTTTCTCTCTCATGTATGAACACTAGTAAAGTTACTGTGCACCCTCTGCTTGTTACTGCGCTATTGATCTCCCTGTTGTTTTTGTTGCTGTGCCTTCAAGTCGTTTCTGACTTATGATAACCCTAAGGTGAACCTATGCCAGGGTTTTCTTGGCGAGTTTCCTCAGAAAGGGTTTGCCTTTGCCATCCTCTCCAACTGAGAGAATGTCACTTGCCCAAGGTCACCCACTGGGTTTACGTGGCTGGGCTGGGATTCAAACCCTGGTCTCCAGAATCATAATCCACTCTTCAAACCACTACACCATATTGGCTCCTACATTCATCTTTAATTGCTAGGATAGGAGCCACAAATATTCCATCTTATGGAAGAAGCTTGGAGAGAGTGCTAAAATGGTTGTGTGCTACATTCGCATGCTAACTGGGTTGTTTGAGAAGCAAGGAGCCAACCCTTTCTTTTTGTATATTTCCAAAATATATTATAGTTATCTGTTCTTTTGTCTGCAATAGCACTGTATGGTAAATTATCTATTATTAATAGTGAAAAAGAAACAAACTCTAAGCCTTAAAATCTTGCCTGGGAACTTGAAAGTCAGAGTGAGAAGAGTTTCACAGCTCAGGAAGAGATATAGCAGGAATATATGAAACTATTCAAAAATGGATGGAAAATGGATTTCTCAATAACACTTTCTATGTAGGAAACTTGTTTTCTACACCAGAAAAATGCATTCATATGTTGCATGGGATAGTTTGTGAATGGTGAATAGTACATGTCTCTTAGCATTCATGGTCTTGTCATTCGTATCCCTTAGTCTTTCATGAATGGCAAGCACCTAGGGACAAAATGGTGTGTGTGCCCACAGCGTGTGACCATTCAAGCCAATGGGGCTTGAATAATTGCAATTTTTTGTTTTCACAGAGGGTCTGGAACGGATCCCCTGTGAAAACAGAGGGGCAACTGTATTTGCAAAGTGCAGTTTTCATCTGCTTTCTTGCACTGAGGAGAAAAGTTGTAAATTCATTTCTTCTTGTCTGTGAGAAACAAAAGTACAAAGAAGTACATCCCTACTCTGGAGTGAGCAGACAGTGAGAAACATCCCTGTGTTTTGCTGTATGAATTTGCACCTATGGTGGAAGAAGTCTTAGTAGATTGAGGCTGCCATCCCATCTGCTATTGTGTGAGCCCAACATAACTTAGTGGAGCTTCCCTCTGAGTAAATCTTCATAGAAATGTTGTGCAGAATGCCTTTATAAATTTTTAGCCATGAATAAAGCTTGTGCAACCCTGTTGCTACAGTGCATTCAGTGGTCATGTAAATGTACCCTAAGATCAGAGGTGTATGTGTAGAATCAGTGCAGAAAGGAAGCAAAGGAAAAATCCTGCAGAATGTCTTATTTTCTTGTTGCAGCAACTCGATGTCTTGGTGCGTGACTGGTTTTTCCCACCCATCTATGGATTCCAAGGGGGCCGTAAATACCTCCAAGAAATCATAGAGGTAAGAGTGGTAACTGAAACATTGATCAGAATCCTGTTGGGGGATTCACATTTTCATAAGTGAACTGAAACCTACAGGAATTAGCACTGGGCAGTCCCGTAATGTCCATATCCAGACTACTGTTATATAGACTGTTATATTACAATAGGGTAGCCAGCAAAGTAACTGATGCACAATGAGACCAGTGCACATTCTTACTGATGCACATCAGTCCTATTGTTCATCAGTCTCATTTTGCATTGCTGGCTGGGAAGTGCTGATGCACATTGGTAAAGTGCAATGTGCATTGGGACTTTTGCCAGTGTCCTATTATGCATCTTTTCACTTCACTAATAGGGTTCCTTAGCACCTCTGCAACATAGTTTCTTAGCACCTTTGCTTTTGTTTTTGTTGTGCACCTGCGAACCTATCATAGAGTTTTCTGGGCATGTTTCTTCAGAGGGGGTTTGCCATTGCCATCCTCTCAAATTAAGAGAATGTGACTTGCCCAAGATCATCCATCCTCGTTCGAACACTGATCTCCCAGTCTCCTGGTCCAATGCTCAAATCACTGCACAACTCTAAAGTTACATAATGTACACCATGATAGAGGATTCCATCTATTGATTCTTCTAATCCAGGTCTGTGGGTTGCATGTGGGCACCCCTGGGACTTTTTTGTGGTCTCCATTTCTGTCGTTTGCTACCCAACTGAAGCTTTAACCACCTGCCCTTTCCTTCTAGAAGGAAAGACAGACACTGCTCTATATGCCAAGAGCTTTATGGTCTGGAAGTATACTCTAGAATCTAGAACCCTTTAGCCCCATAAAGAGCCATGATAGTTGCCATCCAATGATTGGCATCCTTTTACTGACATACCAAGGCTACACATGCAGGATGATTTGAATTATTTAGAATGTGCAACAGTTATATGCAGCTTTTGGTGATGTAAGCTGAGTTGCACATCTGAGACCATTGTGCCTGTGGCAGCTCATTAAAGTACACAGAGTAGCATATGAATGAACATTACCTCTGTGGGTATTGTGCATTGTAGTTGCACAGTGGGCTTTTTCAGTAATGCACATTGACCCTTGAGCCTCATAGGCTGCCTTACGTTGGTATTCTGTATAGAAGTTGCATAACATACTCTACCAGTGGATAATAACACTTCACTCAAGCAGTGTAAGATCTTGACAAGTATTAGGGTTAACCTCCTATAAAGGGCTGGGCTTGAGATTCATTGGGGACCACCAATGTCTGGAAGCTGACCTTCTTATAATCCACATCTGCTAGCTTGTTTGGAAAGACAGTGAAAATTGGGAGACTGGTTCCAAGTCATAGCATACCATCCAACTGTCACGGTTGGCAGAGAAAGTCTTGATTAATCTTCTGTCATCCCACTTTTTCAGATGCCTTTAAAATGACCCAGTTTCTCTTTCTCCCTCCCACTTTGTCCTCAGTTTACTTCATTTTTTTCAGACTGAGTTCAAAGTGCCCAAATAGTTTGCACTCAGTTAACATAACAGGGGAGCGGTATGTCCTTACCTAGACTCAGGCAAAAGCAAACTGTTGCTTCTCCCAGTTTGTGTGTTTTTCCTCACTGATATATTCTGCTATCTTGCCCACCCAATGATGTTGCTTGGCAATATGTGTCCGATTTTTCATTTGTGAAATGTTGAGTATATAGTAGCTCTAAAGTGGCTTAATCTATTCTTTCTCTTTGTCTCGCTTTAACCACAGAAGCTGGAATGTCAGCCAGGCAAGCACCCACGTGCCCTGGAGGCTCTGAGGAATACCAGTACCCACTGTTATCTCATGCCCTTTCCAGGCAAACGATTGGCGATGGGAACTGAGGGCCTCCTTGCAGGTCAGTACCTTTCTATAATTCCTTTTTTGTATTTCCATCATATGTGTCTGTATATGTATCTTAAAATCACCTGTTACCTGGTATTCATTGGTGGTCTTCCATCCAAATACAAAAAAGGACTGATTCTGATTAGCTTCTAAAATCAGATAGGATCTGGTGCCTTTCAGGTATTTAGTTCTGATATATTTGTACTTAGATAAGAGACTTTCAACGAATCATGGAATCATGGAGTTGGAAGAGACCACAAGGGCCTTTCAGTCCAACCTCCTTCCATGAAGGGATAAACAATCAGACATTCCCGATGGATGGCCATCCAGACTTTGTTTAAATACCTCCAAAGAAGGAGACTCAACCATATTGTAAGCCTGAGGGCAGGGAAATGTCCAATTAACAATTTGTAAGCCGCTCTGATAGCCTTTTGGGGTATAAGTTGTTGTTGTTGTTGTTGTTGTTGTTGTTGTTGTTGTTGTGATGATGATGATGATGATGATGATGATGATGATGATGATGATGATGTCAGTGTGTTCCACTGATGAACAGCTCTTACTTTCAGGAAGTTCTTCTGAATGTTTGGATGGAATCACTTTTCGTGTATTTAATCTATTGCTTCATTTCCTAGTATCTGGAGCAGCAAAAAACAAGCTTGTCCATCATCTATATGACATTCCTTCAAATAGTTAAACATGGCTATCATGTCATACCTTAATCTTCACATTTTCAGGCTAAACATATTCCAGTTCCATAAGACACACCTCATAGAGTATGGTTTCCAGACCTTTTACCATTTTGATAAACCTCCTCTGGACACACCCCAGCTTGTCAAATCCTTCTTGAATTGGGGTAACCAGAACTGGACACAATATTCCAGGTGAGATCTAACCAAAGCAGAATAGAGTGGTACTATTACTTCCAGGCACTATAGGCTATATTTCAGAGGAAGGAATTAGCAAAACTCTTGAGTATTCCTTGCCTAAGAAAACCCTATGAAATTAATGGGATAACTATAAGTCAACAGGGAACTTGAAGACACATACACACCCATACTATCTTCAGAAACTATCTGCAGAAACTATTGCTTCATCCTTCAACTAGGGGGAGCTTTGGTTCCAGAAAAATCACTGGAGGCTTTTTTGTTTATTTGTTTGTTTCTTAACATCAGATGTCAAAAGGCTTAGAGTCTGATCAATCCAACTAAATGGAGACCTGATCTCCTAGTTCTTTTGATGCTTTGTGCTGTTCAGGAGTCTAGTCATTTCCCACACCAACAAAATGTGGCACATTCTTCCTCTTTCTGTTTCAGGTGTTCTGCCTTGTTCAAAAGAAAGTGTAGGGCAGGAGGAGTTTTTTTATATTTTTAGGGCTGATTTTTTAAAATAAAATTTAAAAAAATGTTGGTAAAAAATAGCCCATAAAATGAAAATAAAGTCTTTTGTTGATATCCCCACATTGAGAGTGGCAGAGAAGGCTATGGCTGAGAAAACACGGCATACAATAGCACACCAGTGGATAAGACGCTGAGGCAACAATGTTTAAAAAACTTTTTAGTTTAATCCACATTAATATCTATTCTTCCACTATTATGTGTATGTATGTGTATGTTTTAATGAAGTGTTGGTGGGAGGGGCTGTGCTAAAGGAGATGGTGATTAACCTCTTTCCTCCAGATGAAATCACCTCAGACCCACTGCAGCACCTTGCTGCTTCACTACTGTTGGTGAAAATGCCATTTCAGGGGGTAAGATTTCCATGCGAAAATGTCCTGTTGGTAAAGGGTTAATCATCTCATTTCCCTGACACTGCTGCTACTTGCCCCCATGACAATAATTTCCTTTTTTGGAGGGGGAAAAAAGAAATCCCAACTAAAAGTCTTACCAAAAATGTGTAACTTGAGTTTCAAGGATGTGCTGTAAAATAGTTCCCCTCCGCCACTCCCAACTGCTGTGGTTATACTTCCCTTATTTGTGATTATTCTTTTTATTGATTATTGGTTTGGATTTCCAATCAAATATCCCACTTCACCTACATAACACATTTCAGGCTGCAGTGAAGGTTAATAAATGAAACTGCCCTCTTCCTACCCAAATCCAGTACAGTACCAAAGGGTGTTAGAAAGTCTTGTGCTCTGTTGAATTGCATGGAGCCAGATGCTTCACATTTAAGCCCCCAGTCCTGATTTAGGAACATGTGACTGGGCTGGCTGAAGTGGACTTCTTTGCCCTCCTTTCCATGGTAGCCCTTCTACCAAACTACAGTGGACCCTTGCCTTACGCGGGGGATCTGTTCCAGACCCCCCTGTGTAAGGCTAATTTTGTGTATTCTGGAGCCCCATTCATTTGAATGGGGTTCGTGCGCGACGGTGCGGGAGTGCACGGGGCGCCACGAGTGTGTGCCCCATTCATTTGAATGGGATGCGCTGCCCCTTGCACCCCGCATGCTCCCTGCAGCTTGAGCATGTACACTCAAGTCCGCATAAAGCGCACCCGCATATAACGTGGGCACACTGTATTATTCAGGATACTCCAATGAATGGGATGAGCTGTGATGTGTTCATGAAGAAGCCTCTGCATTCATGTAAACACAGAGGATCTTGGAATCACAAAAATAGCAAATCTAAGGAGCAGGTAAAACGATGGGATCCAGAGAAGGGGGAGCACAAGGCAAAGGGAGCATGTGTCTGTATATGTCTCAGAAAAAAGAGATCAGGTTCTTCAGGATGGTTCCTAAGAATTCTTAGCCGTGTGCAGTTCATGGCTCCCAGACTGGGCTATAGTCTGAATTTTAATGGAATTATCCAAGGCATTGCAACTATTGAGGATAGGGTTCAGCCCATTTGAGAGCTCCTTTATGATTGGGATTGAAACCCAATCATAACTGCCCCACAGACCTGAGAACCAGAAGCATTCAGCAAACAGTGGCATGGTGGCCAATGGAGATGAGTCCTTGCTGGGTGATTTCTGAATGTGTTGTGACTTAAGGAAAATCCATAATTTTCCCCATCAAACTTGTGTGTGTGTGAGAGAGAGAGAGAATGAAAGAGAGATGGTGACACAGAAAAGCTATATAATCCTAACCATGTTGCAAACTCCACTTCTTGCTTGGCTCTAGCTCCACCTGGCTGACCTTTCCCATGACTCTACAATAGCATCTCACACAAGAGGCTCCCCATCCCAGTGTAGCCGGTAAACTTCTTGAGCTGCCCCCCTCAAATGTCTCTCTGGCTGTGCTCTGGCTTCCCACTTCATTTGGTTCAGCAATTGCAGGGATTAACTTTGCACCTAATTAAACAACAGCAAACATAGACTGAGAGTTACTCTGTCCCTTACGGCCAAATCACAAAAGACGTGTAAGATCTACAATCAGATCTCTCTGTGTTTCTTTTAAACACCCACACATAATATGTTTATTGCAGGGTTGGGGGTTTCTAGGTTGATCAGAGGTTCTGCAGAAGACATGTTTTTAACCCTCTTCCCCTGAGCTGTTTTCACAGATGTCTTGCCCCTCCCTTGAACCTGTTGTTGGCCCACAGATATTAGTATTTTTCCACAGGCAGGAAGAGAGTGATTAAGATTGAGAAAAAGGATCCAAGGAGACCTGCCAAGAAAATAAAATAAAAATGACAAGCCCAGTTTTTAGTTTGCTAATTAGTTCCGTTCCAATTTGCAGCACTAATTTTTTAAATCCCTTTCTGTTAATGAAATGGGAGAGTCTCAGACCTCTGTGAAGACCTCCTGTCAACTCAGATTATCTGCATTACTGCCAATGGCCATCAGGGGGAGCAGCTGTACAGATTACAGTATATACTGTTCTTTTGCCTTAACTGTTTGATCGACCTATTTCTTGCAGACATGGATGATGATTTTAGGGAATGTCTGAAGGATTATGGGAATGAAATAGCCAGATCAGCAGGAATGCATGCAAAGAGAAACCAAGATGACACAACCCTCACGGGGGCACAGCTTGCGTCCAAGATAAAGGTGAGGGATGCAGGTCTGATTCTAAAGGAAATCCTGGGTGCAAACATGTTGAATTTCTGCCTGTCACAGAACTCTTACTGGACAGAAAGAGTAACAAGAAAGGAGAAAAGTATTGGGATTATGAAACCAGAGTCTTGTCTGCATCAGCCAAAAGACCTCCCCCCGCCCCCGGTTCTGGCAGCGTCTTGCTCAGACAATGCACCATGCAAACAGTCCAGACAATGGAGATTATCATATGAGGGAAAGGAGGCGAGCAAAGTGTTTCTGTCCTTATCATGCGATCATGCAAAGATTATCAGAGGACACAGTGGAAATGCCCCATCATTTTGTATTAACGAAAACTCCATTAATACAATGGGGCCATTCCACTTCCCTAATGGGAGATGGACAGGATAAACATGATACATTAAAAAAGGGATAAGGATAGGAGAGTTCAGCTTCACTCCCTCCTTTCCCCCGTGTTATAATCTCCAATGTCTGGCACATCCCGGTGCAAACAAACAGAAGAATGTCTGGCATGCTCAGTAACAGAACTGGGGTATAACATCCTTAACACAAAATTTTTAAAACCTACCTCTTACTCTGAATCTTCCAAGAAGATCTGGAGCCCTCCATTTCTGTGCCAAGTTGCCTGATGGCACAGGCGTTCTGTTGAGCCACCATGTATGTCCGCCACTGTCGCCAGTCACTGAGGCACTCAGCCGTATAATTGTAGCTAGGTACTGGGTGGCTCAGTGGGATGCAAACAGCCACCACAGCATGGGAACTGAGGGCCAGACAATGATGGAGGTAGTCAGGGGGGCAGGATATTCCAGGCTGTCCCTGTAGTATCTTGGCCAGTGCAGACAAGGCCAAGGTTTGGCAAATATGTGCAAAGGTTTGGAAATCTTGTTGTCAACTGCCTCCCCTCCCATGCCCTGGTATGTTCCTATGCCTTTAACAGAGATTCGATCTATTAACAGCCATATGAAGCTTTGTGTGGCTTATTCACCTGTTAACTGCCAGATGGAGTCAGCCTTCTGTTGTGAAGACACAACTACTACAGGAGCTCCTTGAAAAGTTGGCAGCTGTTTCACGTTCAGTTTTGCTGGATGATAACCAGTGCAAAAGAGGTCCAGTCAAAAGTTTGTCTCTTGTGTATTTTGACTATTCAAAGAAGGGAAATATAGGGAAGGACCACTAGCAGGGACAACTGGTAGTAGTCCACTATATACTTACTGAGGTGGATGCACAGAGTGAGGCATCCACCTCAGGTGCCAGAACTAGAGGGCATGGAGCAGTAGTAAGAATGTCAGAGGATAGGGCTGTGTGTCATACAATCTGCAGTATAATCCCTAAAATAGGTGTCTTTCGTACTACATACTTATAACACTTTGATATCTGTGTCAACTGCTATAGTTCCATTCTGTTGAAACGTGGCATTTGTAGTTTCGTGAGGTATTCAGAATGCTCTCTCAAAGGAGTTTTTCACACTGGGGCTAATTTTGTCATTAAAGAGAGATTAAAGTGCATTTAAAGCATCCCACAAATAAAGCTAAAATGGTGAGTAATTGCGCAAATGATTATCACACACAATTGTGCAAATAAAGTGATATAAGAAATGCATTGTTGCTGAAATCCCAAAAGTAAAAGGAGGTGATGTTAATGCTTCTTTGTGACCATTTTTATGGTGGGTATGTCATGTGAAATCATTTCGCGCAATTACACAATTTTTCCAGGATAGTCACAGGATAAACTCTCAGTCTCCTTCATGTGATAAACTCCAAAGTGCTGCAGTGCTATAGGATTCCACAGGATGCAGCCATAGGAATTAACATGATTCTTGAAGTGTTGTAGCTGTATAGCATGTAAGAGATCCTAGTCTGTTGCCTGAGTGGGGGCATGCAACTGTGGAGGATATCACACGACTGAAATTGGAAGTATAATCCAGTGTCATCCTGAACACAATCATGCGTATTCACGTTATTGCGCAAAAGGTTACCACACATGATTGCTGGCGGTCCGAACGCACTCTGAACGCATTCACGCGTCAATCCACAGTTAAGTAAATTCGGTGAACTAGTAAAGTCACAAACCCTGTTCCTAGGCAACTTCGCACTCAGTGCGCTGTTGTTTGGCATGATGTGCATGTCTCCTTTGATCCTGGTTCCCCCCCCCCAAAAAAAAAAATCCGGAAGGCGTTCCTTGGTTCCTCTCTCTTACTCACCTAAATATGCTATGCTCCAGTCATCTGGAGTCTCATTGAGCATGCGTAAGTGTGCCAATTCGCAATTAAGAACCCACCAATGTGATGGCTTACTTTGTACAGAATCTGGGTCACGTTCAGAGAGGCCATTACAGCAAATTTAAGGTGTGATAAGTAATCACGTCATTGCGTGAATTTTCAAATTGATCTTGCTATGTTCTCCTTCGAAATTGAGAGCCTCCTGTCCCGTGTGATATCCTCCTCTGTCACCAGTGTCACCATTGCTGGGGCAGCCTAGGCCTAGTGGCTTGTACTGAAACCCACTGATTCCCATCTGAAAAGCTTTACCTGCCTAATATTTGTTGGGTGGCTGGAAAAATAATCCTTTGGGGAAATAACAAATTATTTGCATCTACTCCCTTCACTTTCAGACTAAATGTGGGCCAACCAGGAGACAGGAACAGACAGGCTTCCCTCTTTCATGGAGTTGTGAATAGGTGGAGAAGCCTTGTCAAGGCCTGACACACCAGTTCAACTCAGCTGTGTTATTGACTCCCTTCATCGTGCCAAGTGAATCTGGCAGGGATTCACTTACCTCCTTGTCTGGAGATATGCTGCCAGATTCAGATTATTTATGGGACTAGGCAACAATCCTAGCATATATTTCATTTTTACTGTGTTCGTAGAAATGTGTTTACCTCGCTTCTTATATATGTGTATACATATGTAGGTGCATATGTATGAGGTAGTATTTCCCAGCTATTTAATGGTGTTGGTTATATTAATTGTTAAGTTTCAAAGATCAGAAAACTTGGGAGGAATTATTAGGATGAGAAATCAGGATGCAAATGTGCTTTTTTAAACAAATAAAACAGTAAATGAATTTATGAGTTCTGAATGTTGGGAAATAAACATTGTGGAGGCTGTAGTTTGGAGGTGGATTCTGAATATGTATGTATGTGTGTGTCTGTTGGTCAGTTGGTCGGGAGCTAGCTGTGCATTCCCATCCTCAGATATCACTTCTGTTTCACCTTTTAGAAGTTCTCGACTCTCATGAAGCAATACAAGTTTGCCTTCTCTTCAGTCACACAGGTACCAACTTCTGTCCTCCCTCCTCTTCACTTGTGATTCTCACAATCCATCCTAAATGCTCTTTATCCTAAATACTTCTTTTGCTGGAGCATATCACCTCCTTGCTTGTGGATTAGATAATCTCTTTGTGCTAGTCAAAGAATTCAGCCCCCTGAGGGCATGTCCAGTAAACTGAAACCAAGAAGGTCTGGGCCTGGATGGAAGATTCTCCTACCATGAATTCTATCTTGGAAAGAAAGTGGGATGGAATAAAAGAATAAACCTATGTGGGGTGAAATCTCCAGGGAGAACAAGTGCAGCTTCTATAGATATTGGAGGAATCATCTGATCTGTTTCCATCATGTACATCATGGTTATGTTTCTTGCTAACTAGAGAAGGGGGTTAACATGAACAGGACCACTTTAAGCATCAACCCTCCGCATCTGTTTTCACATATATATTTTTCCTGTGGTCAAGTGGTTTGAGTGACTCTAGTGACCAGGGTTTGAATCTCTGCTCATCCACAGAAACTCTCTGGGTAACCTTGGGCAAATCATACCCTGTCATCCTCAGAGGGAGACAAAGTAAACACCTTCTGAACAAATCTTATCAAGAAACCCTCATGATGGGGTTGTCATACACCATAGGAACACCATACCACAGAAAAAAATGAGAGCAGACAATCACTTTTGCACATGGTTCTAAATATATACATATATGTTGAACTTTGGAAACTTCTAAAGGGTGGTCAACTGTGGAAGGCTAGGAGGGTGTGCTTTAGGCACCAGGAGGCTTTGGAAGGCTGTACTCCTCACAAAATAAATAAATTAATAAATATTGTCACCAAATGTCATCAAAGGAGTAATTACACCATATTTTTAGTGCATCCCAGGCCATTTTAGGTCCAAGACCCCCCCCCCTCTATTTTTTTTAAGAGCCAACAAGGTTTTGTGGTTGGACTATGACTCTGTGTTGGACTATGGCTGTGGAGAGCAGGGTTTGAATCCTTGTCCAGCCATGGAAACTCACTGGATGACCTTGGCCAGTCACATTCTCTCAATGTCAGAGGAAAGCAAAGGCAAACCCCCTACTGAACAAATCTTGCCAACAAAACCCTGTGATAGGTTCTCCTTAGAGTCACCATAAGTCAGAAATGACTTAATGGCACACAACAACAACATTTAGTCATGGAAATCAAGGGTCCTTAGGAACAATGATTATTCCTCATAGACATAGTGGTTTCTTACCCTTTTCTTTTTCCTCTCTGCAGATGGCCATCACTTTACATGACCTGGACATCCAGGAGACCTTGAGGACAGAATTTGCAGAGTTCATCAAAGAGCAGGTATGTACAAAGAGCAAGTCAAGTGTGGAATTAAAGATAAAACCTTGGCAAAAAACATGAGGGATTTGAAGGAGGAGAAAATAATAAGCACATGAAGAATGCTGGGACAGAACGTAGTCTAAAGTTAGGCAAATGATGGATGAAGTTTAAGGATTTGTCTGGCTTCAGGGCTTAAAATATCCAGTACGATTAACTCAAGCGTCCCTGATTTGGAATCTTTCTTATGTTATACTACAGTTCCCATCATCCCAACCAGCATAACTATTGCAGTGGATGGGTAACTGTAAGATGACTTCTGGGACCAGGAGACGTACATTTAAGTTCTGCAAAGGCAAAAAGCTCCAGTCTCAGGGACCGCAGTTGGAGTTATCTGTAGGACAGATCTGATGCAGGGTGAAAGGTACCATAAGTGTGCGAAAATATTCTTATTTGATAGGGCTTGGGAAGGTTATGATTGGAGAGAACAACAGTATTTAGATTTCAGTGAACTCAAAGAATCAATGTGATATAATGTCTATAGAGTTGGACTTAGAGGAACATGGCTTCCAGTTTCCAATGATCACTACACAATCAGTACATGATTAATTGCTGCCTCTAAGTCCATCCTAACTGAGGGGTCATTCCCATTGGAGGAATGACTTGATTTTTGATCCTGCTTGGCTGCATGTCAGAAATTGATCCCAAAAGGTCCCTTGTCCCCACTGCAAACAAGATTTACCTTACTCCAGAGTAAGTGTGGGGTTTTTTTTTGGCATGATTTAGTTCCCATTTGTGCTCCAGATGTCAATCATTTGATGGCAGGACTGGAGGAAGGAGGGAGGGAGGAGCCCCCATGTTGGGGATGGAGGAGGGGGAAGAAGGCCTGGGAAGAAGGGAGAAATGGGGGACTTCTGGGATCAGAGAGGGAGAGAAAGGGAGGACTCTGGCAAAGGCATGGCAAATGGGGGACTTCTCGGAGCAGGGAGGGAGAGAAACAGGGGACTTCTGGGGCATCCTGGGAAGGGTGAAATGGAGGACAATGTGTTTTTTTAAAAAATTAAACTGAGCGCATATGTGATTGATTGCTTTAGCAAGTACATGCCTTTGCAAGTAGTTGCAAAAGCGATCAATCGAATATGCACTCAGTTTAATTTTTTTTAAAAAGTACAAATGCAGCACTGACAGGAGGGAGAAATGGTGGATCTATCATAAACTGAGGAGGGATGGTAAACACTTGTCTGCCATTTGTCCCTCCCCTCCTGAATGCTGCGATTCCAATCTGTCGTTCCCACCTATTTGACTCGCTTCAGGATTGATTCCTGTGAAAAGAACCACCAAAAAAAAGTATCAAATAACCCCGGGTTATTTGTGTTTGCCTTGCTTCTTTCCTCCTGGAATCAATCCAGTGAGGATCAGAAGCGGGTTCAAATGGGAATGAGAGTCGTTTGCCCGAATCCTTCTTCAGAGAAAACTACAATGGGAATGAGCCCTCAAAGGGTTATTCCCCTAACTCAAGGGGAGAGCACAGCAGACCAGCCTAAATATATGTACAACTAGATAGAATCAATCCATGTAATCAATTAACTGACATACATGTTCAATTAGCAATTTCTTACCCACTCTCCATGTGGTCTTGGCCCATGTGCTCTTCTTGCACGTACTATTCTGGTTGGCCCATGTGCTTTTCTTCAACATGTTGTTAGAGTTTATTTTTAGCACAGGGTTGATCAATGCCTTCTTTCTCTACCCACCCAATTTTGTAAACCTGTTATTCTTTCTACCTTCATTTCAGGAGCAGATCTCACGCCCCATGATTGCAGGCCTAAAGGTGACTCCAAGCTCAATGACACGGTGCATTTCAGAGAAGCAGCGGCAGCTGATCCATCGGTGTGAGATATTGCTGCAGGGAAATGAACCCGGTCGGAAAGATTCCATATTACTGCTTGAGTCTTACCTGCAGGCTGTTGCTAAAGATTTTCTTGAATGCTACAGCCGTCGATACAAATCCCATGCCCTCAAAGCTGGTTTGGCGATTGGAGTGGGTACTCTTGGATTAGCTGGTGGGGCCATTGGGGCTGGTATTGCAGGAGCCATCTTGGCTGCAGAAGCCATTGTACTGAGTACCGGTACAGCAGCAACGTTTGCCATTGGGACTATGGCTGGAGCAGGCACTTTTGCCCTTGTTGGGGGAGGGGTGGGGGCAGGTGTAGGCAGCAATATAGGGAACCGTAGAGCCCGAGAGGCTGAGAATGTGAGTGAAAGTGATGTCGAGGCTGAGGAAGCAGAGAGTGACCTGTCAGATGAGAGATGCCTTATTGACCGGCAGGGCACACTTTAGAGTTGACAAAGAGACAGTTTCAAGGCATAGATTTTGTGTTTAGCCAGTTGGCAGATTAGATGATAACACCTTTGTTGTCAGAAGGTGATGGAATAGGACTCCTATGCTGTTCTCTGTTCCACAAACCATTGATCTCCCCTATCCAAATGGTTGGATATGGGATAGACATGACATGCACCCCAGATTTCATTATCATGCAGATGTGGACTTGTTGGTGATGAGAGAAAGTGTGTTACAGTGGCCTTCTAGTGCTAGAACCATCAGTTACCTCTGATGGTAAATAAGGGAATCTCTCTTCCTGTTGTTCTGCTTTCAATTTTCTCCTTCTCCATTGCTTGGTAAATTGCTACAGGCAGCCCTAGAAGAAACATCAATCCTTTCTCAGGTCCTAACTCTTTCTTGCCCATAATACCTACCCTAGGATCATAAGCAGAGTGGAAAAATCAAAGAGTTGGAAGAGACCACAAGGGCCATCCAGTCCAACCCCTTCCTATGCAGGAACTCTCAGTCAAAGCATCTCCAACAGATGGCCATCCAGCCTCTGTTTAAAGACCTCCAAGGAAGGAGACTCCACGACACTCCAAGGGAGTGTGTTCCACTGTTGAACAGCTCTTACGGTCAGGAAGTTTTTCCTAATGTTGAGGTGGAATCTCTTTTCCTGTAGTTTGTATCCATTGCTCTGGGTCCTAGTCTCTGGAGCTGCAGAAAACAAGTCAGCTCCCTCCTCAATATGACATCCCTTCAAGTATTTGGAAGAGACCACAAGGGTCATCCAGGAAATCACAGTCAAAGCATCCCCAACAGATGGCCATGCTGCCTCTTTTTAAAGACTTCTAAGGAAGGACTCCACTACACTCTGAGGAAAGAGTGTGTTCCACTGTCAAACAGCCCTTACTGTCAGTAAGTTCCTCCTAATGTTGAGGTGGAATCTCTTTTCTTTCTTTCTTTTTAAATTGAAAATGGAATATTACATATACCTTCAACATTATACATTTCCATATTTTTCTTTCGTTTCCACAATTGTCTTTCTACAAAGTGTATTTCCTAGACAACCTAGATTAACTCTAGAAAAGCATAAATCAACACACCTCCATTTGGTGTATAGAGTATCTCTCTTGACCTTTATTAGCTACTCTTAATTATTTTCTACTGTTGTGTGGTTCTGACACTTTCTTGCAATCATACTCCTTTTCCCCCTTATCTTACATTCTCTCACTTTCTGTTTTAGTTTGCTCTTTTCTCTTTACTTTGTCACTACCTGATCTTGCTCTGCTTGTTTTTCTGAAGTTTTTTCCCAATACTTCGATATCATATCCCACTCATCATTTATATTTGTACTTCTTCTTTCTTTATTTTTCTTGATATTCTATCTGCCTCTCTTAGGTCTAGCAATCTCTGTATCCATTCTTCTATTGTGGGTATTGACTGTGACTTCCATTGTTGAGCATAAATTATTCTGGCAGACGTTAACATATAGAGGATCACTCTTAGATATCTTTTGAGGTGGAATCTCTTTTCTTGGACCTTGTATCTATTGTTCTGGGTCTTAGTCTCTGGAGCAGCAGAAAACAAGCTAGCTCCCTCCTCAATATGACATCCCTTCAGATATTTAAACAGGGCTATCAGATCACGTCTTAACCTTCTCCAGGCTAGTGTGGATCTAGGATTTTCCTGCTTTATCTGCTTGCAGCATTAACTGAAAGTGGGGAGATGCCACTTCTTTTTTTCCGCATTATGTGCTCTACAGCCAAGTAAATAAGTGCTTTGCTCTTGTTAGCACTTTACTTCATCCTTTGCAGAAAATAGTTGAAATACTCTTTTCACTCTTACAGAGAATTCAGCTTCACTTCTTACCTCTTTTTGCAGAGATCAACATGGTACCACCAGTTATATTAGCTGATTCAGTGTTCCTCAGATGTACCTGTGTAGCAAGTGAGGGATGCAGTTCCAAATTCTGTTCAGCTACAGCGAAGGCTGTAGTAGGACATTGGCATTGCCTCATGGGAATGAACTCTCCTCATATACTCAGGGAAGCCTTTCTTAGTGGCCTCAGTTGTCTATTTTAACATACCAGAAACACACAGTAGGATGTAATGTATTCTAGGAAATTCAGTTGAATTACTCTCAGGAATATTTCTAAGATCCCTGCGTTATACCCAAGTGCCTTGACTTTTGCAGCTGTTTATGACTTGTATCTGCGTGCCCAATGTCATTTGGGTAATCTTTCAGGAAATACAATTACTGTATTCTTCTTGCCTTCTAGTTGAGATTTCCTTTTTGCCCTCAGCTCCAACTCAAGCTGTATTCACTGTGGTAGGTCTCTCCACCAATACTTCCTGCCAAGGTACAAACCCATTTTATGGGAACACAAAAATAAAGCCAGTATTCTCAGGATCTTAGCCATCCAAGTGCTGTAGCCTCAGGTGACTTGTAGATTTTAATTGCAGAGGAGAAAACCCAGATGCGAAGAGTGTGTAGTCAAAACAAGCATCTTGGCAGGCCCAAGAAAATGCTAGAGGATGGGAGGAGGATAACATTCAGTCATCATTGACATCTTTTAAATATTTCTCTGCAATGTGGATTGTTGTGTTGTCCATCCAGATGTCAAAAGCACAAAGCAAGCCATGGACAAAAAAGATGAGTAAATGGTATAACACTGGAGGTGGTTTTGAGGAATAAAGAAGTTACACAGGGCCTAAAAAGCTCCAGTCCCTTAAAATAATGTTGATTTCACAGCCATCCCAATTTCCAAGAATGGATGTTTATTTCAGTGTTAGAAATCAAAGGGTACAAATAGGAGGATTGGTTATTTTTAATCTTTTGACAGGGAATCTTTTCTCCTATGCCCCGATTGTTTTATCATTCACAATTCAAACTGTAACCAACCTTAGCAAACCCTCAGTCCTACACTCAAACACAATGAAAACATGCAACCAAGCCCCAGGTAAATTTGGGCACATTTTCATTACACATTTAAGCTGGTACAGTATAAGAACAGCTTCACACATCATTCTGTCCAAATCATTCTGAACACTGTAGTTATTAGGAAGTGTTTAAGAATCTTTGTGAAGGAGTTTAGCCTAGCTCTTTGTTTCCAAAACTTTGCAGTTTCAGGTGTTTTACACTTGCTGGAGGAGAATTGGACTTAGACTGAAGGCACATGGCTGGCTTCCAATCTCAAACAATCACTACATGATTAATTGTTGCCTCTCAGCTCCTAGAAGACCCAGCCAGTTTGGCGAACAGTCAGGAATTCTGGGAGCTGAATTTCAAAACATCTGTAGGACCAAAGATTGGGAACCATTGATCTAGATCAGGGGTTCCCAAACTTTTGACTCACAGAGCCCTTATTTCTATGACAGAGCCCCTAAAAGGCCAATCCTATGTCCTAAAAGTTAATGGCATTTAGGAGTGTATATAAGAATATATTCTTATTCTTTAACTTCAATCCATTTTTATTTATTTCATTTTCCTGGCCACAGAGCATCTGAGAAGTGCACACAGAGCCCTGATGGCTCATCAGAGCACAAGTTGGGAACCCTTGATTTAGATCATAGGTGGCAGGGCTAACACAAGGCTTGCATGGGCTGTTGGCCAAAGCTTGGAAAAGTAATTCTGGAAAACAGCTCCCAGCATCCTAAAGCCAATGGCCATGCTGGCTGTGGGATTCAGATGAGCTGTAGTCAGGAAGGTCTTTCAATCTGTATTCCTAGTCTGTGTCTGTTATTAATCTCTTCCCACATCTGTCCCTAATACCAACCAGACCCTTAAGGCAATATGCTCCACCACCACCAGCAGCAGCCTTCACATTCTCCTCCAAATAGGCAGGTGAATTTAACTGGCTGCATTTGTGTATCCTTCATTAGCCTCTTCTGTCTCTGGCCCATTACTGTGGTAGCATAATAAGCTGGAACAAGGGAGTGCTGGGCTATGGGATGTAAGAAATGTACAGTGGCTAACTACACCAGAAGCTGAGTGCCCATTTTTCTGCTTTCTTCCAGCTTACTATGCTGCCAACAGCCCACCTACTCATAAGAGAAAGTGGCTGCAACTCCATGTGCATTGCTTTTGCAATTAGGAAAGATAAACCTAGGGCTTAAATACCTTAGAAACACCATATCCTGTCTGATCATAGAAGGTAAGCAGGGTCAGTCCTGCTTACCACTTGGATGGCAGGCCACCAACAAATACCAAATGCTGTAGGCTATATTTCAGAAGAAGGAAATGACAAAGTTACTTCTGAGTTTTCCTTCCCTTAGTAAACCCTATGAAATCCATGGGGTCTCCATAAGCTGACAGGAGACACACACAAAAGGGAAACCTACAGCCTGTTCTAAAGGAGGAAGAGGCTGGGACCTGTTGTAGCACTGACACCACTTGGCCATTCTGGAAGCTCAGTCCATTGGCAACTGACCCTCCTTAACCATGATGCTGAACCCTGAGGCTTCTGCCTGAGATATAGAAATCATTTTTCTCTCTTGAGGGCTACAGTACATTTTCAGGGAGGAATCTGCATGTGGGGGACAGAGTTCCTTTTTCACTTCCCTCCCCTCCCCTTAAACCATGACACATTATGCTGCACTGGAAGTAAAATTGTGTTTCTTACTGACACAATTTTCAGTTAGTTCAATCAGAAAAGAGCCATGAAGCAGTAGAAGTTTCTGAGTAGGGAAATCAAAACAGCTTCATTTCCAAGGAATTTTCTTGCATTTGGGATGGGAAACTGTCTGATAATTGGCCCTGAAGAAAATTCGTACATTTGGGGGGAGACAGGGGACATTCTGGGTACTTCAAGCCTGAAAATGTTGAGTTTAGGGGTCTGTGCGTCCCACTTTCCCCATCCCTGGCCTACAGAAAGAATAAGCACAGTTGGACTGCATCTCATCATTGGTTATACTAACTACAGACACCTTCTTCTTTTTAAAGCAGGGTGAGCAAAGTGCACCCCTCCTGGTGGTGGATTGCAATTCCCAGCATTTATCACCATTGTGCTAGCTAGGGCTGATGGGAGCTGCAGTCCAACATCTGGAGTGCTACACTTTGCCTACCCCTGGCCTAGGGGAATACTCTGCAAATAGCTGTATGCCACCAATGACTAAAAGTAAATGTACCTCTTTTGTTCCCCCTCTTTTAGCTTCCTTCCCTGCTTTGTGTGCCCAACTGACTTCCAGAAAGAGAGCAGATTCCTCTTTCCAGAGAATGGAACTGGTTACTTGCAGAAGGCCTGTTCTAGATCCTGATATATACTGGTGAAAGTTAAACAAACTGGAACTTAATTTAAATGAATGAGGATTGACTACAAGGAAAGGAGTTACAAATGTACACTTCTCATGAGTCCTAATTAGCATAGCAAATGGTAATGGGTGGTAGAAACTGCAGTTCAGCCCCAGTTCAGCAGGCAAACCACACGACTACATTGCAGAAGTATTCACACACAAATAGCCCTTTGACACATTTTTCTTGTGTTACAACCTGGAATTGAAAAGATTTTAATTGACATTATTGCCACTAGAGAAACATAAAATACACTCTGAAAGTGCAAATTATTTTTATTGGACAGAAACATTAAGTTTACAAAAACAAATGAGCACTTGTTGGTTGCATAAATATTCACCCTCTGTTTGCTGTGACCCGCCAAAAAAACCACTAGTGCAACACCCTGCCTCCAGAAGTCATCTAAATATTTGAATGGAGTCTGTCTGTGTGCAGTCCCAGTGCTATGTGATCTCAGATTAATTGCGCCCATTTATGGATAGTCCCAGAGTTTGTTGGAAAGCGTATCTAAAGAAAAAGAATCATGAAGACCATTATTTGGAATATTCCAAATAAGTCCAGGATATAGTTGTGCAGAAGCAGAAGCGTTGCATTATTTTTAAAAAAAGAATACCAAACTATAATGTTCCCTGGATCACTGTTAAATTATTACAAAATGGAAATAGGCCACCCATGACTCTGAAGAGAGAAAGTTGTCCACTAAAACTTTCTGACCAGGTAAGGAGAGCATAAGTCAGAAAAGAAACTTTGGCCCAGTACAGACTGCCCAAAACTGGCAGTCTGCTGGCGCCTAGTTTTCCACCGGGGGAGAAATGCAGTGTACAAACCATGTGGTTTCCTACCAGCGGAAAAAGAACCTGCAAAAAGCGGGTTCTTTTTGCAGTGCGATACTGATGCAGCAGTGCTCCAATGGCGCACTCGCAATGTCAGTATCACGCCATGATGTGCGGACACTAAGCATCCGTCACATCAAAATGGCAGTGCCCATCTGTACAGGGTGCCATCATTTTGATGTACAGAATACGTGCTAGAGTTGCGGGGCATCTGTAAGTGACACCCCGAGGCAACCCTAGCACATCATCAAGATGTGTGTCAAGGCCCGTCTGTACCAGGCCTAAGAGACCAGCAGTAATTCTGGGGGAGCTGGAGATAGCTGCAGTGAGGTGGGAGAATCTCTGTGGGGCATCTTTCATCTGGCTGTTCCACAAGCTCAGCTTTATGGAAAAGTGGTGAGAAGAAAGCCACTGCTGGATTAAACCCATACCAAAGCCTATTTAGAGTCATCCAAAAGGCATGTGGGAGACACAGCAAAGTTTCTATGGTCTAATGAGACCAAAACTGAATATTTTGGCTTTGTTGCTATATAGGTGCCAAAAAGTCATCTGCTCTCATTGTCCTGAGAACCTTTCCTATGGTGAAGCATGGTGAGGCATCATCATCATGTTTTGTGGATATTTTTTCTCATCAGGGACTGAGACAATGGCCAGAGTTGAGTGAAAGATGGTGGGAAACAAAAACAGGGAAATTCAAGAAGAAAACCTATTTTCTAAAAGAGAACTGAGGCGGAATACAGACCACCCCATTGGGGTGGCCTGCAGCCGCTCCGTTGAAGAACGGATTGGGGCCATGGCAGCCACAACGGCAGCCCAAAGGGGTGTCCTTGGGGCTTCATGCCCCAGGACACCCTGGGAGCCGCAGCCAAGTTTATTGGCTGCGGGAACGAGGCACTCCCCCAGAAGGAGCTCCGTTTCAGAGCTCCTTCTAGCGCCATGCCTAGGCCACCGTAAGCGGCCTGGGACAGCACAAGGGCATCACACGCGCGCCACTCCGTTTGGAGGCAGCGTGCATGTGACGTAATAATGGTAGCCCCCCGTGAGGATAGGAGGCCACCATGATTGCACCCTTGTCACGTGCTAGGGTTAGGCCTCATGTGGGCGGAGCGCCCCGAGGAAACTCTAGAACGTGATGAGGATGTCACGTAAAGCCCGTCTGGAGAGGGCCTAGGACTTACAGTGGATAATGACTTTAAACAAAGAGCCAAGGTAACTGAATTGATTTGAAAACAAAAGCTGAATGTTTTCTAATGCCCCATTCACAGCCCATACTTCAGTCCAATTGAGAATTTATTGCAAGAGTTGTAAACTGCTGTACATCAATGCTCTCCATCCAAAATGACAGAACTAGGACAATTCTGTCAAGAAGAATGGGCAAAAATTTCAGGATCCACATGTGCAAAGCTAACAAAGAGTTATTGCCACTGAAATGTTTCTATCAAATATTGATGTGGAAGTGAATGCTTTGTGCAGCCAGAAAGTACCAGTTTATTTTTGTTTACTCAACTTTTGTGACACAATAGAAGTATTTTGTACTTTCACACTATTAAGTATTTTCTATACTTTAAGTGGTAAAATTACCAAATAAATCAATTTCAGTTCCAGGCTGTAGCACAACAACATGTGGAAAAGTCAAGGGGGGTTGAATACTCCTGTAAGCCACTGTATTAATAGCATCATAACTCCAGTCACTTGAATCAATCCAAAATCTGGATACCTTGCCATAATATGAATAGGGTTAAAAAAAATAATCAACAATTGGAAACCCATCCTACATCATCTTCCCAGTAGTTGCTGACATGGGGAATGGGAAGAGGTCATGAATCTTGGTACTCAGACACGACGTATTTTCATCTCACTTCTCTTGAGGGAATAGTAGAAGCCCTTCCATTGGTACCAGTTAATGCCATTAGCATAGGAGAGATGGGCTCCGCCAAGGTAGAAACCATTGAGATTGGAAAAATGGCAGCTCTTGAACCACCAGGCACCGGAAGAGAGCGCCGCGCAGTTCTGCACATAAAGGTCTTGGTCACGATCAAAGGTAGAGAACTTCTGGCCACTGTGGTAGGACAGTGAGTCCCCTGGTAAGAGTGGAAATGGACAGAAATAAGGGTTTTTAAAAGGCTTCTGGCACAAAACCTCCCTGGCACAGGAAAGAGCTAGAATGCTTTCATGGCCTCCAACATTTCACAAATGAATACCGGGACATGTGGGCTGCAAGCTTTCAGTAGGCATGCTATGGAAATGTTAGTAGCTCTTGTGAGGTCCTGACCTTCCCACAAGAAATCCAGAGCCCTGCAATGCAACCAAACTCAGAAATTTTCACATCCATTGTGGGCAAGCAACCTCTCCACACTAAAACAAGCCAATTGCAGCCCCCTTGTGTAAAAAGTCATTAAAGCAAAGTGACAAACAGTTCCACTACCACTCTGTTGTATGAAACTACTTTGTTAGATGGAATATATAAGAAAACACCATAAAGAAGAAGGGGGAACAATCCAAGGGAAGTGGATTACAGTGCATATGGCAATTTAAAAAATCAAGACCTCTGGTTTCATGGGGTCTAGGGTGGATAGAAATGGAAGGTCAGTAAACATTTATAGACTGCCTTCTGAATTATGCAGCCCTTTGGTGTTTCTAACCATTGTCTATGGGTGTTAGGAACTAGGGTCCAACAACGTCTGTGAGAATGTATGATTCCTGCCCTTTCTCTGAACCAACCTTCCCCAACCTTGTGTTCTCTACATGCCATATTGTAATTCTCATCATCCCTGGACAGTCCAGGAATGATGAAAACTAAGGTCTTGCTTATTTGGAAGACATCTGATTGGGAATGCCAATTGTAGAGTCAAAGTTTTAGTGTTACAGTGCCAACTTCTAATTCAGTTTCTGCACTCAAAATCTTTCAGTGACAGCACAAATGTTGAGAGAAACTTTGTGGAGTAATTGTGGAAATGAACGGAGTAGGTGCCCAAAGTCTGGGCTCTCTCACCTGCCCCTCCATCAGTGAAGCCAGACACATGCAGTGTGTAGCCATCCTCCTCTGCATTTATCGCGTTCGGTGAGATGGAGAAGTCGGTGTATTTGGCAAAGGCTGTGTTGTTCTCAAAGTCCTCTAGATCCACACGAAGTTCATACTTCTGCTTGAGGGTCAGGAGATGGATATTTTGCAATCCTGGGCCACAGGACAAAAAGGAAGCATTCATTGGGTACACAGGTTCTACAGAAAAACCCATTCTCTCTTCCCCTTGGGAGCTACAGTTTTGTCTGATCCAGCATCTGCTGACAGGGAAATGCTGGACAGACAAAGAAACCAAAGGGATCTTGGCTGTTTCCTTTGGCCCCAAATCATAGTAAACACAACACTCACCCTTAGCTCTGGAAACGTCTGGACCCAAGGACCTGTTTTAACAACTTAATAGAGAAACCCAAACATCTGGCTGTTCCAGAAAGTTCTGGCAAAGAAAGAAGTCTGGGTCAAGAGCTGAGGGAGAATGGGATTAGGGAAAGAAAGAAAGCCAGGGAAAGCACAGGAAGAGAAGAAACAAAAGTCTTTTGGCACACAAGGGCCAATATACTGTATTACAGAGAACAGCATAAAAGTTCCACAAGGGGAACTATGATGTGTGTCTCCTCTCAGCTCCTCTTCCAGACTCACTGTTTAGCCACTGCAGCCCCACTCATTGACATTCAGAGGGTAGGTGGACAATCAGAAACGCATCTGGCTAATCACAAACTAATGACATCATCTGCCCACATCTGCCAGAGTTCTCCAGACTCCATGGTAGAAATGTAATAATTTCCCTTCTAGCTATGGGGGCTGGCTGTGCCATGGCCAGATACTTGTCAGATCCATCCAGCTCTCCATCCTCCTGTGGCGTTACTATTGGAGTGTGGGGAGTGTGCCAGGTGACAGTCCAGAGGGGAATGACAGCTGGTCTGGCCCTCTGCCTGACACGTGTGTGAGAGCAGTGTTGCTGCCATGTAGCAGCAGGGGTGCTACTCCGGCTCCATTTACTGAGGGAACTAGGGCAGTAGGGAGAAAAAAAAACAAAGGGAACTGGGGAAACAGGGAAGAAGACAAGGTTGATGGATATATCCATGTCCCTGCCTGCCTCTGACCAGCAGTGGGAAAAACTGAAGAGGTCTCACCTTCTGTCTCTGCCTCTCATTCTCTGCCTCACTTGCCCAGCTGCCCACCCCCTTACAGCCCTTTTGGGATGTTTCAGGGCAGCAGGCAACTAGCCAGATGGGGGACAAGTGAGTGAAACAGATCAGCAGATGGTGACAACATGTGACACCAACCCTAGTGACACCATTCCCAGCAACCACTTCATGGCCATGAAGTGGGGCTATCACAACAAAACAATGAGTCTTGATTGGTAGAGCGTGGGGAAAGAATATTGCTGTCAATTTCCATGACACCAACAATGAAAAAGACCTACGTGAGCATAATGTAGCCTTTGCATATAACAGGATGACAGACAATATGCAGCCTACTGAAAAAAGGAGAGAAGAGGAGCTTTACTTACCCAGCCAATATTCACCATCAGCTCTTCCAAAGCCAAATTTGTAGTCATTCCAGCCCCGAAAGAAACTGACTGAACCATTGAAGCGTTTCTGGAAAACCTGGAGGACAGAAGGGATGGGTGGGGAGAAAGGGTGAGGTAGCATTCATCTTCTACAAGTGAATGTTCCCAAGCAGTGTTCCTGACCTCCTAAGGGAAAATGTGTATCTCCAAAATGGCAATGTAGTTACATGAAGAAGACATTGAGCATTCAGATGGTTCATAAACCCATTCTCTTTCCATTCACACCCTACCTTCCCCCCTTTTATTGTTTATTCTACTCCTTTATAATCCAGCTTTCCACAATGTAACACACATATGCTTTCCAAGTTGTCTTAAAAACCCAAGCGATTAATCCCAGCTAAGAAGGCCAATTAACCTGAAAGTCAAAGAAGCTAACCACAGCAACAGGTGGTATAACAGTAAGAAAGAAAGGCATCGCTGATTAATTTAATGGACTTAGGAACAACATCAGTGCATGAAGTATCTTTCTGGGAGTAGTATTCCACACATGGGGTGCCACTACAAGGGGGGAAAGCCCCTTATCTATTGCCATTTCATAGTCTTAGAAGCAAGAAACATTGAATTAGGCCCGCAAGGATCAGAGGTGTTAATATGAAAGAAGGTGGTTCTTCAGATGCACTATTTAAAATTTTCTAGAGCAAGACCAACACTTAGAATCATATGTAGAA
>NC_056527.1:102365408-102501119 GCF_019175285.1 Sceloporus undulatus
GCAGAATGAAAAGTGGAAACCAGCCAAAAGATTTATCCCCCACCCATGCAAATGAAATACACTCAAAAATGCCACATTCCAGTAGACAGTGTAATCATGACCTATATGGTACAGGTCCAGATTATCTGAAGGACCATATTCTACACAAAAATGCCCAGGTTTTTGGGATGCTTTGAGAAGGCCCTTCTCTCTGTCCTACCAACCTCATAGGTATATCTGATGAAAACACAAGAGAAAGCCTTCTTGGTACAACACTCAAACCACTACACCACACTGGCTCAATCTATACAATAACACTGCATTTTAATACATGAATATATGGTTGCTATATTGTTTAATATCACAGTTACCTTTAGTTCCTCAGGGAGAATTTTAATTGTTGCCATTTGTCCTTGTCTAAATGTTTTTAACTGGTTTTAATTTTCTAGTACCTGTAGTGTCCTAGTAATTGCACATCTCTAGACATTGCACATGTGTAGGCAGATATTCACACACATATTAAAGAGAGAAGGATGCTCTGTTCCAAGAAACGAGGCAGGGCAGTGACTACAAAGAACAAAGACATGAAAATTTCCATAAGAATCACACCCAAAGCTTGTTCTATTACATTGCCTTTTGGAACAACACTGGCACATCTGTCTGAGCATGGTGGATGCAAACATCTCTGCTCTGTGATTGCTAGTAGCACAATAAGATGGACTCCACTCCACAGCCCACCCTGTGCCCTCATTACCGTCCATTTTCCATCGTCAGTGGTCATATCGCAGTATACAGGCACTGGGATGTTGGGGCCCGCAGGGTAAATGAGGTACACACCATCCGTTTCAGAACCTTGATCATAAATGTCTTCACAGTCTAGTGGGAGGGAATCTTCTCCGCAGTGTTGCTGCTGAGCTGTCCCAGCAGAGAAGGAAAATGTTCAGTGTTAAAAACCCACCAGTGCCACATATCAGAAGTTACAAAGTTACACCTAACAGCTGAAATGAATTTTTCTGGCCTCTGGATGGTCATTTCTCTGTGAGCCACATTTCTGGATAGTAGTCTAGGATGACTGAGATATTTTTCTTGGATTTTTAAAAAATTATAAATAATTAATTAAAACATCCTTTAAAAGGCATTTCAAACAAAAGGTATTGCACTGAATTATTCAAAGGGCATTTTAAATGCTGTGTTTCAATTTTCCTTTTGTGTTTACAGATTGTCAATTATTCCAGAATTTCAAAAGCTGTGACAAAGAGCCATGTGAAGATAATTCTTTTCCAGAAAACACAAGAGTACCACATAGCAACAAATTTGTCACAGCTGTTATTTTTACATCTGGATCACAATGGAGACATCCATTTATCCTTTAGTGCCAATGCCCAGGTCCATTTTAACCAACTTCTCGAAGTTAAATCTTCCACATTTTGTTGTGATCTGTCTGCTATAATTCCTTATGATGGAGAGACAATTTAGGCTCCTTAAATATAGAAATCATCAACAGTGCTCCATATTCTTGGACTGTTTGACTTAACATTTTTAAAAGATGTTTCACCAAACTAGAAATCCCAGGATTCCATAGGATGGAGCCAAGAGAGCTAAAAAGGTATGAAACTGCTATAATTTTGCAGTGTCAATGCACTTTATGGCTGCATCTATGCTGTGGATAATGGAGTTTGTCACCACTTTAACTGCCAGAATCCTGGGATTTATAATTTGGTGAGGCACCAGTGTTTTTGACACAAAAGGCTAAGGACTCTGTAAAACTACAAAGTCCAAGATTCTATAGGATAGAGCTACAACACTTCAAGTGGTATCAAACTACATGATTTCTACAGTGTAGATTCAGCCCTAGTCTTTCTGGGAATGTGATGTGAAGCAGAAGACATTCCTTGCAGGAATGCCTAGGTATGGCAAAGTGGCACAGACAGCAAACAGAGGGGTCTGGGCATGATTTAGGTGGCAGAATGAGTAGTACTTACCTTGGTCATTGATTGCTTGTCCTTGCAAAGTAGGTATCTGAACAAGGAGAAGCAGGAACAGTGAGCCTGGCAGGAACAGAGAAGCCTGAGAGAGCCAGAAATGAAAATAATGACTTATCAAAACACATTGGGAGCAGCATAAAAATTGAGGCCTTTTGAAGGGTACAAATCTCAATGACAGGCTGGTTTTTCAACAGGACTATATTCTTGACTCCTTGAAGTGAGGCCTGTCCTGCACCCCAAAAACTACCCCACTGATCCCAGGTGTAATAGATGATGTTATCTCATTGCTAATGTTGAAGTAAGGTGTTAACTGTGATGCTGGAACTTGTTGTTGTTGTGTGCCATCAAGACTTTTCTCACTTATGGCATCCCAAAGGTGAACCTATCATAGGATTTTCTGTTTCTTCAGAGGGAGTTTGCCACTGCCATCCTCTGCGGCTGAGAGACTGTTACTTGACCAAGGTCACCCAGTGGGTTTACATGGCTGAGTCAGTATCCAAATCCTGGTCTCCAGAATCATAGTCCAACGCTCAAACCACTATACCACACTAATGGACAAATTTGTTCTTTCATTTCTCACCAAGTAAACAAAGAACAAAAGCCAGTCCAGAAAACTGAGGAAAGCAATGCTATGGTTAGCCAGCCTCTACCCTATTTTAATTCATTGGACACCTTTGGCCACTGTAAATTGTTTAACGTTATAAACAACCCCATGAATTTTGGTTTGGTGTCTAGGGTACACAGTTCAAATGAACATCTATCCTCTCACAAGTTTAACCACAACATATACACCCATCAAAAAGTTTTCCTGCACAACTCCAGTTGTGAGCACTACATTGCTCATGTGTGTTTGTGCATGCACATGCTCAAGTCAGCTGTTGATGTATGGTGATCTCAGGAATTTCATAGGGTTTTCTAAGGCAAGGAATACTCAGAGGTGGTTTTGCTAAACAGACGAAGAAACTGACAAAACTATACTATACAGCACCTGGCTTTCGTTGGTGGTCTCACATCCAAGTACTAACCACCACTGGCCATGTTTAGCTTCAAATATCAGACAGGATCTGGTGCCTTTAAGGTTTATAGTCTCTTTAGGAGGGCCAGCATGGGGTAGTGATTTCAGCACTGGACTAAGATTCTGAAGACTAGGGTTCAAATCCCCACTCAAGCATAAAAACCCACTGCATGACCTTGGGCAAGTCACACACTCTCAGTCTCAGAGGATGGCAATGACAAACCCCTCTGTGAAATCTGCCAAGAAAACACTATGATAGGTTCATCTTAGGGTCACCATGAGTTTAAAAATTTGGAGGCACACAGCAACAATAAGGCCCTCTTTGTCTAGACCCAGTTTATTCCAAGAGGAACCTGAGATTCATTTCTCCATAAAATAATGACTGTTGTTCAGGAGAGTAGTACCTGCACTGCATACATTTATTCTTCAACATTTCACAGATGAAAACCAGGACACATGTGGCTAAACAACATCAGAGTGTGGACAAGCTATTAATGTGGAAGATTATAAAAGCTGGAAGAGGCTGCATCAGTTTGTTGTTCCCTAAACTTACAGAGAAGGGCATCCTCTTCTCTTCACTCTGCTGAGTTGTCATTGTTGTGTTCCTTCAACTCATTTCTGACTTATGGCAACGGTGAACCTATCATAGGGTTTTCTTGGCAGGTTCCTTCAGAGTGTGTCTGCTATTGCCATCCTCTGAGGCTAAGAGAGTGTGATTTGCCCAAAGTATAACCTAGTGGGTTTGTATTGCTGAAAACAAACTACCTTTGCACACTGGATTCATTATTTCAGGGGAATTTGTCCACAAGTACTACTTTTCTCATTGAGGGACCCCTGGAAATCATATGAGGAACCAAAGAGTTCTCAAGAACATCATTCCAAAAGGCTTCCATTCCCCTTTGTGGTAACTTCTGCATAGTGCATTGTTTTATTTGGATATAAATCTAATGATGGCCTGCAGCCTGACATCCAGCAAGAACTCATCACAAAGAAATTTTAACTAGCAGCCATGCCAGTCATTCCTGAAACAACAGGTCCCTCTCCCTTCAGACTGAAATCCTAAAATGGATATGGAAGAGTGTTTTTCATATTCCAAATGCTCTGCCTTCTTATGAGCGCTCAGATTTAATTTTAATCTGTCTTGTTTCAAAGGATATTTTTGTAAGGCACTCTCAATCCCTGGCTGCATCCACATTAATGCAGTTTGACACTGCTATAACTGCAATGGTGCAATGCTATGGAATTCTGGGATTCATAGTTTTCTGAGACAGCCTTCTCTGTCAGAGAGCTCTAGTGCCACAACAGACTACAAATCCCAGGATTCCATAGAATTGAGCCATGACAGTTAAAGCATTGTCAAACTGCATCAATTCTGCAGTGTGGTGTCTCTGTGGGAGTGGAAAGGGAAGTGATATGACAGCTTGTTATTGTGTGCCTTCAAATAATTTCAGACCCTATCATGGGGCTTTCTTGGCAGGTTTCTTCAGACGGGACTGCCCTGCCATTGCCATCCTCTGAGGCTGAGAGAGTGTGACTTTGCCAAGGTCACCCAGTGGGTTTACATGGCCAAGTCAGGATTCAAACCCTTGTCTCCAGAGTCATAGTCTAATGCTCAAGCCACTACACCACACAGTACTCACATGTATATCCATATTGATGTTACATTTATATTTATTTTCCTGATAGAGAGTACAGTGAAACACAAAAACCTGCTTGCTTTTCTAAAACAACACTGGGGCAACATTTTTTTTTGGGAAAAAAAAATAACAAATTTTGTAAAAAAAAAAAATGGTTTGAGCCCTGAAGGACCCAGGAGGTCTCCAGACCTTGTGGAAATGTTTTACTCTAGTCAAGACTAACAGGAGGAGTTAGGCCCATGTATTCAAGTCAGAAGTTTTTAAGAGTGGGCAGCCTTGATAGTCAGCACATCGTAGATAAGAACAGAATATCCACAAAGATAATAAACTGTTACAGAATATCCCTTTCATGCATTCAGTGAACTTATGGAAATGGGAACAGGGATCAAGCTGTTTGTCCTAGACCACATCTGCACAAGCCAAAATACTTCAGGAGCCCCCTTGCAGAGGAAGGAGGCAGGGTGGAAATAACACAGCAGACACTGAATTGGCAAAGGAAAGGCCACAACTTTATTGAACACAACAACAGTAAAAGAGGTTTGGCCAGAAAGCATAAGGTCTGGATCTGACATCCACCAACCTGCGTTGGTCAATGAACCTAAGTGCCTGGCTACGTCCAGGCTTCGGGATGACAGAGGGGTAACCAGCCTAAAGTGTGCTCACCACTTAAGCATCCGGCTATGCGCATGATCGTATCTTCGCCCCATGTCACCAGGGAATGTTGAATCGATGTCGCCCCCACAATGGCGACATTGCTAGCCCTCAGCAGCCCCGAGTCCCATGGGACTCCCGATTCCATGCTCCGCAGCATCGGAAACCACACCCATCAGGTCCACGACCTATGCTGCTGCCCCAGGAAAACTTGACCTAAAAAGTTGTGACAAAGCACAGCCATAACAGGGGGGGGGGGGGGGGGAGCCAGAAAAAATGGCGCCGAGAGCTGGCGCGCCACGGGCCTATATAGGTCCATAAGCCAATGGTTGGCCAGGAAAGTCCTGCCTCCCAGCCAATCAGGAGCCGTAGCTCCAGCGAATAGCCAATCCGGGCCCTCTTCCACCCTGCAAGGGAGGCTGGGAACTGTAGTTCCTGGCCAGGAAGTGGCCCGGCAGTGCAGTGCTTCTGGATCCACTCCCAGAGGAGTCTGGGAGTGGTAGTCCGGACCCCACGTGGGCCAGAAGCGCCACGGCCGCAGCAGGGACACCACTTGGGCCCAGGCTGGACCCAGCGGGGCCTGGAGCTGGCGGGCTGCCTTGGCCCGGGGGAAGCCTTGCCATCCTCCCCACCTCCGCAACAGGACCAGTCTGGTAGGTCAGGTGGTCCCATTTCTAGCCTCAAAGTTGTACTGAATTCCCTCCATTACCTGGCACTCTGAAATGAGGCCAGGTAGCTGTTTGCATGCACATCCTGCTGTGCCAGTGCCACCATGGCCACTGATGCAAATCACACTCATTTTGGGGGAGGGGGGTTGATATTTTATACACACACACATACCCTGTGCAAGAGATTTAAAAAGATGGAGTACTAAAGAAGAATGAAAGGAGAGGAAGTTCACTTTTTTCCTTGCCAGAAAAAAATGGGCAGCACAGGAAAGATGGCACAAAAATAATCTTGGGGCTACACATTGCCCTAGAGCTATACTTTGTCCAATTTGGAGGCACCAGATCCCTTTTGATCTTCAAAGCTAAGCACAATTAGTACTCAGAGGGAGATCACCAGTGAATACCAAGTGCTGTAGGCTGTATTTAAGAAGGCAATGGCAAACCTGCACTGAATAAATCTTGCCAAGAAAACCCTATGATAGAGTCACCTTATCTCAGCATTGACTTGAAGACACATAACAACAAATATATAGGATATGGTATGTCACCATCATCATTATCATTCTCAGCACTCCATAGTTCAACAAACATCTTTGATAAGGATTTTATTGTTTGTTGTCCTGCATCAAATATACAATTAGCAGGCTGACCTGGGCTTTCTGAATATCACAGGAATCAAGCAGTAGATCCATCCAGTACATACTTCCAGATGTGTGGAGCTACAAGTCCCATCATGCACACTACCACAGCTGCACTGGCTTGGAGGGTGGGGGTTGCTGTCCAACAAATCTAGAGATGTAAACCTGGTTGTGGAAGGCTTTCTTAGGCAGATGGCTAAAAGAGCTTTCCCATGGCTGAAGGATCATTTGTATGAATTATGGAATAAAAGCCAGAGTTTTAATAAAAGAAACGCAATCCCACCAGATCCAGTTTAGTTCAGCATCCTTTTCCCCCAGTAGCCTGCAAGAATCATCAAGGCAATAAATAGCCTTTTTCAGCTCTCACTCACTCTCCCAGCAATTGGGTTTTGGAAACATCTTCCCTCAATAAAGCAAGGCTGTATTCACCGATTGTGGCTAACAGCTGTTCCAAGTCATTCCCTCCTTTAAAAAGATAAACATTTTTGTTCAATAGCAAGTATTTTTTTAAAAGATACACACACTCTGAAGCTGATCGTCATCACATCTTCTGACAACGAATTCCATAAATTCAAATCCATGCCACTTTTACAGAGGTCATTGTGCAAAGCCAATAGGATGGGTGGAACAAAGAAGGGAGAGATAACTAAGAAGATGATCAGATAGAATCATATCCAGCTCAAGCTGTCTGTTATATCCATTGCCCACCCCGCAAAACATAGGCCATTCCCTCATATGGATACATTACCTTCATGTTGTCCTAGGGTTTCTCCTTTGCAAATCTGGTTCCCCTTGTTTATAAGACTGGACAGATTTTGCGGGAGTAGTTGTTTCTCCCACCCTCCTTTTCCTTTGCCTTCTCTGGCCTAAAGCAGTGCAGGTTGTGTCTATTTAGCCCACACACCCCCAAGGCCAGGAATCAGAAACAATTTGTAACGGCTGCTTTGATAGCCCAGAACTATGCAGCCATGGGATGGGATGGGGCAGGAAATGGTGTGTGTTAGTGTGTTAAAGAAAGAAGAGAGAGAGAAAAAAACAGCAATGAGACAGGAAAAGAAAGTTGGGGAGAGAGGAGGGAAGTTATGAATGAGCCAAAAGTTTAGATGGTTTCCAGGGCTCTTGGCAGAAGAGTGTTATTGTTCACCCTTGCATGCATGTGTAAAACATTTTCTTTCCCCCTTTCCATCCCTCCCTTTCTCTGGAAAGAAAGTCTTAACTTCAACATCTGGATGAGTAAAAACATGATCTTGGAAACCAGGATAGCTGGGCTCAGCTCTGTAGAACAGTGTGGTCAATACGCCGCTCTTGTGGTCACTTACAGCCATACCCTCCAACTTTCCCAGAGACAATCCCAGTTATTCCTCTGTCCTACCACTTTTTCCTCTGCTTTTAAAATGTCCTGTTTTCCTTTCCCCTTTCCCCTATTGGCTTGAGCATATTTCAATTGCTTGAAACTGAATTCAGATTGTACCCATATCAGGAGATTAGGACACAGAGGCAAATCCCATGCAGAAACGGGATTTTAATATCCACTAAACACCCACGAATGCAAATTGTTTTTCAGATGCATTGGTGGAGAGAGAAGTAACACGAAAACAACCCAAATGGAAAATCAACAAATACCACTCCTTTCTACTTTCAGAATTTCCTGAATGTAAAAAGGAGCAGGCTTTGTCAGCTTTCTGTTTGGCTTATTTTTGCGTTATTTCTTTCATGCAAATGTCATTTCAAAAACAACCCACATTTGTGAGTTTATTTTACTTTCTGCTAAGGTTAACCCCGAATGTCATATGAAAAACAACTCACAAAAGTGGGTTATTTTCACTTTAAATCTAGTTTCCGCATGGAAATTGTCCTGTGTGATAAGCACCACAGTGTGGAGAGGACAGCCAGCATGGTGCAGTGTCTTGAGTTTTGGACTACAACTCTGGAGACCAGGGTTCAAATCCTTGCTCAGTCATGGAAAGTCCCTGGTGATTTGGGGCTAGCCGCATCCTCCCAGCCTCAGAGGAGGGCAAAGGCAAACTCCCTCTCAACAAATCTTGCCAAGAAATCTCTGTAGTAAGTTTGCCTTAAGGTCACCATAAGTTGGAAATTAGCTGAAGAAATAGAATAACAACAACAATGAGGGAGAGGAGAATTTTTCCCTTCCCAGTAGACTCATGCAAAAGTGAAATGCTACAGATGCTCCTATCCTATCTATTGTTTCTCATTAATTACTTTTGCCATCTTGGCCACACACTGATCTTGCTTGGCCACAAGTGTCCTGATTTTCAGCTGTGAAATGCTGGAAGCTATCCTTCCCCCTCCCTCCCTCAGTCACACCATCTCTGTGTTTATGATCCTCAGACTCATTCCATCTTTTTTCTCTTTTGATGTCTTAAATAGAAAAGATGAATTGTCTTTCCTCAGTACTGTACACCTAGAGACTTGTCTACACTGGCCAGAATATTCCGGGCTGCTCCCAGAGTATTCTGGCCCTGGGAGTTACCTTAAATTTACCCCATTACCTCTGCACTCCAGAGCGATGCTATACACACACCCAATTGTGCTGCCCAGCATTGCTGCAGCTGGTACAAGTCACTTCCTTAGAGATCAGAAATGAAGCACACAGCATTGATCACACAGCTGGGCACCTCGTTGTGACCTCAGAGGGAATGACTTGTGCCAGTGGCAGCAGTGCCAAGTGGCATAGTGGGATATTTCTGTAACCAGCCATCCATTGTAGCTCCAGAGTACTCTGAATTTTCCTGCAAAATCTGGAGCGGATGTTGAGGTTTTTTACACCGTTTTAGCCAGGAATGGGGCAGATTCAGTGTAGAACTGGCTTTCTTTCATGAAGACAGTCGACACTCCAATAGAGGCTTTGGTCCTGCAATGTGTAGACAGGTCATGGTGAGGGTGGGGAAAACTGATGTATTTGATCCATGTAGACATGGCCTAGGAATGACAATTCACATTTTAAATAAGTTGCAAGGTCTTTCAGTACGGTTTAACTTTTAAAGTTTTGTCTGTCTGTCTGTCTCCCTCTCCCTCTCTCTCATCACCAAAACATCTGGACATTTTCCATTTCTCTGTTTTTGGCATTCTGTGCATCCCCTGGAGGATGTCTGGTGCAGAAAATTAGCCCACAAACCTGATGCAGTTGCACATCTCTGTTACAGATTCCAGCGAGGTTTAAATGGGCAGTTATAGAATGCAGGACCATGTTTCATTGCTTTGGGATTTTTTGACTCTGACAGTACATGTAACTTTCCTCCTTTCCTTTCAAGTATTCTGTTTTCACTGCTCAAACTCAGCCAGTCTTCATCATTACCAGTTTGCTGGTTCATCTGAGGTCACCCAAGACTGGATTCCTACCAGCATGCCCTGCGCTTTTCTGTTCTAATCCAGCATCCCTTTTTTGGTCCCTTTGTTAGAGCCAGATGAACCCAATTGCCTTCATTCCCACCATTTCTGCTGAGACCCCGTCTGCAATCAATACACCTAAGGCAACACTGCATAGCTGGCAAAAGGCCTGAGGAACCTGGCATCATTTCTCTATTTCCATTTGGCTCTTGACAGGAGCAAGAGAGAACTGAACAAAGAGATAAATGAGGACTGGCAAACAATGGAACTCACAAGGTTCCAGGAAAATCATACCTTTCCTCTTTGTAGGAGATTTGCTGTAATCTTTTCTGAAACACCCCAATAACATTGTTTACGATCAGTGTTCTCAAGGCATTCCATTTCCACCCCGAGACAGATATTGGAAGATAAAGCATTCAGTGTAGGAGCAGGAATCATGCAGCCCTCCAGATGTTCTTGGATTGCAACTTCCAGCATTCTTTACCATTGGCAATACTGGCTAGCGGGGGGGGGGGGGCAGCATGGTGTAGCGGTTTCAGCATTATACTAAAGACCAGGGTTCAAATCCCTACTCAGCCATGGAAACCCAATGAGCAACCTTGAGCAATCCACACTCTTTCTCATCTTCAAAGGAAAACAAACGCCCTCTGAACAAATCTTGGCAAAAAAACCCAATCATTGGTTTGCCTTAAGTCTGCCATAAGTCAGAAATGACTTGAAACCACACAATAAATGCTGGCTAGGGCTCAAAGGAGATGTAGTTTAGCAACATTTGAAGGGCCAAAAAATTTCATCCCTGATTTAACAGGCAACCATCTTTGGATATCTGTTCCTACAGCATTTGTTTACTATAAAATCTCCCCATCCTGCCCTTCTTTGTGAGTGTAGAGGCTTGTAATAAATATAAAAAACTCAGAACTAGATCTTGCTACAAATGTGTAGCTTTATTAGATAATACTCTCTGACAGCTAATTCCCTTCCAAATGTCCTGATGTGACTAGGCCAGAGTTTTGAAAAGTTTTTTATTAGAGTACAGTTCTCATATTCCCTCAGTTGGCACGACCACTTGTAGTTATGGGAGCTGGCATCCAAAAAGTAACTTCCCCAAACTTGGAGAAGTAGGCTTCCATGGGTAGGTACATGGCAAGCTGGATAAGGAACTAGGCACAGCAGCAAGAGTCTATATTTTGCCATCACATGGAGCATCAAGCTTTGCCACTCTGCCCAAGATGAGATGGATAGCATTTAAGATTAGTTAAATTATTTTGGTATCTTCTAAGACAGAATACCCTATAAGTGCTGCTGTGCATTTTCTTGCATCTGAAACAAGAAGCAGATTCTACTTTCTACTGAGGGGGAGACCAATGCTGTCAGCTTTCAAACTGCTGCAGATCTAGCTCTTCATGGAGTTGGTTGAGACAGGACTTGTGGGATTTTCTGTCATAACTCATCATTTGGAGATGAATGATTCAGACACAGTCAGACTGTCATGAATTGATAGTTCCTGAAGATGGTGACCTATTCGAGTCTGAAGTTTTGGAAGCTGAGGCATTGGGGGCCCTTGCTCCCCAGCTAGCAGAAGCAGAAGTTGAAAATGCTTTTGGCACACTTCCATCCTTTGTTGAAAGATTAAGAGACAGGGAGAAATTGTGCCACTCCCAGGAGCCATTAAATAGGGATGCAGATTAATTAGGCACCCAGTATTTTGGAGCTCCCCAGTAGCTCTGTCACTCACAACCTTATCTAGGTGATTGTCATTACTCTTCAGTATTCATGTTTTCTTGAATTTGGACTGGGTATGCTTTTTGGACTCTGTTTACTCCTTGCTGGCTTCTTGCATCGGGATTGCTTACTTGCTGTAACAATGTCTGGCTGGAGGATGACCATTGTCTTGCTTATCCCGTCATCTTGTTTGGCTAACCTGTGTCTGACATATAGACTGAACTGATGACCAAATAGTTGTACTCAAACCACCTTCTTCCTGTATCACTTGTTGACTGGCACATAGGACATTTTCTGCCTCACATGCCGAAATAATATATCAGGCCTTAGACAGTAAATTGAATGAGTGAGGGAGAACCTGATCCATTGCATCAGCAATGGATGCAAACTGCAGGAAAAGAGATTCCACCTCAACATTAGGAGGAACTTCCTGACAGTAAGGGCTGTTCGACAGTGGAACAAACTCCCTCGGAGTGTAGTGGAGTCTCCTTCCTTGGAGGTCTTCAAGCAGAGGCTGGATGGCCATCTGTCGGGGATGCTTTGATTGTGATTTCCTGCATGGCAGGGAGTTGGACTGGATGGCCCCTGTGGTCTCTTCCAACTCTATGAGTCTATGATTCTATGATTCTATGTGAACCCACACTGTGTTTTCAATTTATGAACATTGGGGGGGGGGGGGTAAACAACTCGAGCTTCTTAAACTCTTCTTTGTTAATCTGATACAAAAACATCTACTGCTCTGCTTATTTCTAATCAATCTCTGAAGTGGCTTCAGTAATTTTGAATCAGTTGTCATCAGATTATGCAGATGCTCTCCATAGGTAGACATAGAATAATTATTGCTCCTTCACACAAGGTGCTTCTTTTTTTCTTTTGCACAAATCCAAAGGTTGGCTTCCTTCAAGGTGTTCTGATTTAAATCAAGGCAACTTTCACTGTTGATTCAAATCATCACTCTTCCACATCAACTAGACTGGCAAGGGATCAGAGGCATTGTATCTGGAAGGCCACACATTGCTCGCCCCTGATTTAAATCATCACATAAGAAGTTGATTTTAAACCAAAATCCCAACTATCCAAATTATCTTTTTCCCCGAACAAGTGTGCATCTTAACTGGTTTCTGTTATCATTTAAAAGTACGTGTACTTTTATTTGCAGCTAGAGTGGTCAAATAGTGGCCAGAGACATAACCCAAAGCTTTGAGTCATGGAATTGATGTTCTTTTCTTTTTGCACTGAAAAATTTATATTTTTCCTTAATAATAATATTATAATAATAATATTTATTTGTATACCGCCCTCTAGCAAACCAATCCGGGCGGTTAACAACAGTAAAATATAAAATATGACAATTAAAAACACTTTATCCCTCCCCCCCTTAAGACAGTATTAAATAGTATAACATATTAAAAGAATTGTGAAATTAAGAATCATAGGGTACAAAAATAATGCAGTTCAACACCACTTCAACTGCCATGGCTACATCCTACAGAATCCTAGGATTAGTAGTTTTGTGAGGCATCATCACTTTTTCCTAGAAAAGACTAAAGACCTTGTAAAACTACAAATCCTAGGATTCCATAGCATGGAGCTACAGCACTTAAATTTGTATCAACTGCATTATTTCTACAGTACCCATATATTCAGAATTGGACAAGACCACAAGGGTGATCCAGTCAAACTGCTTACCATGCAGGAATACACAGTCAAAGCACTCCTGACAGATGGCCATCCAGCTTCTGTTTAAAAACCTCCAAAGAAGGTGACTCCACCACACGCTGAGACAGGAATATTTTTTTGGCATCAAGCAAGATCCATTGTCTTGAAGGACAAGTTTCCAGAACTTTCAAAAAGAAACAGGTAGCGTTTATTGGTAGCTATCAGACTTGGGGGGCAGGGAGGGGGTGAGATTTCCAAAGTGAAATAAACTGCTGCAGTTGGTGCTCTGTTTATTTGTCTTAAAAGTCAGACAGTACTTAACAGTCAAAGATACAATACAATCTGTAATGAAAATGAATACATTGAATTTGGTTTCTGTAACATACGTACATACAGCCATCACAAACCAGTTCATTTATTCTGCTGGGAAAAAAATAGAAAGAGTATTGACGCTGCTAATATGAAAGGGAGTTCTTCAGAGCCTGTAAGTTACATTTATACAAAATGGTATAATTTTGTCAGAATGAGACCAATGATAGGTCACTGCACATAGAGATGCATTCCTTTTGACATCTGACTTGACGAAACCAAGGAGTAAGTTGCAACCCAGAGATCCCTGTAGCCATGTATGTGTAAATCTTCATTAAATTTTTTTGTGAATAAGAACTAATGTTGTAACATTCTTGTCTGCCAGATGCAAGAAGTGCCTCTAAAGCTGTGCCACTTTCAAGCACTATCCTCTGTGAACTGCAGTTTTAGCATAGAAAATGCTATGACTTTTGGAACAGAAATAATATTTTCTGCACAGATAAATCATTTTCTGTACTGAAAATCATGTTTTTTACACAGGAAACTTGATTTCTGCACAGAAAATGCCATGCTCTGGACAAAAAAAAAGTACATGCACTTTTGTGTGTTTGTGTGTGTGCTGAGAAGATCCCAAACGGTGAAGATTCTTGTTTCTCCACAAGCCTCCTTTTTGACATCACTTGGAAAATGCCATTTCATCTATTATTCAAACAGCTTTGAATATTTTTTCATTCCTATGTATGTAAAAATCAGTGGCTTCTCATCCTTTGCTGACCTATTTTATAGGTACAGTTTTCTAATTTCAAAAATCAATAATCTTTTTGAAGATACCATCTATTATTTGAATGGCTGTTCAGTGCAAGTCTGGTTTAACACCCAGGCTCCTAAAAGAAAGAAGTCCAGGAACCTTGAAATTGCCCATCACATTTATTACCGGGACAAAAGATTGTGCATCATACAGTCACCAGTTCATAGCCTTCTCCACTATGACAGGATATGCTGACCTTCTGTTAAATTATATGAACAATCTCCACAACTGCATCTACACATATGCATTTGCAAATGCACATATTATGCAAACCTTTGGCCATTCTTGGTCCTCTTTGTGCAAAGTCAAACTACCTAGGCGTATGGAAAGCCTGAGCATTTTATTGTCTAATATCTCCTTATCATGACCTTGTAAGTGAGTGCCTTACTTTTATACCACCCCTGTTGTCGATGAGAGAGCTGAGAAATGTTGTCTGGCCCAAAGTTGTCTAGGAAGTTCATGGTGGGAGAGAGATCTCAACAGGAATATTCCTATGGTACAGTGTCATATCAAAAGGGGTCTGCTAATACATGGACAAACTCAGAGCCTGGACTAGTTGTTTTTAGACTACAATGGTCATACTAACTAGGGGATTCTGAGAGTCATAATGCAAAAAGTAACTTTTCTAACCTCTAGACAAGCTTATTATTTTGTTAAAGATCTAGCACTTAGGAAGCAGGATTGTCCCCTTACTGATACTGTGTGGATGTAATACAAATTTATTATGAAAAGGGCTTAACCCTCCATGCATCACCTTACATTTTATTTGGACAATTTGTGTACTGATAGCTTGAAAACAACTTTCTACAGATGATGCCTTGTGCATAAGGACCCTCTGCACTTCATTTTTGCAGTCTCAACTAGTGTACGGTAAATTGCAAATGGCCTGAAGTAAAACAACTTACACTGTGTCTTCCTAAAATTTAACTGGCACAGATTTGAACTTCAGCTGAACCAGAGAGCTGAGTGATGTGATAGAATCTTGAATGCTGAAAGCATTCCAACACTTCTAGCTACAGGTAGGGAATACATTTGTGACTGTTCCTGTGGTCTCAGGCAGATGTCTTTGCAGTGCTTGGAAAAACAAGTAACTGTTTGGACTACAACTACCAGTATCCTCCAGCTGGCTGGCTGGAAGGATTCTGGTAGTTGTCATTCAAAAGAGTGACTATCCCAAGTTCAGCTTTCTCACCACTTGGTATCAAAGTTTCTTTTGTCTGTATGCTTGCTGTGCATATCATCACTGTCTTCATAAATTAGAGAGGCTATAAACTGAATTTGGAATCTTCTGCATGCAGACGAAGTGCTCTCCAGGGCCTCCCTCTTGTTCCTTGGCAAAATTACTGGCAGCTGCTTTGTTCTTTCTAGCACCTAACTCACTGTTGGCTGCAAATCAAGAACTGTGCTACTTGGTTTTGCAAGCTTTGCTTTGCTTATCTTGGATTGGCTTTGATCAAACATGCTTAGCTCTTGCAAAGCATGATGAGATCTTAATTGGCAATAAACCTGTTTAGAAAACTTCAACAAAGAAATAAACATGAGATGAAACTGAGCGGAACATTAACAAACCTGGAGGAGGTAGATTAAATGCAAAAGAGTTAGGGAGGTAGATAGCCTTAATAGCTATAGAGAGAGTCATGAGGAACAATCAAGAAGCATTTTCCTTATATGTTCACTGGTTTCATCACACACATCAAGCTTCCATTACCTGCAATGGCATCAGAGAAATGAACAAGGATGTCTACCTGAGACAGCATACCCTTCAACATTCATAAATGAAAATGGGGACATATGTGGCCAAGCAACATCAGAATGTGGTCAAGATGGCCAAAGTTATTAATAAGGAATGACACATAAACTAGGGGAGCCAAGTGAAGTTTGCTTTTGCCTAAGCCTACTGGGAAGGGTAAAATCCTGCCTTCTCTTCTCCTCTCCTTTTGTCCCACCAACCCAGCCACACAGAGTTATTTGAAAGCAAAATAGCTTTGCATTTTAAACTCAGTTTGCTGCAACTGAACTAAGCTGAGGACAAAGGGGAGAGTGTCAGGAATAGCGAGAAATATTTTTAAAGTCACTGAAAAAGTGGGATGACAGAAGATTCATTGAGACTGCCCCCACCAAATCAGGACAATTGAAGAGTATAAGGAAATGTAAACATTGATAAGAACAACAAACATACAGTTGCTCTTAGCTGTCTTTCTTTCTAAAATACAATATTAAGGAAGGGGGAAAGAAATTTTAAAATAAAAACTTGAAGTGTAAGCTTTTGAGAGCTCCATTTAAAGAAAAAACAGACATCTTCATAAAGTCACACTTGACAACCTGGACAACTTGTAACTTTTTTAAAAAAAAATCTCTGCCAGTCATTGATGCAGTGAATAGGTAGCTGTGGCTTTTTGGGCTTTCCTTCATTCCTTCAGACTCCTAGTAAAAATCTCCATTCTTGCAATCTGTAGCTTAAAATTAATCAGACCTACCCAACTGAAATAAAGGTTCAAAACCTTTATTTTTTTTAAAAAAGGTGTGGTTTCAGAATCCACACTCGGGGGAAAACCTTAAACCAGTGCAACAGGTAGTTGCAAATATTAGTACACATTTTGAATTCAGAAAGTTAATGGAATTTCTCCCAAAGTTTGACTTATCAAATAAAAATGGCCTGCATTTCCCACCTCCTTTTTCTCCAAGATCATTCTCTGAGTTTTAATTAGTTTGAATCATAGAATCATAGACTTGGAAGACACCGCAAGGGCCATCCAATCGAGACTGATATGCTTGTCTTGCATACCAGTTCTTGAAATGTCTCTCTTAATAGGAGAAAGAAAATATTCTGTTTAAATTTCCCAGCAATAAATATAAAGATCCTTTTCCCCCTGAAGAGGAGATGATAAAAGTCAAGTTGTTTCGTACAGCTGACGTGTATTAGAAGGCTGATGATGCCTTTCTCTTCCATATTGTGGTTGTTATGAAAGGATTTTCCCATTGTACATTGGTTACATGAGAATCAATAGATACACTGAGAACATCAAAAGGCTGACATTGAGGGGGGAGGCATGGTTAGACAAGTGGACCCCAGGATGCTTTTGGCCTTTGCTGTCTTCTTGCCAGTCACGTAGTTCACGGCCACTTGGGTCTTTGACAAATTCAATTTCAGGAATATAGCTGTGGATCCAGTTCTCATAGTAAGTAAGCCGACTGTATACTCCAGGGCGGTTCTTGATAGCACATCCTTCACCCCAGCTGACAATGCCAGCCAAGACCCATGAATTGCCTATCAGACATACCATGGGACCTCCAGAATCACCCTGTAAAAAAAGTAAAAAATGTATCATAGAGAAAGGGCATGATGCAGGTGAATCACTGCCTGGGATTGGGATTAAAACTTCTATTTAATGGCTTTGCATTCCCTCTGAGAAGATCAGCTTCATAGCTTGGGTTTCTCTTGGACCCAGCATTGCTCCTGGAAGACTTTGTGGCTGCTGTGGTATGGAGTGTCTTTGCCCAATCTCAATTGGTACACCAGCTGCACTGCTTTCTAAGAAAAACAGACACTAGTTCGTGCCTTAATTGTCTCCCAGTTAAATTATTTTAATGTACATTCCATGGGTTTGCACTTGAAGAATGTTCAGAAGCTAAGGTAAACCAAAATTCAGAGGCCAGACTGTTGTCTAGTGTGCAAACATGTCACCGGTCTGGTACTAATTGTTCTTTATAGCCTTTGGTCTTGAGTGATTATATCACTTGTGTGGATTTTAAAAAAATTGTTCTTTAAAAACTTCTTTTAATGAATATTTTTATCCAGTGTGTATCACTCTGCAAGCCTTGGTAGGCTGAGAGGTGATAAACATTTAATACAGTGGGTCCTTCGTATCAGCTGAAGTTTGATTCCAGGATGTTCTGTGGATATGAAAATCCACAGATGCTCAAGTCTCATTAAATACAATGGTATACTAAAATGGTGTCCCTTTTATATAAAATGGCAAAATCAAGGTTTGCTTTTTTGAATGTATATATTATTAAAATATATATATTCAAGCTGTGGATGGTTGAATCCATGGATAAAGCACCCGTGGATATGAAGGGCCAACTGGTTGTTATGAAACAAATGATCTATCTTCTTCAATAGCAGATTTGGATTCTTACAGATAAAGTTGGAAATGCAGCATTGTACATTGGTTGATGATTCGTAGGGTTGCTTTTGACTTATTGGACAACCTGGGGCCACCTCTCAACTTAAAATGAAAAACAGGTTCTCATACTACAATGTCTTTTTCAATGCTGAAGGAGCCACTGTTTGTGAACCAAAGAAGGGGCTATCTCTACCAGAACTGAGTTGTCTCCCCCAACATACTGTATTCCCATTGTGTTGGATTATAACTCTCAGCATCACCAATCAGTCTGGCCAATGGGAGTTTCAGGCATCTAAAGGGTCACATGTTGGAGTGAAGATGTGGGAACTGGTGCAAAGCTAGGGAGCCACTTTCTGCAAATTCAATGATAGAATGGAGAAATCAGATATCATTGAGCCAGCCGGTTCTTCTTTTAACCAGTATCTGTCTGCTTTCCTGAGGCTGCACTTGTTCAAGCTCCATTAAGGCAGTCTCTCAGCTAACCATTTAAGAGCAAAAGGATATACTATGCATAAGGAGCTGAGGTCTTACCTTACAGGCATCTCTCCTTCCCTCTGGATAGCCAGCACAAATCATATCATCCTGGATATTCCGTGGGGTCAGGCCATCACCCATATTTTTGCGATAGAGTTCACTACAGGTCTTTGAGTCAATGATGGGTACCTTCACCTTCTGGAGGGTTTGTGGGGAGGGAAGGTTGACTGCAATGACAACACCGCACACTACTGAAGCTCTTCTTTCTAGATCCCACCCACCTGGGCTCCTCCCACATGTCATTCCACCCCACTGCATCGTTCTTGCTCCTTATATTTGCCCCCATCCCATTATTATTAATTTTTCTTTCTCTCTCATGCACACCTGAATGGCGTAAGTTGCCCCAGCCGGTGACCCAACACACTTTGCCTGGACGGAAATGCAGAGAGGCATCAGGCAGGCAGATGGGGAGAATCAAGTCTGAATACTGGACCTTCCTGGAGAGCTGCACAAGGGCGATGTCACCACTGCTAGTCTGGCCTGCATAACTGGGATGTACGATGACCTGCTGCACTCCCAAGCAACATGCCTGTGGGCCAGGATTGGACAGCTGGGTGACTCCCAAAAGGACTTGGTACTGGGAGAGATCCCTGAACCTGAAAACATGACATAAAGGATGGGGCAGGTAAGAAGAATTATACCATCTGGGCTTCAGGCAGGTTAAAGAGCAAACAACTCCATTCTTGCAACAACTACACTAGCTGCTGGTCCACCAGGCACAAATCAAAGTGCTAATTATGACTTTAAAGCCCTACTTGGCTCAAATCCAGGTTATACCTTATTCTCCCTTACAAACCACTCTATGCTCTGAGATCTCTTGTGGAGTCCCACCACCCTCACATGTATGGGAGAAGGCCTCCAGGCTCTGGAATTCCCTTCCCCGAGAAGTTAGACTGGCACTCTCCCCACTTTATTTTCCCAGACAAAGATTTTTCTATTCCGATAGGCATTTGATGAGTGGTTATATAAGAACCATCTTATACAATGAGCTAGATATTTCTAAGTGTGTGTGTGTGTGTGTGTGTGTTGATACAGTGAGACTTTGGTATTCACTGGGATTTGGTTCCAGGATACACACACACACACACACACACCATGGATACCAAAATCTGTGGATGTTCAAGTCTCATTAAATACAGTGGGCCCGCCTTATCTGTGGACTTGCCATCTGCTGATTCCAGCATCTGCGAATGGCAAGCCTCCTGTTATCAGTAATGGTGGTGCATGTGCACAGCCATGCCACCATTAGGGACCACATTTGCAGTTGCACATTTGGGACAAGCCTGCAGTAGGAGGAGGACCAGCAGGAAGCCACAGGCTGACCATGTAGGCACCACCCCAAGGGAGACTTTGCCAGGCACTTGAGGTATGGGCAGATGAGGGCACCAGCTGCAAGAGGGGCGTCAGGTGCCCGGATGCCCTCAGCGGAGGCTGCGCTGCTGCTATGGGACTCCTGGCTGACCCAGTTGTGGTGCTGCCTCCTTGCCCCATTCCTTACAGAGCTGGTAGCATCTGCTTTGGCACCCCCCAGCTCTGCCCACTGCCCTATCAGCTGCCTTGTGCCACTTTCTGTTCCCTGGGCACACCTCACCTGGCTGGCAGGAGCAAGGCAGGTGCCACCCACTCCATGGGGTGCAGGAGAGGGAGGTGTCATGAAATAGACATCACATGAATCTCTTTCTTGTGTGAAGTCGAAGGCTTTCATGGCCGGCATCCATAGTTTTTTGTGGGTTCTTTGAAGAGGCCAGCCACAGATGCTGGCAAAACACTAGGAATAAACTCTTCTAGAACATGGCCACATAGCCCAAAAAACCCACACAAAAAAAATCTCTTTCTTGTTTTCAGGGGGGGGGGGATAATAAGCAAAACCTGCACTGATGAATGGTGGGTACCTATGATATTCATTCTCTGAGATGCCCAACCAGATGGTATGGTGACAAGGTAGGATTATGATAGTAGAATCATAGGCTAGCCCCCCAGGTTTCCCATTCCGCTCCCTATACTCACTGATAGAAACAGTGGGCTGCAGTTATCACCCAGTCCTCCAAGATGAGAGAGCCTCCACACACATGTCTTTGGTTGAGCTGCAAGCTGATCTGCCAGGGGAACTCTCCTGGCACAGCATCCTTTCCCTTCACAATCCGGTTGAAAACGACTGGGGGCTGACCGCAGGCTGCAAGAATAATCTGTAGTTCATTCAGTCTGATTTAGAAGGATCAGGATGTAAGGTATTAGAGTCATGTGAATTCTAATAAACAATACAGTGGAGATTGCTTTGGCTTGACCTAGCTATTGTTTCAGAAGTGGGTACGCATGCTGCTGCTGCTGCTGCTGCTGTTGTTTGCAAAGTGCATTCCGACACTGTCTCCATCTTTGATGGAAATAAAGAAAGCCTCTGTGCATGGAAACTTAGAACAGATCTCTGAAGAAAGAAATCCTATTTCTATATCAAGAAAGAATAAATATTCTAATGACACTCAATTCAGAAATGGGACGGGAGGATTATTGCCAACAGAAAGGCTGTTTAGTAGGATACAGAGCAGGGCATCATGCAGAGACACACCAGCCTCCTCTCTGGTTGGGTTATCTGAGTTCACAGGAGTCATTAACTATTTAATTTACTTAATTCTCATGACAGACTTGTATGTCTCAACATTTCCTGTAGGGAAATGAGGGCAGAACTTCAGTTTCTCAGAAGGCAACTGTTAGCTCAGTTTGGGATGGAAAGAGTGTTTCCTCTTTCACCCAGAAAAATGCACTGAGCTGATCAAAATACCATGAGCATAAAAGAAAAGGAGCACAAATATCTAATGTGACAATCTGTTCTCATTTCTACCAAAAAAATTTCATCAAGAGGTTGCTTTGCAGGAAATGCACACTCACCTCTGCTTGCCTGGATCTCTTGGACCCCTGTAACACAAAATTAAGATATGAAGATACTCATGACAAAACTGGGGCTATTGTACTTTGGACATATGAGATGATAATGATCAATGAAGTGCAAGGTACTAAAAGAAGAAGACCACAGTATTGTGGATCGACTCATTCAGGGAATCCATGAGGCTACGTCTGCAAGACCTGAGCAAGGCTGTAAATAAAAGGATCTGTTGGAAGTCCCTCATTATGGCTTAGCATAAACTGAAGTCAGCTTGATGGCAGATAAAAACAATATCACCAATGAGTTTCACTGGACTTAAGGCAGCGGTGAGAATATGAGACCCATGGACTGCATGTGGCCCCCAGAATTGTTGTTGTTGTTGTTTGCAATTCACTTGGCTTTTCCAGACTTCCCTTCACTCAAAAAGCAAGACCCCAAATAATCATTCTGGGGACCTCCAGGAGCAGCATTTACCTTAAAATAGATACCATTGCCATCACCCCCAAAATACCAGAAGTCAAAATTAACTGAAATTATAACTGAAAAACCATGGGGTGGTTTTCATGCCATTTCCAAGTGGGTGCTCTTCTTTATCCCATATCAATGATCTGTATCAATCCGGTAAGAAGCTTTTTACTAAGAATATGTCAGCACTCCTCACTTAGCCAGTTGGATGCATTTATAAACCAAGAGAAATCATAAGGAGTTGCTGAATATGTTTACACTATACAGTTATAGTAGTTTGATATCACTTTAACAATCATAGCTCCATCCTACAGAATGTTGGGATTTGAGGAGGTACTTAGAATACTCTGTTAGAAAGTAGGTCAATAATTCTAAGCAAAGGTTCTCTCGATATTCATTAATCTCTCAAAGAAAACAACCAGATGCTTTGTCATGCCAGACGACGCAGCAACCAATACACATGGGCTTTATAGACAGTTCAAATTTGAAACAGCTTGCCACAAAAAAAGGAGAAAAGGTAATAATAATAATAATAATAATAATAATAATAATAATAATAATAATTTATATTTCCTGCCTCTCCCTGCGGATTGAAGCAGTATTACAACAGATAAAATCAAGCAATACAGTTACAAAATGTCAATAAAAGCACACAAAAATACATGCACAGTCATTAAAATAGCCAAATCGACATCTGTTTCTGTACTATTGAATCAAGTGTGGAAGATTCTTTAAGATCAGTTACAGAAGATCAGATGGGTAGGCCTGACGGAAGAGATCTGTCTTAAGTGCCTTCTTGAAGGCATCTAAGGTGGTGATAAGATGGATCTCTTCCGGTAAGTTGTTCCAAAGCGTGGAGGGCGCGGCTGTGAACGCTTTATGGGAAGTTGTGATTAGTCTGGTCTTTGTATATTCCAATATTTTCTTCCCCAATGTTCTGAGAGTGCGGGGTGGATTGTGTAGGGAGAGGCGTTCCCTTAAGTAACTCGGGCCCAAGCCATGTAGGGCTTTAAAGGTAATGACCAACACTTTGTATTGGGCCCTGAAGCTGATCGGCAGCCAGTGTAATTATTTTAATATTGGAGTAATATGGTCAGATCTAAATGTATCTGTGACCAATCTGGCTGCAGAATTTTGGATGACTTTGAAAAAATTATGAGTCATGCAAACATCTACGAAAACAGATTCAGCCTGATTCAACATTAGATGCTCATTCAGCTGAAGTTCAGAACTATGTATATGATTCGAAGAATTCCTTCTCTTTTCTTGCTGAAAAATGTCATCTCATGTTTCTCATTTTAGAATGGGGACAGCAACTGTAATATAAAGGCTGAAGAAGCAGGATAGTTATGCATGGATTATTGCTAGTTCTAGCAGTGTCTGAGATGGAGCAGCTAAGCTGTCCTCAAGCCTTACCCGTCTCTTCATCCAAACAACCCACACAGATCTACTGCCTTCCTGTCGCCAGACATAACTGAGAAACAATAGACTGGTGTTTGCCATAATTCCCCACTGTCTGGATCAAGTGCCTCTCCTTCTCCATCCTGATCAGAACACCGTGTCCTTCTAATACTGTGACATTACCATTTCAGTTCCAGTCAAGGGCCGGTGCTCCAAAGACAATCTCTCTCTTCAAGACTAATTTAGCAAAGCCATAATTTACTTTTCCCCACCTACCTGGCAACGCCCTGAAACCCAATTATAACATCATCAAAATCAACTCAAGAAACTATTACGGCGCCTCTTTTGCTGGCATTAATGACCATTCCTTGTTGGCACTCGTCTGGTGTAGATCTGTTAAGATGCTATCGCTAGCCTAGTTAGTACGTTTTTAAAAGTTAAAAAGAGAAACAACAAACTCTCTAAGCCAGAAATTCTCCTTTAGGCTTTGAGTTCCTCTGAGGTCAGACTCTGACCTCTTAACTCTCATAACTGAATTCAGGGTGACATCTACCCTACTTGGTCCCCCATAGTCAGGGCTGGACAAGGTTGGGGTTAATGTTCAGGGACAGTTTCTAGAATCCCCAAGTGTGGGCTGGCTGGTGGATATGTAGTCAAAACAGTATTTTTTTTCCCTGAGTTGTGAAATCTGATGGAGATCTCATTAGAAAAATTGCAGTAGATTTCAAAATGTTCAATCATTGGGGAAATAGCAATACAATTGGCCATCCATATCTATGGATTCTGCATCGATGGATTCAGCCATCCACAGCTCGAAAAACAACCCAAGAAGGAAACCTTGATATTGTCATTTTATATAAGAGAAATCATTTTACCACCCCATTGTATATAATGGGACCTGAGCATCCACAGGGGGTCCTAGAACCAAACCCCAATGGATATCAAAGGTCCACTGTAACTAAAATGTGATGGCATCATGGGGAAGGAACACTGCCTGGTGCAGCCAGAGATATAGGAGATTACCGCACTAGGGTAAAAGCGTTCCCCAATGCGTTCTCACGGGCGCGAACCTGGAACATGATGAGGGCCAGAACGCTAGTTTACCGCACAGCGGTACGCCGCCGTCGCCGCCGGGCGTTCCAAATGTGTTCCAAATGTGTTCCAGGGAGGCCATTTCTGGGAACGCTTTTACCCTAGTGCGGTAATCTCCATAGTGTCACTAAACATTTCAAACTAACAAGGGCAGTAGCCACAATGGATGGAAAGAATATTCCAAACATTTACCTACCTACCCCACTCACCCCAAAATACATGTTTTTCAAGAATCCAGGACTGACCCCCCCAAAAAAGTCTTTGCAGTGCAGAACTTATTTTATGTAAAACATACACTGGTGATTTGCATAGAAGACAGCATTTTCTGCACAGAAAACAATATTTCTACACAAGACAATTATTTTATGCAGCAAAAATGCTGTTTCCTATATAGAAATTGCTGCTCTTTAGGCAAAATACCCAAGTGCTTTCTTTCAGAACAAACTCGGTGAAGAATTGCACCTGTAGTAACTGCACACTATGTGTCCAGTCTTTAGGAATCCCCTTCTGCATGTCAACCATAGCATCTCAGGACCTCACCAAAAATCATAGGGCAGTTTCATGTGATACACCAGCCAGGCATTCTGTCACTTTAAAAAGTATGGTATAAAGCAAGAACAACCCCCACGTCCCCCTGCACCCATGTTTGGTAGGGGAAGAACAATGACAGGGGATGTACAGTCTAATGTATCTTCTCACTAAGGAACCACTGCCAGGTTTCCCAAAAATACATTGATTGTCACTGATGAAAACATTCTTAAGGACATCCACCCTAAACCACTCTTGAAACACCATTTAAGTAAACTGTTTTTCACAAAAGGCTGGAACAGTGAGTTCCACAGGCTGAGTAGGCATTTTGAGGCAGAGTTATATTATCTATATTAAACAGCCAAGATCCCTGTGGCACCTGAAAGATTAGCTAGATTTATTTGGCTTAAACTTTTCTGAACTGCAGCCCACATCATCAGCTGCAGGTACATTCCCCATGTACTTATCTAAAGTCTTGCTGACATGATATTATGAATAGCGTTGTTACTGTGGCCTACATGATTCCTTCCACAACATTCTAGTAATGTGCAGCTCTTTTACCCATGTTCTTGCATAGTTACATCTCAAATCAACAATCCCCTTGGAAGATATCTCAAGTACGATGCATGACCACACAATTCAGTCTAACCAACATGGAACATCTGCTATATGCTCCTGAAGCAGCATGCGAAAAAATACAGAAAGGAGAAGTACATGGGTCAAGGAAAAATGGAACTCATATCTAAATCTGTTACACTGAGACGTTTTAATTTATTATATACGTGCATTTTCTTTCACAAGGTTGCACAATGGCATCACACACATGAGGCCCATTCCAGCTCTATGATTGTATCCTGGACATCCTGCAAAGCGCCAGAGAGTTAGACTTAATGGTCCATGAGGCGCCTTCTAATTCCATAGTCCTACACTATCTCACACTTCATCTAATGGCAAATTCATTCCACCACAGCCAGTCTTCAGGTAACCAAAATGATACTATCCATATACAAGGGGAAAAAATATATCAGCACGCATAGAGCAATAACAAGGCTGATGTAAGCAAACAATCCAACATTTTTAAACATGGGGAGGGGGAGAAGTAGAAAGTGGTTAAGGGAGGAAAGAGTCTAAAGAAAGGGGACTCTCAACAGTAAGGACCAAGCCTTGTCATTCCTGACAGAAACAGAATGCTTATTATTTTGAAAGCAGGTCCAGCACTGTCATGGGGAGGGGAGGGAGAGAACACCTTCAGGAAGCAGATGCTAGGAGTGGACAACAATGCAACCATTTTCTTAGCTACTCCCCTCTTTTGGAATACAAGTTACATGTTCTATGCAGCTTATTTTTCACCCTTAAATTCACCCTTAAATCTAGCTCAACCTTTGATCCTCCAGCTGTTCTATACTTTATCTCCCAGAAATTTCCCTAGCATGGCCAATTATAGTGAATGCTGGGAGCTGAAGTCCAAAACATCTGGAAGACCTCTGAACTAACTCTATACAGCACTGTAAGGTGCAGAAGAGAGTCTCATTTGACCACCAATATTCCACTGCCAGTCCAGTATTCTTCCACACACAAATGGAGAAGGGCACCACACACATAAACATACACATATGTTGGCCCTACCCTGGTCAGAGGTAAAATGGGGTGAAAAAAACTGGGATTCAGTGGAATGGAGTCTCCTGGAGAAGTGTAGAGGTGGTTCACTGGAACCCAGTTGCAAATCCCACATCTGTGTGTTGAGCTGCCAATATATTTATATATTTATGCTTTTTGAAATACCATTACCATGATTTTCTGTTCTGACTTGTCCCACCCAGAAAGTGAAAAAGAATGTTAATGTTTTACAGGTGCCAAAAGAAGACTGGAAACAATGCATATCTTTATAATGACATCTGTGCTCAAGGGAAAAAATATTCTGCAATGGCCTTTGTTTACAGATGATGTGATTCTTTAGGAGGCACCGTGTCCCTTAATTCTAAGCATATATCCACTCCTCTAAGCCACCTGACTCTAATTTGTGGGTCATAAGGAAGATCCTGAATAGCATCTGGTCAGTGAAAAGTAAAATTGCACTTCTTCAGAGGAACAGGGATAGGTAAATATCCATTCAATTTGAATTCCATTTAACTTACAATTTGAATTACATTATTTAAACAAATATAGTCTAATGGCAAAAAGAAATTTGTCAGAAACCTGCAAAATCCATCCTCCCTGATCCAGGCATCTTCCATATAGATTAGATTATAAATTCTCCCTAGCCAACATTACTAATTGAAAATTCTTGCCTTTTCACCAAATATTTCCTAGTATACTTTATTTTAAAATCATCATAAAGTTGTATGGAGATATAATCCAAGTAGCTAAACTGAAATGAATTATTTCTGTTAGAAGTAGAACTCAAGTAAGGACCAAAGAAAACTAAGGGCCCATACAGACAGGCCAAAATAAAGCTGCTTCGGATCACTTTGGAGGTATGCTGTTAAAAGAACCTTCTAGGTAAACTCATCAGTTCTTTTGGTTTCTCCTATCATTTGTATGCTGACGACACTCAGCTGTATCTCTCCACCCCTGACCTTTCGACGGGGCTTGAACAGCAAGTTTCTTCTTGTCTGACTGCCATCTCTCAGTGGATGCGGCTTCGGCGCTTGAAGCTCAACATGTCTAAGACTGAGCTTCTCGTCTTTCCACCTAAACCCACCCTTCATTATTCCTTTTCTGTTTCTGTCGACGACACATCTATTCAACCGGATCATCAAGCCCGCAGTCTTGGCTTCATTTTTGACTCTTCTCTATCATTTATTCCCCAGATCCAGGCCACCGCAAAGACCTGTAGATTCTTTCTCCACAACATTGCCAAGATCCGTCCATTCCTCTCAATCTCTACTGCCAAGACTCTAGTCCATGCCCTAGTGGTTTCGCGACTAGATTATTGTAACCTCCTTCTAACAGGGCTTCCTCTTTCACACCTCCATCCTTTAATATCTGTCCAGTATTCAGCTGCCCGTATTGTCACATCCGCTCGCCGCTTTGACCATGTTTCTCCTCTTTTATCCTCCCTTCATTGGCTCCCCTTCCCCTTTCGCATCCGATACAAGCTTTTGTTACTGACTTTCAAAGCCCTCCATGGGTTGGCCCCTCCTTACTTATCTGACCTTCTTTCTCCTTACATTCCTACTCGCACCCTCCGCTCTGGTAGTCAGGGTCTCCTGTCACAATGTAGGACTACCACTGCCCCCTCCCGAATTCGTCCCTTCTCGCTTGCTGCCCCTTACTCCTGGAACCTTCTTCCCCCACATGCACACCTCATCACTTCTCTGCCCAGTTTCAAAACTCAATTAAAGACTATATTGTTTAGAGAAGCATTCCCAGAGGTGAGCCCCTCTCTGACCCAGGAAGCCTCTTTCTAACCATCCATCAAGAAGCCAAGCCCTTCCTCCAGTCCATCTGCCTTGGTCCAGGCCTCGGAGGTGGAAAAGATCTGCTGGACCTGATCCTATTCCTAACCACCACTCCCTTCTCCTTTTGTGTCGTGTCTTTTAGATTGTAAGCCTGAGGGCAGGGAACCGTCTGACTAAAAAATTGATGTACAGCGCTGTGTAAACTTACAGCGCTTTATAAATAAAGGTTAATAATAATAATAAAAAGGACACACACATCTTAAGAGGCCAGAAGTTGCACCAAAGCAGTGCTCCAGTCCTTAGGACTGGAACGTGGCTTTGGCACAGCTTCTGGCCTCTTGGGACACATGCAGCATTTAAACAGCATACCTCCAAAGTAACCAAAAGCAGCTTTATTTTGGCCTGTCTGTACTGATTCTAAGGTAACTTTGGTGTTTTACAGACTGCCCAAAAGGGCGGTCTGCCGCCGCCCTTGTTTACTGCATGAGGGAACCACAGCTGACAAACCGCGTGGTTCCCTGGCCAGCAAAAAGAAGCCGCAAAAAGTGGCTTCTTTTTCCGGCGCTGTTATGACATTGCAAGGCGCCAATGCCACCTTTGTGGCATCACGAGGGTGCCAAGATGTGCGGACGCTAAGCGTCTGTCACATCAAAATAGCGGCGCCCATCTGTATAGGGCGCCGCCATTTTGACGCCCCCGTTATGTGCGAGGGGCAAGGCTCATCAGGAAGCGCCTCCCCTCGCGCATAACGATAGTGCCCCATAGGACCCATCGGGGACGCGCCTTTATTTCTCTGCTCGAATGTACATATGAGTTGGTAATGATGTGGAACTGGCTGTTGTTCATCTTCTGTTTCAAATACAAATGACTCTGCTTTTAAGAAGCCCTACTATCTCACATCTACCCCCCCCAAAAAAAAATTATCCATGGCATTTTACAGACTGCCCAAAAAAGGCAGTCTGCCGGCGCCATCATTTGCTGCACTGAGGAGCCCCAGTGGCCAAACCGCGCGGCTCCTTTGCGCAGCAAAAAGGAGCTGCAAAAAGCAGCTTCTTTTTGCAGTACAGAAATGGCATCGCAAAGCACCAATGGCGCACTTGCGGCATCATTTCCGCCGCACGACGTGAGGACGCTAGGCCTCCGCGACATCAAAATGGCATCACCCATGTAGAATGGGCGCTGCCATTTTGTACGCGCTCGACGCGTACTAGGGTTAGGGGTGTCTGGAAAAGACCCCCTTTCTAATGCTAGTACGTGCCGCGCATGTACTTTCCGCCCGTGTGGAACGGGCCCATGTTAATCATACTCTTGCATTCTTACCTCTATCCCTCTCTGCCAACACACACACAACACACACTTTTAAAATGAATTATAACTTATCTCACCAAAATATTCAGTGACAGAGCATGGAAATAACATACTTTAATGTGTTAATGCTAAAACATTCAGACATCTAGCATTATTAAGGAGAAAAGATGAAAACAAGAAGTGAGAGACTCAGGGAAAATTAGGTGTATGAAGAGAAGGTGATGCTGCATATGATATGCTACTGCCACACTGCCTATGATTTATTTAAAATTTAACAATCAGCATAATGTCTAACAAATAATCAAGGCAACAAATAAAACACCTACTAACATTAACATAAATGTATCAGGCATTTGAGAACTCATCAACAATTAATGGTATGTATTAGACCTTTTAAAAATGTTTTAAACTCTGTGGCAAGCAGTTCTTATAAATCTCATTAGCAGAATAATTGGGTCCTGGAATACCTAAAGAATATAGAGTTAGATAACTAGTATGCTAGGTGAACCTTGCTCATTCTGTCTGCGGCCTGGATCCTAGCCACACTTATCCAGCGGCTTTTCAAAAACAGGAGCATGCCATTTTTGAAAAGTTGCTGTATACACACAGCTGGGATCCAGGCTACATGACTTTATCCCATCGGGGATAAGTTGCTTTAAAATGAATGTGATAATTTCCTACATTAGCCCTGGTATAATAGAAAGTATCTAAAATAAATAAAATAAATTTCAAATGTTCTGTATAATCTAATGGTTTTTGACTTAGTAAGACCTATTGTACTGTGAGGATCAAGATGCATGGAATTGTTTATTTCATATCAATTATTTACATGTAGCAGAATTGTAGACTAAAGGCCTCAGTAAAATTGGGCTCAGCAAAAACGGTTGCCTCTATCAGAATCAAATTAGATGTATGGTTTGAAAACTGATGTTTAATCTTTTCCTCTTTTCCCAGTACATATTCTAATCACTTAGCAGCTGAAAATACATATCAAATTGAAAAACAACCCCAGCATATCTGAATTAGGGAAGACCTTCTCAAATTGTGCCCAGAGTTATGTAATCCATCACACAACCACCATTCAGTGCAGAATATGGGGAGAACCCTCCATATTCATCCTTCTTTTCCTTCTCCCTTTATTTCTTTCCTATTTTTCCAAGCTCCTCTTTCTTCCCCTTTTTCTTTCCCCTTCTTTATTGTTTTTTATTATTCACATTCATTCTGGCAATGGTTGGGATTATGGTCCAACACATGCAGAGAACAACAGATTAGAGAAAGCTGTGTTGGGCAAGCAGCAATTACCTAATGTCTGGTTTGGAATTTCTCCTCTGTGGATTTTTTCACAGTTTCCAAACATGGACTGCTGTGCTTTATTTAAAAGGAGATACTGTTCTGTTAGCCTGCCTGAAAGCCTATGACATCTGCATGGGCAGTTCTTATTTCTATACAGAGCAGTGTTACATGGGTTTCAGCTGTCTGTACTAATGTCAAGAATAATGGCGGGGTACAGACCGCCGCTTTGCGGCGGTCTGCCGCCGGCACCGGTAGGTCCGCGGGGGAGCCGGAGCCTTCAGACGCCGCGGCTCCCGCGCGGACCAAAAAAGAAGCTCCAAAATGGAGTTTCTTTTTGAGTCGCGTTTGTGACGTAGCGAGGCGCCAGGGGCGCACTCGCTACGTCATAAAGGCTGCAACACGTACGGACGCTCAGCGTCCGATACGTAAAGATGGCGGCGCCCGTATGAACAGGGCGCCGCCATCTTGTACGTATTCAATACGTACTAGGGCTAGGGGTGTGTGGAAGCACCGCCCCTTCCTAACCCTAGTACGTATTGTATACGTACTATTTGGCGGTCTGTACCCCACCAACGTCTATTTAATAAAGTAGTATACACAACTGAAGCCTATTTGAAACTGTCCTATATAGAATTAGGATCTGTTAACTAATGAATATCAGGTGCTGCAGGCTATATTTCAGAGAATGAACTGGCAAAACTACCTCTAAGTATTCCTTACCTAAAAAAACAAAAAACACCATGAAATTCATGAGCTCGCCATATGTTGGCAAGTGACTAGAAGACACACAGATATGTATATATGGGAGGGGGGCTCCTATTTCCTCATTAACTTTCTCTGCTAAATCTACATCTTTGTTTTTATTATGGTCAAAATATTATTAATACAAGTTGCTAGGCCAATTATACTTCATGATTCGGCTGTCTTTGTAGGGGGTCTCTGGAAGATAAGTCTAGGAGCAAGGGAAGATACAACTTAGTTGTAGAATTCATGAGTATATATTCACATGCATGCAGTGGTGCAGTTTTAGATAATTTTAAATACTGGGCTTAATGGTTTGATGAGCAAGAGGCTGTCTACATTTCAATGTGTATTATTCTGCTTACATTCAAGATAGTTGTATGGCCCCCACTCTTTCCATCTTAGATGGTGATGAGGACACCTTGGTTCTATCATTAACCAAAATGGAAACTATGGAAGTCAGCATAAGACCAAAGCTTGGAAGGACTGAGATGAAGGAATTAGACAAGGCAGGGATGTAGCCAAGGTGGGGGGGGGGGGGTTTGGGGACCCAACCCCCCCCAATAATAATAATAATAATAATAATAATAATAATAATTTATTTATTTATTTGTATCCCGCCTCTCTCTGTATTGGATCGAGGCGGGTAACAACAAATATAAGAACAATAAAAATAAACACAACAAGCCATAAGTAAAAAACCTAGCAAAACATATAAAATCCAGTTCCCTATCTCCCTCCCACCTTAAAATACCATTAAAAATGACAGTTCCCAACTGTAGAGTGAACATTCCAAGGAGATCAATTTGGGAATGCTTGCCGGAAGAGAGCCGTTTTTATTGCCTTTTTAAAGGCCTCCAAAGATGTTATAAGGCGGATCTCCTCCGGCAGGTCATTCCAGATTTTTGGAGTGGCAACAGAAAACGTCCTCTGGGAAGTTGTTACCAGTCTGGTTTTCTTAGACTGCAAGAGATTCTTCCCAGAGGACCTGAGAGTGTGGGAAGGATTGTATGGGAGGAGGCATTCCCTCAGGTAAGCTGGACCCTTCCGTTAGATACAATGAATGGTGTGCACCACTGTGCCCAAGCCCAAGCCCCATTATAATAGTGGCACTTAGTTTGAACCCCTCTTCCCAAAATCCTGGCTATGTCCCTGGACAAGGTCCTCATGATACAACTTTGGTGCTCAAAGATGTATCATTGAGCATCAAAGTCAAGATATGCTGTGGCCTTTCCAATTTATGTGGATGGATGCATGGATGGAGAAACCTGGCAGGAAGAAAATTAATTAATTTGAAATGTAGTGCTGGAAGAGAGTTTGGATAGCCAAAAGGACAAATAAATGGGTCCTAGAGCAAGTCTAACCTGAAATTTCACTTGAATCCAAAATAACTAAACGGAGGCTCTCATACTTTGAACATATCATGAGAAAGCATTATTGTCATTCCTCAGACAATGATGCTTGGGGAAGTTGAAGGCAGTAGAAGAAGAGGAACACCTCAATACAGTTAGTCTGACTAAATGGAAGAATCTATGGTCCTGAGTTTGCAAGACCTGAGTAGGGCTACTACTAACAGAATCTCCTGGAGATCTCTCATTCAGAGGGTAACAATAAGTCTAAATAAACTTGATGCTGTGTAACAACAGTGTGAATCTATTGCTTTACATACTGCAAAACATAGTGAGGCGGCCTGCCTGCATTTGGAGGGCTTTTTGGTCATTCTGTGTTTTGCCCTAAAGTCCTACCCAAATAATCAACAGTGTGATGTGGCAGCTAAAAAGGCCAATGAGATTATAGGCTGCATCAAAAGAAGTACAGTGGTCTCTTCCCTTACGTGGGGGATCCGTTCTGCCAGCGTCAGGAAAATTCCGTGTATGCTCAAGCCCCATTAAAGCCAATGGGACTCGTGCCCATGCTGGCACGCAGGCCATTGCTCTTTCCAGCATGAGGCGCTGCTTCTTCTGGCGTGACTTCCAGTGTATGACATGAGCGCATTCTATAGATTCTAGATCAAGGGAAGTAATAATGTCACTCTATTCGGCTTTAGTTGGGCCTCACCTGGAATATTGTGTCCAGTCCTGGAGAATGTTCAAAGAAGGGTGACAAAAATAGTGAAGGGTCTGGAAATCCCTATGAGGAGCAACCTAAGGAGCTGTGTATGTTTAGTCTGGATAATAGAAGGTTAAGAGGTGATATGACAGCTCTGTTTAAATATTTGAAGGGATGCAATATTGAGGAGGGAGCAAGCTTGTTTTCTGCTGTCTTGCCATGGAGACAAAGGGAGTCCTATCAGAAAGCCATCAGATCATACCTTTCAAATCAACTCCTGGCATGTCCCTACTCACCTTCCCTGCTTGACCATCCAGTAATTATCCCAAATCTAATCAGCGTTTTGTTACTATGGAGGTAAAGCCATCAGCTGATCCAGATCCCTTTTGTCAATTCCCTGGGAATGTCATCAAGACCTATGTCACACTGGATATTGTACCAAACACCACTCTAAAGTATGAAATGTGATATAAATATCCTCTTCAGCACTAGCCACTTTGGCCTGTTACAGACTGCCAAAATAAAGCTGCTTCAGGTTTCTTTGGAGGTATGCTATTTAAATGATGCATGGGTCCTAAGAGTCCGGAGGTCGCACCAAAGCCACACTCCATTCATAAGCACTGGAGTGCAGCTTTGGTGCAGCTTCCGGATTCTTCGGATGCATGCATCATTTAAATAGCATACCTCCAAAGAGACCTGAAGCAGCTTTATTTTGGCAGTCTGTAACAGGCCTTAGTCCACAAACATTTTTCCATGGACCTCTCTTCAGGATTGGTAAGTATTGCCCCTTGTAACTCCTGATTCCTCTTTCCCACACCTTTCTTTCTGATAGCCTTGTATGTTTCACATCAGTTTTGCATCCTCCTGCACCATAGAAGTACCAATTGCAGTTGCCATCAAATTGTGGCAATAATTTTGGGTGTAGAGGCAATAGTGCAGGTTTGAATGGGTGGGGGTAGATCCAATGACCCCCACCTCGTGTGGAGAATCTACCAACCACCTTGGTTTCTAAGCTTGAGAGCTAAGTTCTTAACAGGACAACCAACCACAATTAGGATACAAGAGAACTCAACGTGAGTAAAGGAAGTCAGAACGCGGGGTTTCCCCTAGTGGGAACAAGCTCTAAGGGAACCAACTGGAACCTGTACAAAACCACATGGAAGTAATCAGCAGAGATCAAAGGGTGAGGCAAGAAAAATAACTTGGAAGCACTGGGAAGGGAAGCAAAAAAAAAAAAAAATCCCACTGTAATAAGACATGAAGGCAGAGTGATTTAATGTCTGCAAGAGGAAGAAAGAAGCAATGTTTCTGAAAATATGTCCTGGAGGAGTGTTAAAAAAAAACTGGTTGCTGAAAACATTGGTTGAACTGATGTAAATCAAGGACAGAGCTTGTAGAGAGAATATAGAATTGAGGAGATGCTAAAAGGGCTCACAGTCAAGATGTTAAAACAAGCTGCAGAAGGAAGGAAAGTAAATGAGGGGAGGGGGATTCAAATAAAACCCACAGTGGAAAGTTATCTTCTGGTACAAAGGAATGTTAGTGGAATATGGGGGGTCCACTCACAAGGGAATTCAGGAGGGGGAATGGCAAAACTGGAGGAGAATCAAACTAATAAACATTTGGCTCCGCTTTTCCCTCAAGCAGAAAGACAAATAGTCTCTGCTGTGATTTCAAAAATTGGATCCATCTGGCTAGGATTTGTAGGGATGAGGTAATGTGGCTTTTCAAGACACAGCTGTTTGAAATTTGTAGAGAATGTTCACGGGAATGTTTAGAACAAGAACTAAAACTAAAGGAACCCCAGACAGTCAGTGGAAGGGGGTATTTAAAAAGAGTCAGATCTTGGAAGAGAGGGCTAAATGCTGTAGAACAGGCTTTGGACTGGATAGGTGTGTTTTATTTACTCTTCATTTTTAAATTTTATTTAATTAGATTTTTAAAATGATAATTTACAATAACCATGAATTACATAACTACAGCTGCACTCAAATAACCTCTCAAATATTCTTTTGACTTTTAAAAAAATATCTTGTTAAAAATTCCTGTGTGTTAATGGTGAACCTTGATCCATTGTTAAATTGAAAATGTGGGACAAGGGATTCCATATTTTCCCAAATTAGTTTTTAAATATTTTTCACATTGCCATTCAAGCTTTCATTATCCATTTTTTTCAGCTACAGCAATCCACCAAAGCCTGCCCAGCCAACACTAGAGAAATATTCCTCCTGCATTTTTCCAGCACCTTACTATTCCAGCATTAGTAGCTCCAATCATAACTGAAATAAGACCTTTATGTGGCAGCTCTTCATTTTACTCATCAAAAATTGGCAATGTATGTAGTTTAATTGATGTTGGATGCTACCTCTTAATTGTAGTTTTCCTACCTTGTATGGGTCTGTTTTTAACTCGCAAATGACTGATTTGTATAGAAAACTTCATTGCCTGTGCAGGAATATTTCTCCATTTTCAAATATATTTTTATTCTCTCTCTGCCCCTCTCTCTCCAAGAACATTTACAAATCACACCTCCTAACAACAGCAAAACAACATATTACAAAAGGCAGGCTAACAGAAAACTACTACTACTAACCACAATGTCTCCCCTCCCTTACGGCTCTTTATTTTCCACACCAAAAATTCTGTTTCCTGTGTAGAAAATGTTTTTTTTTCTATGCAAAACAACCATGTGTGAATGTTGTGCAGAAGTCCCATGATTCTCAAAGACTCTTCCAGCAGCGAGAAAACTGCTGGAAGTATTTGTTGCTACCTTCAAAAGAAAAAGAAAAAAACCTTAGTGACACATGGCATCCCTAACCTATCAGCTACGGTGCTTTTCACATGCTGCTGACATTATTTGAGTACTTCCAAAAGGAACTGCATTTTTTACTAAAACTAAAGATACACAAGTTTTGCTACAGAGATTCCAATTTTTCAAGTTCATTTTTCCCAAGCTTGAACAGACACATTCTGTGGGAAAGCTGGGCTGACGTTTTATATTCTGGAACATTACCTCAGTTTCATCAATTACTAAATTCCATTGTTTTGTTCAACAAGTCAACCTGAAATAGGGCAGGTGCTTTTAGACTTACAATAGACACATACATCTGGTAAGTTGTACAACAAAGTTGTTCAGGCTGCTTGACAGGCATTAAATAGCAAGTCTTATAAGGTATGTATGTGCACCTCACTTCTATGTGGTGAGACAATTCAGGGGTTTCAGTATTTAGCCAGGTTTTCATTCCCATAGGAAAAGGTTGCATGGGACTGACGTTTTTTCTTTGATATAGGGTTTATTTTCACATATGCACAGGCTGAACATAAGACGTGGGCTCACTGCACTTACAGTTTTAAACAGTTTCCTGTTCTTTCTGAGTTCTAGGGCAACCCACAGTGCAATAGGATTTTCTGCAGAAAACGTAGAATCATAGAGTTAGAAGAGACCCCAAGGGCCATCCAGTCCAATCCCCTGCCATGCAGGAAATCACCATCAAAGAATCCCTGACAGATGGTTATCCAGCCTCTGTTTAAAGACTTCCAGGGAAGGAGACTCCACTACACTCCGAAGGAGTTTGTTCCACTCTTGAACAGTCCTTACTGTAAGGAAGTTCCTCCCCCTGCCCAGTTATATCAGTTTAATAACATTGTAACTGCAATGGCTTCATCCTAACAAATCTTTGAGTTTGTGGTTTTGTGGTGTCATCAAAACTCTAGTCTATTCCCTTGAGCTGGCGTCCCCAAAATATCCCCAAAAGAGGGTCTAAAGTTTAAATTAAACTACTTTGTGAACTATAGTAGAGAGAAGTGAATTAGTGGTGTTGAGTGGACAGTTGCAAGTACATAAGCACCAATCCTATGATTCTCTGAGTTGGAGCCATGACAGTTAAAGTAGAATTGAACTGCTATAGTTGGTGACAGTAGATGCACTCCCAGTTCCATCGCAGATTAATTTCCTCCTACACACACAGACTTTGTTCACCCCCTTCCTTTGTGTATGAATCAGGAGGAGGATTAATCATCTCTACACATTACCCATGTCTTCATGGGGGGCAGCTCATCTTCTATAGAAACAGCATTCATTACATTACATAAATGTTTTGGCCAAGTCTTAGGAAGCATTGCTGCAAGGTATCCCCACTGATAGTTCTATTTACAGAAATCTTGGCCTCATTCCCACTACCTTTTAAGCCAGATCGTGAATCGGTTTGAACTGGTTCAAACAACCCTGGTTCCCACTTAATCTGAATCTCTGAAGCAATTCCGAGAGGGGTCCATGTGCTAGACCCATTTAACCCACATCTTTTGGATGCTGATATTTTTTTTTCCTGCTTCTTTTTCAATAAATTGAATCTGCGCAAGTGTGAACCACATGCAAATCGGAATCAATTTAGAATTGCCCTTCGTCCAGCTGGAGCAGGTCCATTTTGAATCGATTCATGCCTGAATGTGAACCACAAGTGGATTATTTTAGAGGGGGGAAAAGAGATCAGGGCAAATGTAGTGGGAACCACACTCTGCTGTTGAATCAATCCATTGATTTGGATCACCAATCTGTAAGTGGGAATGGGGCCCTTGTAATCAATAATAGCAGAGTCAGAAGGCATTTTCAATCTCTGTGCAGTCAGAGACACTGAGTGATGACAGATCCTGGAAAGATCATTCAGACAAAATAAAAAAGAACTCAACAAAGCTGGAGAAAGAGTAAAACAACAAAAGCAACAAATTGAAGCTTAATTTAAAATTGAGAAGCCATATCAAACTAGGTTCCTAATGTAGGCAAAGGCAATAAGCACTAAGAAATGACATAGGACATTTCACGTAACATGACAACATTTCAGGGAAGTCATATGTAACTAGGACCCAGAGCAATGGATTTAAGCTACAGGAAAAGAGATTCCACCTAAACACTAGGAGGAACTTCCTGACAGTAAGGGCTTTTTGACAGTGGAACACTCTTCCTTGGAGTGTAGTGGAATCTCCTTCCCTGGAGGTCTTTAAACAGAGGCTGGATGGCCATCTGTTGGGAATGCTTTGATTTGGATTTCCTGCATGGCAGGGGGTTGGACTGGATGGCCCTTGCAGTCTCTTCCAACTCTGAGATTCTATGATTCTAGTGCTACCCTCCAGCTGCTTACTGAGAAAAACACTAGTTACATCCATGGCCTATCAACATCAGAGTGGCAAAAGTTATTAATGAGGAAGATCACACAAACTAGGAAAGGTTGCAGGAGTTTGCTTTTGGCCAGTGATAGAGTCGATTTATTCAGACTCAAGTCACTTCAGTGACTCAGAATTGACTCCACAATAAATGATGTGCTGACTTGACTCGACTCATGATTTATACATTTTTAGTGACCAAGTTGCTGGTATAATTCACTTCAAACAGCAGGCAAGACTTGCCCCTAGAGCCCAGGGTGTGTTTCTCAGCAGGGAAGAGTAAATGCATTAGGCAATGGGCTGGAGGTGGAAAGATCCTTGTAAAACTTTTCAAAAGCTTTAGAAGGCTCCTCTGGTGTGCAGCAAGGACAAGCTGCTGAGCAAACCTCAACTCCTGCCCCAAGCCAATTGCCTAATGTGCTTGCTTGTCCCCTACATGGAAAGCACCCTGATTCCCTGTTTTTTTTCCTGTTAAAATTGGCTCACAGATGTGCGACTTGACTTGAAATTTGAAGGTAGAATTTGATCTTTGACTTGATACCTGGAGTAAAAGACTTGAATACATCACTGCTTTTGCCTGAGTCTACAGTAAAGGCAAGATTTCATTACTACCCTCTTCTTCCTCCTGCTGACTTAACCGAGTGAAAACCACTTATGCATTTTGAATTCAGTTTGCAGTAATGGAAGAAAGCTGAGGGCAAAAGTGGGAGGAAGAGACAGAAACTGGGACATTTTAAAAGCAGTTGAAAAAATAGAATGACAGAGGATTAATTAGAACTGCCCCTTCCAAATCAGGACATCTGGAGAGTATGCCTACTATTTACTGGATAAATAATATTCTGTTATCCTTTAAATCTGAGTAGCCTTCTGGAAATAAATCAGTAAAAGAGTTTCTCCTAGTGAGTGATGCTATCTCTTCTTTTTTTTAAAAAAAGCCTTTTTTATTGTTTATATAAATTGTATAATGCATTGGATCAAGTTGTATAACATAATATGTATTGGACGTCACATAGGCTTAGTCATATCTAGAGTAGACCTATTAAAATAAATAGGACAAATAAATAACTTAAATCCCATTAACTGGGTAGTAAATGGGACTACTCTATGATTAAACCTGGATCCAACCCATTATAAATATTTATAATATCACAACAATATAACGGGGGGGGGGGGGGAAATATAATGGTCAAATAAAGTGAATGATCTGGTGAGACAAGTAGGGCTTTTAGATTGAGGAAGTCAACGCTGAAAAGGTATACAATAAAGTTAGGGAAACTTAATAAAATAATCCACATTATAGGTGCTGGATACCAAATTACTTGTTTATAGTCCTTGAAAGGGGGTGAGGAACAGGGGTTGTCATGTATATGGTGCAAAAATTGCATTATTTAATAATGATTTATTTATAGGCTGTATGGTATTATTGAGCATAAAATCAATAAATAAAATATTTTAAAGAAATAAAGCATTTTAAAGAAACTATTATGTGAATGGGAAGTTGTTTTATTGCACCTCGCCATGTCTGATCTACCAGATTTGTGGCAGTTCATAAATTCTGAATCAATGGGGTTTGATCTGAAGAGAGATCAAGCAGTCTAAAAGTTAGGGAAATGTACCGACAGAGATATCAAGTTACCTACATCCCTTCGAAACATCTTGGCACATTTCCACCAGAGATGCTCGAAACCAGCTTTTTCACTTTTCCTAAAGGCAGAACTGAAGTTGCTGCCAGGTTAGAAGGAGGTGCTGGCAAAATTCAATTCCGTATCCCCCTTTCCATGCATGGCCATGGGCTTCACAGTATCTGGCAAGAATAGAATGTGGGACCTTATGTATGGCAGATAAGATATGGACTCTGCAGAATGTATAGCTTTTAAAAATCATATTTAAAAATAGTCAAAAGCATATTTTCTTTTCTCTGTAAATATAAGAGTGAGAAATGGGAATAAAAAACAAGAAAGCAATCTATTGAAAGGAGTTTAAAGAACAACAGAGGGGAAAACAGTCATAACCTTGGATAATCAAGTAAATATTACATAAGCTAAGTCATGGATTGAAATAGATTTCTGATGTTTAGACCTCCACATTGTGAATTCTTAGCTGTTAAACTTTACCACACTATTAGCATATCATCTTTTTTCTGCTTGAATTGTCAGTATTCCTATTCATCTGTCAGCATGCAATCTGAAAACTCAGTGAATTTTTGTTTTGTTTTATCGTGTTTAAATAGATTTAGCATCCAAAAAACCCCACCCTAAAATGGTTGATTTTCTTACCCATCAGTGCCAAGAGAAGCATGAGGAGACGGGCTTCCCTGGTGGCCACCAAGCCTTGTTGTTTGATTATTTGCCACTCCAACATGATGGACTCTGCTTGTGCCAGATGTAACCAATTTACCAAAGAGGAAGAGTTTATAGTTTTCCAGAAATGGGACACGACCGTGATTGAAAGCTGTTGACAGATAACCAATGATCAAGGATAGAAAGCATCTTGCTTATATACCTGTCTGTGAAAGGTGGGTTGGGTGCTGGTCTAGAATGTTGACCAACAAGTTCAGCAGATCTCTTCAGCATCTGCACCTTCTTTTCTAGCACCAATCCTGCTGTGGCCAATTGCCCAGGTTGCTAGGAAGATGTGAATGCAAGCAGGAGACCACACCTGAATCTACCATGCTCAGCCATCTTTCACCCTTATCCACCCTAAGCTCCACACCAGCTCCTTCTTTTGTTTGGCATTCAGGAGTGGTAACACCCCAAATAACCTGGGGTAAAATTTGAGCTTCTGGAAACAATTCCTCATGAGCAATAGCACAAGAAAATCACACTACCTGAAACTAGGCAGCATTGTGGTGTTCTCAGCAAAGGGGCAGAAGAAGGATGAGGGTGAGGATGATGCCAAAAATTGTGAAGGGTGCTTCACAGGGAGGGGCATGTGTTCCCCATCCCTGACTTGGTATGAAGTTCTTTAAAATCAGCTCTGATGCTGACTTTGCATTTGCAAAGTGGATTTTCTAGACAGTGGAGAAAGGTAAGAAGGGGCTTGGGAGTGGAAACTTGAAGAGTTGGGCTCCTTCCTGGGTCCAAAGAGATGACTAGGTGTATGGATACAACCCAGCTACCTTGGGCTTCTAGGTGGAAGGGGGGAAAGGACAAAATAGGATTCTTTGTGCTTCTCTCATTTTTCTCATGCCATAAGATTGGGATTCAAACTCTTAAATAATTTTCAGATAATTTATGCATGCTCAAGTATACCTTCCATTCTTTTCACTGTTTGCCAGGAGTTTTCAGGAGGGATGTGGGGAGTGGAATCAATGTTTCTAGGCATCTATGTTAATCAAGATAGCCATGCAACAAATTTCAAATCAGTATAATATGCAGTCATTGCACTTTCTAGTGTATCATCTCCACTGCACATGACATATGAATAAACTTAGAGAATAGCAAAAGCTCTCTTCTTTGGAACATGGTACCCCCAAAAAAGGATCTTCTAGTGGTAAATGGTGGTGGATAACCTCTGGACATGTTTGGCTTAAATCCAACATTGTACTAGTACAACATCTTTCCCTTCTTACCATAGCTCTCTATGCTGTCCAAACATATGGCTCTCTGGAGCTGGGTTCGATTCGGAGATATACAGAGGGTTTCCTGGAGGACAACATTCATTCTCCTCCCTTCCACTGGATTTCTGTGTTCCTCCAGCAGATACTGCCCTCTGGATCTGACTAATTGGTTTAAGGCCTCAGATAAGCATCTAAAGTGCCATTTGCCCTCCAAAGGTGTAGAAGAAAAAACATGACATTCCTAGCTCAGGAATGAATGTAACTGGTTTCCCATTAAGTCTCCTGTTTCTCCACTCCAGAATCTTAAGAATTTTTGTCTAGGAGTCTTGGTTCAAACTACTGGATCATATTCAGCCAGAGCTAAAGCACTCAGTAAGGGTTTAAAATCAAAGCCCTTCTATTGTAGGGGGGAAATCAGGTCTTAAAGGAGGTAAATCTCTTATTGCTTTTGTGACTTGGTCGCATGTAGGAGTTATGTTCTTGATTTCTAATAATAAGGCACTTACTTCACATGTAACTAGAGTCAAATGCATGCTTGCTGGGCTTTCCAGGAAATAGGATACCCACGTATACATCACCTAAAAAGAGAGCACAGAATTGCATAACATTTGGATATTTTAATTTTTTATATAGAAACACAAAAGTTAACAATCATTTTAAATCATTTCAAATTTTAAATTTAAAACTAGTATATTGTTGTTGTAGTACACCTTCATGTCATTTCCAATTTAAGGTGACCGTAAGGCAAACTTTGGCATTATTTGTTCAGAGGGGGTTTGCCTTTGCCTTCCTCTGAGGCTGAGAACATGTGACATGCCCAAGATCACCCCATGGGTTTCCATGGCTGAGCTTGGATTCAAACCCTGATCTCCAGAGTCCTTGTCCAACACTCAAACTATTACACCATGCTTTCTCTACTTGAAAGTAATTACACTGATTTAAAAAGAAATAGGATACAGTGACCTACCCAGTCTGCTATCAAAGAATTTGTTGTGAATGGGTGACTTTAAGGCTTCTGGTGCTTTTACTGCTTGTGGCTCTCTTTTTGCCCCCAGACTTGACTTCACACTGACAGTCTTTCAGATACAACTTCTCTGACAACCCTTCAAATAAAGAAATTTTAGGAGGCTGCATCTGCACTACAGAAATAATCCATTTTGACACCACTTTAATTTGGCTCATGGCCATGGTATTCTGGGATTTTTAGTTTTGTGAGATATTTAGTCTTCTCTGTCAGAGCACTCTGGTAACACGACAAACTAAAAATCCCAGGATTCCACAGCTATGGCAGCCAAAGCAGTGTCAAACTGGACTATTTCTGCAGTGTAGATGCAGCTTCTGTCTTTAGTCAGTGTCAGTTTAACTCACAATATCAATTCTATGAGACTGTATTTACACAGAATTACAGCAAAACTGTTCCTAAAGTGGAATCACATAGTTAGAATTGTGTAATGAGAAAGAGCCCCTGTTCCACTCTGTTAGCAGAGTGCTGCTTCTGGATCCCATCCACTCACTCATTGGTGCAATCTGGGCAGAAAATAATACACAAAATAGTAGGCATTTTTCTACAAGATGGATTAAATGCAAAGCCACTTATACACATTTGTACATGCAAAAATATGCTGCTACTCCCTTCTTTTCCATTTGTATCTCTTTCATTGTCATTGATAACTTTCAAAAGTAATGCAACATTCTTCACAGACATATAGGTAAATATATCTGTAAATGATGAAGTCAGTAGAATCTTCTTATTCACCACAATTCCATTGAAGTGAGGCAGTTTTGTATCATGTGGATTCTATCATTATGGAATAAGAAAATCCTGTAATTCCTGGGTGGGTTTCACCTAATGTGGGGAGGTAATAATATTGCTGTTATTGTTGAACAATTAAGAGGATAAGACTTTATTGGTCTTCAGATTTCTCCACAGTCTACCAGTAGATTTTGATCAATCTTTCACCTACCTTTATCTTAATCTAACCACGTTCTGATATGTAGATATATTCTTTCTATATAGTATTTACACTCCAAAGCAGACCATCCCTTACTTGCATGTAAAAGCAGAGGTATTAGTGGGTATTATGAAATCCAAGCCTCTGATCATTCTATTTATTTTTTACAAATATATGCTGATTGGTGTTTGCCACAAAATTACTCATTGAAGACATTACTTCACAGCCTTACTGCTGACAGCTGGCGGGTGCTCCAGGAATAAAATTAACACAAGCTAATATATGTATCACTCCTTGTTTTCATGCACTGAAATTACAGAAGCAAAGTATTTGAAGAAGTAATTCTAGGGGCTAACCACAATTTGCTTGCAAAGATACACCAAACTTGGTGCCACCTCGTCGTTATAAATGGAAGTGACTTTTCTATCTCTTTTCACCACTGTTTAGAGGCTTAGGCACTGTTTTCTTCACCTTCAAATGATCAAATATCGGTGTCATTTTGAGAGCATTTGACTTGGTCAGGACATGGGACCTTCCACTAATAATCTGAAAGCTCTTTAGAACCATGTTCTCCTCCAGTAGTACATGAATCAGCATTTTACACCATTACTCTGCCCCACTATATTCCTAGACACAGCGACAATCCATGGACGAAATAAAGGACAACATTTCCACTTGAAATGATAGGAGCAGGCACTCCCCGCCACCACCATGAGCTTACATATTTTGGTTTTGAAAGTAAGGCCTGATACTTTGCTTCATGGTGATAAGACATTTAGGGTTAAATTAAACCACTTAAGCCACACCAATGACTTCACTGCAATTACACCAAGACTGAACTGGGCCCCATTTTGCACCTCCATGATTCACCAAGGGTTTGGTTTCTACTGTCATTCACAACTTACAGGGTAAAGGCATCCATGCTAAGAATTTTGTTCCTCCTACTCCTCATCTCCCCCATGACAACAGGCATCGTTTCTTCTCTTCACAACTCACTGGCTTGTTTGCTCAGAGCCCAGGACAATAGAGGCTTTTCTTTCAGATCTGTAGGTGAAACTCTCTAATTACCACAAAATCAAGATACAACTATTATGAAAGGTTGCAACAGATATTCCCCCATTATCATGCAAGGACAAAGAAAGAATTCCTCCTAAGAAGCCTTGAGAGATGGAGGGCCAAATTACCTGCAATGTTATCCAAGTACTTAGAATGAAACTGTCTATTTCAGCAAAGTTTTGGCAATGTAACAAGACCATGGAAGATCAACAAGAATTCAACCTAGATAATCACAGCTATTCCTAGAGGTGAGTGGCTTAGATCAGTGGTAAAGCATATGTAGAATATCCTAGGATCAATCCCTGACTTTTTCAAGCAGGGCTATTAAAGTCCTTTGTCCAAATCCTAGAAAGCACCTGAAAATATGACTAACAACACCTGCTGAAATTCCCTGTTCAACAAATCATTAAAAGGACTGGAACTCTGTCCATTATTTCACTTGGCAACCTAGCCTCAAATCATTGCAGCCAAGAATGAGCTAGAAGGGCCAGTGGTCTGAATCAACACAAGGCAGTTTCTATGTACACCATGTTCTTGACATTTAATCTTGAATACATTTCATGGGAAGGGGGCTTTAGACCTTGCTTGAATCCAGCCCTCATACAATTAAACCCCCATGTGCTAAGTTCTTTATATATCAACTGGATTGGCAAATGTGCTTCTGTTTGTCTCCAGGCTGTGGCAAAACATTGGCTGGCATGGTGAACTTTGCAGTGGCATGGAAATAAACTGCACAGTGCCTGCCAATTCACGTAGTGTATCACTTGCACACAAAACATCTTGCCAAGAACGTATGATCAGTTATTAAAATATTTGGATTCATTGGGCTGGCATTTCTTCATCAGAATTGATGCCAGAAGCAATAAAGAAATAAAATAAATATAAGCAAATTAAAATCAAATAAGAGAAATGATGCAACTGAAGGCTGAACAGGAGTCTGAAATCATATGTTGCCCTTTGTAAATTCAAATCTAGGCATCTCCTTACTTTGTCTCCTGCCAAACAAGCTATTGAAGACACTAATTAGGAATTAATTCAAAACTTGGGCGGCAAGACAGCTCAGATCTAAAGCTCAGATGTGAAACCCAGTAATCCAGCAATTCTCAATTTATGTTGCAGGGCAGAGTGGTATACTCCAGAAACAAGGGGCTTAAAAACAATTAGCCATCATTTTGGATGAATGTGTCACTCTATCCTGAGTAATGAGGCCACATGAAGTATTTGTGGACTTAATTTATTTCTAAAATGCATAAGTTGTTCTAGAGCTAATGGCTCCTAGGGGAGCATTTAATAAAAAGACATGACTGGGACTGGATATATATTTTAAACAGCAACTGAAAAGTTTTTGCTGTGGGTTTGACTGCCATCTGCTAATATGGATGAACATGTTTTATCTCCAAGAAACCCATTGGAAATGACACTATGGAGAGAATCACATGAGCCCCATTCTCACTGCAATCGCATTAATTAATGAAAATGCAAACATACTGGTTTGTGAGCAGCCATTATCACATGTCTTTGCAATCAGAAGAAGAGTCATTAGGGGACTGTGCAGACTGCCCCTAAGGGGCAGCCTGTAGCTGCCTCCATCTGTGCCGGATCAGGGCTGTGGCAACCACATGCCGCAGCCCCGATTTGGCCTTTCCAGGGTGAGATAGCTGTGGAGCTGCAGCTTTAAGGTGCTCCTTTGGGGCTGCGTCGTTAAATGCCACGCCAGAGGAGTTCCATGATACAGTGTGCTGTGTGGAGCGGCAAGTGGCATCATGCTGCCATGGGGGCAAATTTGGACCATGCGTTGTATGGATGGATTGAAACTGGGGCCTACTGCCTGCAAACTATGTCTTCAATCCAATATCCCCTCGGTGTATAATAAATATATGCATGCAGAAATACGCTACACCAGCACTGTACAACCCCCATGCACAACAGCAGCATTCTGCAACACATGGCAGTGATTGGGTTTTGTTGTGCAACTTACAATTGCAATGCGCACAACAATGCACAATGTGAAATGCACAATGTTGCTGAATGCAAAGCTTCATTTCTGCCACCATCAGCAGAATACATCTATGGTGCTGTATCAAATTATTTGCTCCACATACGCTGCTGAAGGTGCCTGGGGCCAGGTTAGCTTCCACTTCGAGAAGGACCTTTTCCACAGCTGCCCCAGCCCTCTGGAACACGCTGCCCACGGAGCTCCGCTCATCTACCACCCTGGCCCAATTTAGGAAGGACCTCAAAACCTTCCTATTCAGACAGGCATTCCCCGATTAAATATCCTGTGGGCTTCCCTCCTCTTCCGTGGCCATGAGGTTGGGCTAAGGGGCTTTTTATTGTTATTTTTAAGGTTGTTGTTGTTATATGTTTTTAACCTTTGTATTTTGATTGCACTTGTTGCATTTTGTAAGCCGCCCTGATCGTCTGGAAGGGCGGGATATAAAAATAAATTTTATTTTATTATTATTATTAACAATTTATGCATGTCATTACCATAATGTCAACCCAGGTAAAGAATATTCCCTAGTTTACTTCTCCATGATGAGAAAATATGTCTTAGGTGTGTTACAGACTGCCAGAAAACGGTGGTCTGCCGGTGCTGACGGTTGCTGCATCCAGGAACCGCAGCGGTTTTGGGGCCCCGGAAGTGGCACTGCAAGTGCCCAATGGTGCACTCGTGATGTCACTTCTGTTGTGGGACGTGCAAACGCTATGCGTCCGTGACATCAAGATGGCAATGCCCGTGTAGAACGGGTGCCGCCATTTTGTACATCCCCAGGACGTACTAGGGTTAGGGGCATGCGTAAAGGACACCTTTTCCTAACCCTAGTATGTCCTGGGGACGTACTTTACGCCCGTGCGAACAGGCCTTTGTATATCAAGATACTCCACCAAGAAAATGTTCAACCAGTATGTGATTTATTTAGTCATCGAGCCACGGGTGTTATTGTGACAAAGGGCGGGGGGGTAAAGCGGGTGAGCGGAAAAGCTGCATCACAAATGAGGGATGGCAAGGCCCACTATTATGGCTCCCCCAACAGTGCGGGGGGGGGGGGGGAGAGTTGTGCATATTTTGTTTTGAAAATAAGAAACTGCCACAAACAAATCATTGAAAATAAAATCTCTCATTATCTCACACAGCAAGGAGAAATATGTGAAATCATTCATTTTTGTATGCCAAGAATGTGAATTTGCTTCTATAGTCATAGGGTTGCCACAGTGAAGAATGGAGAGGGCAACGACTTCTGTACTTGTAATAGTTCTATAGAAGAAGAGTTTCAGCAGGTATTGCTTGTTAGTCCATTGCATAACAAGCAATATCTGCTGAAATCCCTTCTTCTACCCTGTCATTAAAGGCACAGGAACCCTCTTCAGTTTCCACTGTGGCAGCCCTAAGAGAGTGACACCAAATTATTCTGGGGAGAATCTCCTCTTCCATTTCTCAGTGACTCTCTCTGTTGAAGTGTTTTACTGACCAGGAATTTTGAGATTACAATAGGGAAAGGGAATGAGAAGCGATTTTCAACTTTTGGTGGCGCAGCAGTGATCATATATGCAATTTTCATTCTCAGCATGTTGAAATCTCCTGGCAAGGTGTTAAGCCTGCTGTCACTAAAGCATCTTCTGATCCTCTAGCACTCTTTGCCATCATTTTTAATTATCATTAATTAAAGCTGATTTTGGAATAAGGTAGAGATATATCACAAAAGGAGACAAAATGGAGACAACATCTGCCACAGGCTTGGAATTTCTCAACTGGGGATTGAAAAGCACAGCTGAAATCCTAGAAACTGAAACCCAATGCAAGTACTGCACAGAACAGGCCTTTAAAACAAGTTTTGCAGCCAAGAGGAAAGCATTCACAAAAAGGACACACACTTCATGTCTCTTTTGATATTTCACTGGACAGGCCTTTTTTTTGGGGGGGGGATATTTGTCTATTGCCAGGGTTGACTTTACCATTAGGCAGAGTGAGGGAGTCATCTCAGATGGCAGATGTTTGGAGGTGGCAGCAAACTCTTAGAGGAGGCAACTGTAGGTCACACTGCCTGCCCTATGTCCCTTAAACTACTCTGCTGCCTTCAGTGTGGTGGAGGACACTGTTCCATTATCAGTGTTGAAGGAAGATGCAACTGTCAATCCAATGACAGAGAAACATTTAGAGACCGAGTGCCCAAACTTGGTGGCATTCCCGCACTGGGTATTACCAGGTGCTGGAGGTTTGGGTGGGGGGGGGGGGGGCTTTTGAGGCAGGACATCTGGGGGGATGGGACTTCCAAGGACAGGACTTCTGCCTTCTGGAGGGAAAACCCAAGGAACACTTAGCCACAGGCTAGCAATAGCAAACCCCCCTCTGATGAAACTTGCCAAGAAAACTCCATGATAGGTTCACCTTAGGGTCACCATAAGTCAAAAATGACTTGAAGGCACCACACACACAAGTCATGGTCTCTCAGCCTCAGATGCCAGCAATGGCAAATCCCCTCTGATGAAACATGCTAGGAAAACCCTGTGATAGGGTTGTCAGAAACAACTTGAGAGCATACAACATGCACACTCGCCCAAGTTAGGGAGGAGGAGAAGAAGGTGCCTCAGGAGGCAGGACTTCCCACCAGAATGGGATGAGACTTCTGGATGCTGCCCCTCCTTGTCTCAGCTCAGTTTTCTGCACGAGAACCAGGTCATAGCAAGAAGCTGGGCTGGTCACACACGCTTCCCTGCCCCTCCTTGCTATGGCCGCTGCATGCCCTCAGTGATGGCTTTGCATACCAAAGAGGGCATGCATGCCACAGGTTCGCCAACATGATATGGGATGGTATGGGATGGTGCACCATTTTGTTCTTCACCTAAGAGTGACAGATGACATTCAGGACAGAAGAGAAAATTTCATCTACTGCTGTTTATTTTTATTTATTTATTGAAAACACAAGTAAATGCACTGCTTCCCTTCCATTTCCATCACACATCCCTGCCTATGACCTCCTATCCTAATCAATATCCTAAAGATTGCCAAGAAATGTACTGTACTTTTAAGAGTTGTGTAGAATAGGGAAATCCAGCAGCTGTTGGTCATTTTAGTTTCACGTATTAAAATGTTATCTTCTACAAAACCATTTATGAAGCCTTGTTCTGTTTTTCATCTGGCAACCCTACTTTAGTCTCTGCTTTAACAGTGTCCAATCATTGTTAAATGGCAATGCATTTTATTTTATATCCTTCAGACTGTGGTCAGCCTCAGACCTTTATGGTTCATACCTAAATGATACAATCCTGGTTCTCAACCTCAAAGTCCTGCCATTACAGTACCTGTAAAATGGTGAAAGATACAAAAAGGAACTGTGTATCTTTCACCATTTTACAGGTACTGTAATGGCAGGACTTTGAGGTTTTAAAAAATTGCCTTCCCCATTTAAAATTGCTTCCTGTATATTACACAGTATCTAGTGTGCAAAGGGATCTTGTAGCACCTTTGGGAATACATAGAAGAAAGAAGCTAGTAGCATGAGCTTTCGTAGACTTGAGCCTGCTTTCTCAGAGGACTCAAGTCTATGAAAGCTCATGCTACCAGCTTTTTTCTTTCATCTTGTCTGAAAGGTGCTACAAGATCCCTTTGCATACAGATTTTCCAGAGTAACACAGCTGTGTCTTTTGAATTCTATTACACTGTCAAGTGGATCACTGTCCAAGAAAACCATATATTATTGGAAATAACACTGAGAAGGCTGGACCAAATTACCTTCTCAGAAACCTCCCTGTCTTCAGAAACATATCCATATGAATGGCTTCTTGTTGGTCTGCCTCAAAGATGATAACCCACCCTGTTGCTCTGTCATACGCAGATGTCATCAAGATAATTTGTATCAAGTGCTGCCAAGTTACGGGCAACACTGGAGTGAAGGGCGTCCATGAGACGCCTGCAAGGAAATTAATTTCTGCTAAGTACGCCTCCATAGGGTGAGGAGGAGAAAGAAGTAAAACTGGAAGGCTAATGAGCCATTTCAATTTCAAAGCAATTTGCAGCTGTAAGGGCCTAATTTGCAACAATGCCAACTGTATGTACCATTTCAAGAAAAATCTGATGGATTTTTCAAAGTTTGTTTCCATTTTTCAATGTTTGGGAAATATGTATTCTTGTCTTTCCCACTCCAGTTTATATTATCTGCTTGGGAAGATTTTATTTATGTCTCAGGATACACAATGAGGAAATACAAAAAGAGGGCCAAAAAAGTGTTCAAAGAATTGTAAAACACTAACCAACATGGCATAGTTGTCTGAGTGTTGGACTAGGACTCTGGAGACCAGGGTTCAATTTCCAATTTGGCCATGAAACCAACAGGGTGATTCCTGAACAAGTCGCATGCTCTCAGATTCAGGGGAAGGCAATGGTAAACCTCCTCTGAACAAATCTTGCCAAGAAATTTCTATTATAGGGTCACCATAAATGAAAGAAATGACTTGAAGGCACACAACAACAACAAAACATAACATTTGGCTGTAGTATAGGGCAATGCCTATATTCTCTCATCATATGAAGAGCTCACATACTGAGATTATCAGCATAGACTTTGCTTTATATCCCACCACTGACAGAAGAGTATTTAGGATTAACACAGAACAATGTATTAGTAATAGTAGCTCCCAAGATGCAACATTTCCTTCTCCTGTGTATGGCTGGCATTCTTGTCACCTAGTCCCATTACATCCATAGAGTAGCCATTGGCTGCAGTAGACACATCCAATCAACTATTGTATAGTGAGTCAACATACATTGATTAGATAGGAACTAGGGTTGCCAGGCTGAAACAGGGCTCTGGTAACTTCCATTCTGAATAGGCTGTGGAGCAAGACAAGTTAACTATGGGGCTGCAAAACTATGGGCCCGTACAGACAGGCCAAAATAAAGCTGCTTCAGGTCGGGGAGGTATGCTGTTTAAATGATGCATGCGTCCTAAGAGTCTGGAAGCCACCCAAAACCATGCTCCGGGAGCAGGGCTTTGGCATGGCTCCAGACCTTAGGACGCATGCATCATTAAACAGCATACCTCCAACCTGACCTGAAGCAGCTTTATTTTGGCCGTGTCTGTATGGGGCCTATGTCAAGCTGGAGAAGAAACCTCTCTTACCTTCCAAATTCCAGTTCAGCTGTATCCATCCCCTCTCATCAGGGTTCTTGTCTTGCCTCCCTGTTTGAGGGGCGGCAGAGTGGGCATGTGAACTCTACCTTGTTTCCTGTCTCTCAACCAGTAAAATAAGAACTGTATTGGGGAAGATGGTTGCAACTGAAAGTTAGAGTTTGGAAGGTAAGATAAAGCTACTAAGGTAATATGTTATCTGTTATGACCTGTTATAGTGAGAGGTATAGGTATGTATCATACACCACTATAGCTCTATAATTACAACCCAATTCCTTTAAGTTGCAACTTGCAAACCCCAGAAATAAGCAAGGTGTTGCTTTTTTAACACGGCCTTTTGATAGCATAGTAAACCTTGCAAGAGGTTAGATGAGAAGGATCTGGGAACATAAATGTGTCTCCAGAAATGACCAGGATTATTTTTCCAGGTCCATTGGCAGCTGATTATACTCTCTCCCTGTACTGATAAAAGAAACGCACCTTACTGACACACCTTCAGGAGGAAGGAAAGAGATAAGAACAATACTTGAAACATGCAGCTCCCATCCAACCGGTATCACAAGACCCTGGAGCATAGAGCTTCAGGGTGTTAAACAGCAGCCATAACTGGGGCCCCTAATTGAAGTGGGTGGACACAAGAACCAGAAGTGGTACAGGGAGCCAGGGAAATGCTAATATTGTCCTCACACACATGATAATGGACTAGGGTGGGTGGAGTGCAGTTGGCAATTTTCACCATTTCCAAGAGCAGGCAGGGTTCATGCCTAATTGTGCACTGAGTGATTTCTCAGTGAAGAATGGGGAATGGCATGATGGGATTCTGACCCATGTGTTTTTCTCTCGAGACAGAGGATATAGATCAATTGTAGACATGACTATCAGCGTGAGGGAGTCCTAGGCTCCTAGTATGATCAGTATAACTAGCCCAAAACATTTTGCTGCCTGAGACAGAGGAGCAAATCCACCTCATCCATCCTATGTTTGGTGCATCCTTTGTGCACCAAGCACAAAGGTAGAAAATTCCTCAAGTACTATCCCCTCTTTAGTGCTGTTATTATTGTGTGCTTTGAAGTTAGTTTTGACTAATGGCAAATCTGTGAATGAGACATCTCCAAAAGACCCTGTTAACAACCCTGTTGGTCTTGCAAACTCAGGGCCATGGATTCCTTAGCTGAGTCAATCCACCTGCACTGCAGTCTTTCCGTTTCCTTATTTCCCCAGCATTTGCTTTTTTCTTCAGTTAGCCATGCGGTATCACTGTGGAAGCACATTGTGGGGGGAAGGTTCCTGAGGGGTCTAGGATGGTTAGACAAAGGTAATCAGTGGCCAAAGGAATGTTAATAACTAAGGCTGTAATAACATATAAATGCTACTTTTGACACCCCTCAAAAAGGTAAAGATAGTAAAAAAAAAGGAACGGCTGAGGCTTACAAGATACACGGGAAAAACAGGGAACAGTTTGCCTAAGTTAGCAATAATTTGGCTAAAATAGGAACCAAAAATAGACTGTGGTCAGACTAAGTGTTCATAGAAACAAACCAGTTCGAATTAGAACAAGGGAGGGGGCTGTCCATAGGAGTTGGCCTCTTAGTGCCCTACAGCTAATTAAACCTTCATACAATATAACTATTCTAAAATTCTTTTTACACTCACAAACTGAAATTACTGTCTTTTCCATATGAGGAGCTTTTAGCATTGGTGAGACCTTGATCTCAAAACTCAGCTGCAAAGGTTTTATCATTTAAAAGTCATTGCCAAATATCCCTGAAAGGCAAAAGCAAGGACACAGTCGAACCAATATGCTTCTCCCAGTGCCAGATATGAGAAAAAATTGGAACTATCCTTGATAAACAGAGGGAGTTGAAATGTAAAGAATTTTTTTAAAGTTCTGCCTTATCTATTATTCTGCTTACAGTTGGACAAATGTTTGCACTTGTCTTTTGTGTCTACAGGCATGGGAGGGCACATTTTAAAGCTGAATTTCCCTTTAAATTTAGCAGGCTCTTTTTATTCTCCGTCAGGTTTGACAGCAGAAAGCCAAATGTTCTGAGTCAGTACAAAACAGTCATTTCATATCCCTCTCCTGCATGGAAGAAGAGAGAGCAGATAGGCCAGTGTTTGCAACAACTTGGTAGGACAGTCTTTATTGGAATTTCTGTGGGAGTGGATATGGCCTGGAGGCCACCATCCCAGGGTGACATGGAAAGGTCAAGGAGTAGGTGCAGAAGACAATGAGAGCAGTCAGATTCAACAGTTGGGCAGAGGAGGCGCTGGCAGTGGAAAAGAAGTTGTAGGTGGAGAGAATGAACAGATTAAGAGAGAAGAGAAAAGGGGTAATAGTGGAATTACACAGTGATTTTGTTTGGATCAATGCTAACCTATAGCATTTCCACAGTTTCCAAACTAATATATCTGTTGGCCAACATCTGAATGTCTGCTATGGAGCTCAAGAGTGCTGCAGAGGATTCTGAGGAAATATTTGAAGGTAAACGCTCAATCAGTGCAGGGTTCTAGATAGTGCTCAAGCTTGTCAACCATTATTGATTCCTGATAAGCTTTGAAAGAACCCCGATGTTTCTTTCCTTACAAATCAGCCCATGCTCTGAGATCTGCCGTGGAGGCATTTCATTCTATCTCCCTTACAGGTACATCTGGCAGGAACATGGGAGAGGGCCTTCTCAGAGAAGTTAGAATAGCACCCTCCCTACTTTCTTTTTACAGAGAAGCAAAGACATTTCTATTCTGATAGATATATGATGAGCGATTATATGAGGCCCATGTTATACAATGCACTGGAGATCGCTAATTGCTGTTCTGATGTGTGTGTGTGTGTGTGTGTGTGTGTTTTAAAGGTATACGTTTTAACCTAGTTTTAGGGTTCAAATCCTCACTCAGCCATAGAAACCCACTTGCTTCTTTTTGTCATATTTATTTTTTAAATTGCAAATTTTGGAAAATACTCAGCAAAAAATTAACTGAACAAAATTCTCAGTCATCCTTAATTCTGAGGTCCAAAGTTCAAGCAGCCATTTCAGGTCATGGCAATGACTGATCTTTGTGTGACTCAACATTGATGAATTGTCAAAACATGTATTATTAGCTGCTTGCAGTAGTGCCATTGTAAAATCAGCACATGGCTCATCAAGATGACCATGTGCCCTAGTAGCACTTATAACATCCACAGTGGCCTTGCTATCTTAAAATTAATATGGCAACTCCTTTGATAAGAAGACAGTGATAGGAACCTTGCCTTTCACTTAAAATTGTTGCCTTATGTTTTAATGTTTCTTAATGAAATGCCTCAGAAAACCTCACAATCATTTTAAAGCACAACTTTTAAAATATGAGAATTATAAATTAGAAATTAGAAATGCAGGAGAGGAGAAGAAAAGGCACCGGAATAATTCTGGCTTCATTTCACTTCACAAAATCCAAAAGATTCATAGACATAACCTTCTGGCTTATCCACAGCATGATGTGAAGAATTGCAGGAAGGATACCTGATGCTGTGTTAAAATTTCCAAGTCAGGACAATGCCTTCTTTTCCTGACTTCTTCAGTTTCCAATATTGCACTAAAATCCCCTACAGGGATATCTCCTGTGGCCTTCAATGTGTGATTGCCTATTTAGTGGATCTCAGGGTGTATTCACACTACCAAGTTATAAATTTTTGATTCCTTGTCTCCATTCTGTGAAATCATGAGATCTATAGTTTGATGTTATATCTTCCCCTCTACTCTAGTACTAGAACTCTCTGGCAGAGAATTTTAAGTACGTCATATACCTGTACTACAAATCCTAGGTTTCCCTTAGATGAAGCCATGGCAATTAAAATGGCTTCAAGTACAATGGGACCTCAGTATCCTTGAGGGATCCGTTCCAGACACACACACCCAGGGACACCATAAACTGTGGGACCTCAAGTCTGGTTGTCCCCAATAGTGGCATGTGCATGCAGTCATGCTACCATTAGGAACAATGGGACTTCAGATAAGCCCCTGTTGTCCTGAGGTCCCGTTGTCCCTAATGGCACTGTGGCCACTTGCACATGTCACCATTGGGGACAATGGGGGATTGCTGTCATTGGATCTTTAAATCTGCGGGTGGCAAGCCCATGGATAACGAGGACCCACTGTACTATAGTTCTCTAGTGTGGAAACACCTTTTGAGAACAAGGGTATTTACCATCTTGATCATGCCACTCTTTAAGAGATGCCAACTATTTATTTTCTCAATAGAAACAATAGGGCTATTGAGAATTTCCTGATCCAACCTGTTCCACAATGTAGGCGGTATTCTTTAACCCTTTTATGTGTAGACAAGAAAGAGGAAAACTGGATACACTTTAATTGGGTTTCATGCAATTTGATTTACTGGTAGGAAAAGGTGAGAAGCATTGTGTAAGTCAGTGTGCAGTTGCCAAAAAAAACTGAGTTGTCACTGTGCTTTGCATTAAGCAAAAAAACAAACTGCAGCTTCCTGCCCTGTCCATCCCAGGTTTCTTATGCTATCCTGGAAGCATGAAACTCTCCATCCATTTGTGGATGTTTTGCATTCTCTTAGTCAAACTGCAGTACTGGACCTGGGAAGCATATGGCAGTCAAAGTACAAAGCAGGGCTGGAAGAGAATTGACCTCTAGGCATTGCTGGACTACAATGTCTATGAGTCTGATGTAGCATAGGTAGTGGTGGTATGGGTGTTGTTGGCACAAACACCAATTTCAGTGGTCATGGTGGATGGAAATGGTGTAAGCCACAAAAACGGCTAGAGTCACATGTGGTCCATTGACTGCTATATAGAATTGTCTTCCTACCATCTTGGCCAATATATGCTACAGCAGGATGGTTTTTATCTTCCTGCTGTAGAAATAAGCATAAACGGGCAGAGTTGCCATTACAAAAGTTTATTTTTGCACACATTTCACATAGTGTTTTTGTGTACATTTTTAAAAAAATCAAAGAACTGTATTGCAAAATTAGAAGTGTGAAAACACAGCTAATCATATTCCTGTGTGGGTATTAGTTGCAGGGGGGAGGGGATGTGAGTTTGGATTGTATTAGAATGCCGGTGTGAATGGCTGTGTGCCTTTCAGACACATTTCAGTAGCAAGGCTACTGTTGTTGGGCCAGCCCTGACAATATTTCATTTCCATCTTTTGTACTGAAGAATCTCTCCTTACTCAGACAGGTGTAGGTTTCCAGAGACAGAGGGGCTCTTAACATGAACTCCATCCATCTATCTGTCCATCCATCCATGTGATTAATGACCCAGATCTGTGAACAGAAGACAAGTGCTATCACCATCCCTTCATTCTACTTCAACCCCATTGTTTAATATCATTTCTCCTTTTGTGCTGTAGGAATGAAAAGTTCAGATCTGACAAAAATACAGGAGAGAGAATTGTTCTATAGCAGGAGTAGGCAGGCAACTGCAGAGAATCCAAGGCTTCCTTTCAAGGGGAAAAGCCTGAGACAGAGAAACAGGAGGAGTGTGAGTGTCCCCTTTTTAGACTGCTCTTTCCTGGGCTTTTTTTCCTGCAGAGGAAGCCCAGGATGGAGCAGCCTGCAGGGCTCCATGCAAGCCCTCCTCCTCCTCCATTGCAATAATTCTGGAGCAGCCAGGAAGGGGGAGGAAGGTCCACCTGGGTGTCACCCTTCTTCTTGGTGTCACTTGGTGTGATCTCAACCCCCCGCCTGCACCCTCCTAGTGATGCCACTGAGTGTGGCCATTCCCTGTGCCTCCCTGATGTCACACACTATTGTATTTCAACATGCTGCAAGTAACATGACATCACTTCTGGCTGTGATTTTGGCTGATGTTTGGCCTTTGGGGGGATTAGGGGGCACTGGGAGAGTGAGGGGAGTAAACTGCCACATTTTTGGCTGAGTCTGGTTGCTTTTGATTTGTTTTTAAGTGAAAAATAATGCTACAATTAGTGCAAAAAGTGGGATGTCTAGGGCCTTGGGGAGATTCAGGACTGCACTTTGGGATCCCAATGGTCCCATCTGGCACACTATGGCTCACTTCTGCTTTGTAATGAAAGATGTCATTAGAATCATTTGGAAGACTGAAATACCTGGTGTTTTAATCATCCTTCACTGGAGCAGAATCATATATGAGCTTCAGGGGAGAATGAAGAGACAGTAATAGCCATTTCAAGTACTTGAATAGCCACTAGTGTTTGTTTGTTCAAATCCATGCTTGGCCATGGAAATCCTCTGGATGACCTTGGTCAAGTCAGACACTCTCAGCCTTCAGAAAACTCCATGATAGGTTCACCTTAGGATCCCCATAAATTGGAAATGACTTGAAGGCAAACAACAACAAGCAGCTTTCAAAACACTTTTCAAGGGCAGCCCCACCGTAGAGTGCATTACAATCATCTAACTGAGAGATAACTAAGGAATGAACTACTGTGGCCAGATCTGCCTTCCCCAAGAAAGGGTGCAGTTGGTGCACCAGACAAAGTTTGGCAAAGACACTCCTGGCCACTGCATCCACTTGGCTTTCCAGGACCAACACTGGGTCCAAAAGCATACCTGATCTTTAAGAGGGAGAGAAATCCTTTCCAGAACAGGCTGCAATCCCAGGCTGGTTTTCCTACTGACTAGCACAACATCCATCTTTTTTAGATTAAGTCTATTTACCTGCAACCAGTCATTTGCTGCATCCAAACAATGATTCCTAAAAACAGTCTAAACTACCACAGCCTCCTTGGCATCAGTTGTAGAGGAGAGAAAGAGCTAGGTATCATGAGCATACTGATGACACCCATATTGGACGACAGAACAAGGGAGGAGGCACAATGGTATTGTCAGCTGCAACAGGTATAATTTTTAAATAAAAATACTTTCAAAAAATTAGCCTGCCCAATAGTTGCAGCTACTGTGACTAACAGTGGATGAAGAAATGATGAACAGTTCTCCCACTCTTCCTGGCAGAAAGGCAATGAATCATGCACATTGGATCTGCTATATAGGACTGGTAGGCTGCTGGGTGTTTAAGAAAACTGGAGTGACAAAGTATATATGTATACTTATGCTAGCTATTCCTCTATAGCAGAGCTCTTTATTAACTAAAGTTGTGCCCCTTACAGCCCTCTTTGTAGGGATAGGCAAATATGGATGACTTATTGTCCCAGCTGTTTCAAGACTTGATGAAATGCTCTATAATTTTATTCCTTTGAACTAAAATGTGTGTGTGTGTTTGTAAGACATGGATCTGAGTAACACAAGTTTTGATCCTTTCACTGTTCAAAATATGGTTTATAAAATAGATTTCTTTCTTAATCTTAGAAGGGTGCAGTCAAAAAGATTCTGGACTTTATTGCACTACTTCCGATTTGGAAAAAAAATGGCCACTGAAGTTATTAACACATCCTCTCAGCCTCAGAGGAAGGCAAAGGCAAATCCTTTCTGAATAAATTCTGCCAAGAAGCCCTTGCTGTAGATTCACCTTAAGATTGCCGTAAGTCAGAAAATATTTCAAGGCAAAGAAAAGTAACAACTATCCAAGTAAAATTGATGCAAGCTAAATGAGAACTGGAGTGAAGTAAGAGAAGGACCTGCAATAAAGAAAAAGATTGGAGGGAAGAAAAGAAATATCACTTGTGGTGCAGGGTGTGAGCTAACGTGTTTTGAATTCAGGTGGAGCTGGACTTTTTTTCCACTTGTCAATAGACATATGATACAGAGTCTCTGTCACAGCTGTCAAAGCATGAAACCAGCCAAATGAAACTTAACATGAATATTACAAATATCACGGGGCTATTTAGTTTTTAAAAGGTATATTTGGTTTTTTAATTTATTTTTATGTGTAAATATGCCTGTTACTTTCAGCATTATGTTGAGTTTGGAGGCAGAAAGTGCAGTGGGAATAAGAGAGCACCTGAGACCAAAGGCGTGGGACAGACTGCCCCAAAGGGGTGGCCTGCTGGCACCCTAATTCCCTCCAGAGAGAATACACAGCCACCAAACTGCACGGCTTCACTCCAGAGGAAAAAGAACCCAGAAAATAATGGGTTCTTTATGCATCGCAGGTCGGACGTCACGAGTGCGCCAATGGCGCACCCATGATGTAAGCGACACGTGATGCTGTGTGGGCAATGTGTGGCGCTTACGTCACAATGGCGGTGCCTGTGTACACAGGACGTCGCCATTGTTATGCTGCTGCACCATACTAGGGTTAGTACTAGGGTTGCCACGTGGTCCCTAACCCTAAAATAGGCACCAGCACAGTGCATTTGCGCAGTCTGTACCCCACCAAAGTTATCCAAAGGAGGGGTCTCCGCAAGAGCCAAAGCCTAGAGATTTGAATCAAATGCTTACAGCTGGTTTTGGGCAGGGCTCTCAAGAAGCAGCAAGGCTTCTTCCTATTGTTCAGCATGTCCATGTGTAGAAGTAGGTCTTCTCATGAGGACCACTCCTGACAAAGTGCCTGTAGCAGGAGACCTTTGGGAGTTCAGCTTGGTATGTCTCATTTCTAAGCATCAAGGTTCTGTTACTGGCTGTAGTTCTGATAAAGCTTGCCTAAACCCCTGCTTGTGATTTAACGTGGACTGAGTTTGAGTCTGCCAGTGGCATTTACCAGTGGCATCACAAGGGTTCATGCCACCCCTTTGCAGTAACTCATGGTGCTACACCCAGGCAGGCAGGCAGGCAAGCCCACAGCTCCAGTGAATGGGATCTGCTGGAGGGGGATCTAGTCTTGGATGCTTCCCTCTACCCATGGAGTAAAGACAAGGGCAGGAAGGGACCTGGACAGGGGGTCCCAAGAACTCCCACCCCTGGCCCTGCAGAATGGTGGAGCAGAGAAGAGAAAAGGATGCTACTGCTACCAATGTTGAAGCAGATCTGCCCTCTACTCCACAAGTAATGCATTACATAAGCAGTGATGTGTTTTAGGTTTCCAGCAGTATTTACTTGTGATAAAAATTAAGATAATAGGAGTCCATTCATTAGCTATCTTTTGAGTTAACATGGAGGGGTGGGTGGTCCAGTTTCTTTCCTTTGAAATGTATAGCCCCAACCATATTTTTTGTTCCATCAAACAGTGATGCCTTTATTGGCCAACCAAAATGCACAATATACATGTTGCAAGCTTTCAAAGCTTCACTGGCTTCTTCCTCAGGCAAGGTGTTACAAACCAAACAGCAGAAAAAAGACTGAAGATGTTAATTCTAGGCCTGCATTTTGCTGTTTTTGTTCTCAGTTCAGATGGTGTGGAGGGGCTTCTCTTGCAGGCTGGCACCTCCTCCTTGTGGCCAGGTGGCAACTGGGAGATTTTCAAAGTACAGGGAATTTTAACATCCATTTGCAATGCAAAGAAGACACTTCCTTTGCCATCCAATATGTCTCCATTCTTGTGAAGCTACAGCTCCTTTGTAAGGTGGAGGACACTGAATTTCTCAAGAAGCCTTCATGCTTTTGCATCAGGAAATTTTTAGATGGTGTTGAGGTAAAACAATCCAGCCCAAATTTAAGAAGAAGAAAAAATGTTTTACCTTTGTTTGAGGTGAAAGCCTCAAAGTCCACTGGTTCTCTTTAGGGTTCCCTTGTTGCATCTATAATGCGGTATCTTAAAATCCAGAAAATATATAGAGGTAACCGTGTTGGCCATATAGAAAATTCAATATGAAACCCACCAAACAACGATACCTTTGTTGGCTGTGTGCATATACATGTTGCAGGCTTTCAAAGCTTCACTGGCTTCTTCTTCGGGTAAGGTAAACTGACTGAAACTTTAGAGGCCTTTTTCACCTACCTACCTACCTACCTACCTACCTTTATTTATTTATTTACTTACTTATTTTTACTTATTTATTTATGTTGTCTTTAGGAATAGCACATACTGTTGTATTATAGCAAAGGGAATAATCACTTAAATCCTTCCCTTTTTTCTTAAGAACTGCTCTCTACTGTTCAGGTCTGGTCTAAGCAAAAGAATGTAACATTTGGGAGAAAAAATGCAACCCAATATTCCTGTACTGGAGGATAAAATGCAAAAGATCTCCAAAGCTACTGTACATTTCCCTTTGATGCTTAAATAGGTTGGAACAAAAGGTACCCAAACACTGCAGAAGACCAACATGCTGAAAGTAATGAATTTAGCTTCATTGAAAGTGTCAGGCAACTTCCTAGCAAGGAAAGCCATGATGAAACTCACACTGGCCAGGAAGCCCATGTAACCAAAGACACAGTAAAACATAATGATGGAACCTTGATTACATTCTAATACAATTTCTTCAGCTATTGAGTGCATGTCCATATCTGGGAATGGGGGATATGTTCCTAGCCATACAATACATATTCCTGTTTGGAAAAGGGAGCAAGAAAGAACAATGAGGATAGGTAGCTCCTTCCCAACCCATTTCCTTATCCTGGATCCTGGTTTGATGGCCATGAAAGCCAAAACTACTGTGATGGTTTTTGCCAAAATACAAGAAATAGCCACTGAGAAGATGATGCCAAAAGCAGTCTGTTGGAGGAGACATGTCACCTTCTCAGGCCGGCCAATGAACAACAATGCTGAAAGGAAGCAGAGCAGGATGGAGACGAGGAGCATGTAAGTGAGGTCCCTGTTGTTGGCTTTGACAATGGGGGTATCATGGTGCTTCATGAATACTGCTAGCATCAGAACTGTGATCAAAGAAAGCGTAAGAGCATAACTGGCTAAACCGATACCAAAAGGCTCTTCAAAAGTCAAGAAATTAACAATTTTGGGAATACACAAACTCTGATTCTTGCTTGGATAATCATTGACTGAGCATTTCTTACAGTCATCCATATCTGAAAAAGAAAATAAGTGGTGTTACTCTGGAGTGTGAATATGTTTACCTCTTTAGACTTTTAACTCTCAGGATCTCCTAGCAGCAGGGGGGTTCACCTTCCATAACAGCTGGAAGGTTCTGAGAACTGATGAACAAGAAACATTACTTTTCCAAACTGTGTTTTATCTCAGAAAACATCTCAATGACATGTTGTAGTTATATTTCTCACATAGGCAAAAATTCTTGATTTTACTTGCAGAATATGTTCAGCATTGATGGTGTGATTTGGGACCACCTGAAAGAGGTCAGAGGTTGTAGGTACAAGGTTTCTTTAGGCCAGGGATGAATTAAGAAATATGTCTAGTGTCCCATGATTGTTTAGAAATAACCTTCTGCATGAGCTGAAACAGTGTTTAAAGACTAGTCCAAGTAAAGTTCACTGGAAGAGTCCAGGGCAATATTTTCATAGAAGTCAATTATTGCTTATAGGAGTAGAGGAGAAACTTTCAGCTACCTTTTCAATGATTTTTCAATGTGACAGTTCTCACTGATGTTTAAGGAGCAATGTAATAATTCAGAATCTAATCCAGTAGTGGAAGCTAACTTCCATCTTTGAAAAGTGTGTCTAAATAGGGACACACCTTTCAAAGATGGAAGTTAGCTTACACTACTCGGTTAGGTACCAAAAATAATAAGGAGACAGGCTCCAAATGCTCTGAAGTAGTCAACTGTTTATTCCTTTTTGAAATAGCCCAAAGCATTTCAGCCTATATGGCAAAAGGCTTTCTTTGAGGTCCCTTGGAAGAAATCACTGGAGTTGAGAACACTCTCCAAAACACAGGATTATTGAATATAAAAAGGTATTTCAAAAGTGTATGCCTGTTTAGATACCACCAGATCTGCACACCATCCAACACACACACACACACACACACACACACACACACCACATACTGTGCAGCAATATCCTCTTAGGTGATATTTGCTCAAACTTTCCAATCCAATAAATATAGGTAACGGAAACTGACCACAATGTCTGCTCCTCTGAATTTCATCCATGATTTCTCACCCTCCTGATTTGAAATCTTCCCCTCTGGACATGGGATGCAATCATAACAGCAAAATGGCTCTCCTTCTTTTATTTTCTTGCTAGATCCAGGATGACAGCTCTTGCTACATACAGAAACTGGATGAACCTAATCCAGAAATGAAAGAGAACAATCCTGAAAGTAATCATAATAGAATTCTCCACATTCTGGATTTTTCCACATTTTATTAATTCCAATGAGGAGCATTTGAGATGCTCTAGGGCAGGGGTTCACAACCTGTTTGACATACGGAGCCCTTCTATGGCAGAGTCCCAAAGAGGCCTAGCCTATGTATTACAAATTAATGCTGTTTAGGAGTATATATTCTTATTCCTGAATTTTATTCAATTTTTATTTCTTTCATTTCCCTTGAATGGCCGCAGCGCCAAAGGGCTCCTCAGACCACAGGTTGGGAACCACTGCTCTTGAGTATTGTTACTTTATTGAAATTAACACTGTATACAGTTTATCTGCATGATATTTAATTTTTCAAGCCACCTGGAATCCTGATCTGGGGAGGAAGCCAAGATATTAAATAAATAAATAAGCAAGCAACAGATTATAACAATTTATCAGTTCCTTTATCTGCTTTTTCAGCTTTGTTTCATGGAAACTTTTCCACAGACAAATTTAATGAATACTATGTTATGTCCTTGTTGTTTTTTTATTATTAAAATAAGCAATAAAGAATTTGAAATACATATTTTTGGGTTGTTCATTTTACATCTGTATATCTGAAATAGTCTGTTTTGTTTTGTTTTATTTTATTGAGGTAGAGGGTTGTTTTTTTCCTTTTTGTAATTGTAATTTCATTAACCCTCTTATTTTATTTTATTTTATTTTATTTTTATCCCTCCCTTTCTTCCAAGTTGGGATCCAAGGTGGCTTCCAATAAACCACATTTTAAAAAACAATTAAAATAGTCAGATTAAAACAGTAAAAAGGTTTAAAAATTACAACATACAGAATTAATAACATACAAGGTTAAAAATAATCTAAACCAATCCCCCATCCCCCAATAAACTAGGCCTGTATGACTTTAAAAAGCTTGCTTGAATAAAAATGGCTTTGCTTGCCGGCAAAAAGCCAGCAGGGAGGGAGTTCAACAGGGTGGAAGCAGCCACTGAGAAGGCTCTCTCTCATGTCCTCACCAAATGAGCCTGGGATGCTAGTGGGACCTATATATATATATATATGATATATTTCATATCTCCCCATAGAACCACCTAGAGTCCCAAGATCCTCAGGAAAGGGCTAGAACATTTCTCTCATTCACTGTAGATGATATTTGTAATATGAAATTACAGCTTCTCTTAAATACATTTCTTGTGTGTCATGGCTATGCTTTCACTTGTAGTGAGTGAACAAATCTAAGGCTTTGATCCATCATCCTGCCATCAAAAGCCACCAAATTTCCATAGTTATGGTGAAGTTAGCAGTAAGCACACACAGCAAACAATACTACTATGTTGTTTGCATAGCACATCAATGTAAGATGTGATCTTTAGCCAGTGCAATACCTTGCCATTTTTGGAGTTTGAATGAATCTGTAATGTTACTTGGAGACTTTCTTCATATATTGTGCTCCTTTCAATCATCTATCAGTTTATTATTGAAATTAATCACTGCCCAATAAAATTGGCTTAAAACAGCAAGAGAGCCAGTGCCCACTGAAAACTAGATATCTTTGCAAACTGTGTGTTTAATGCCTGCAACTATCCAGGTCTCCACTGCCCTATTGTCATATTGAGAAGTCAGTTCTCCAAATGCCCCCTCATTCTGAAATTTGAAGTGGAATTTTCCTAGTTTGCTGGAAGTGAGAATATACCTGGTTAAACAAGTGGGGCCATGTTATGGCATCCTCATTGATGGTGAATGCTTCACCTGGATCTATGTGGGGATCCACCTGTCCAACTTTCATACGATTAAAAGATTGGTTGGAAGAAGCGATCCAATTGACCACATCAAATCCAGCTATTAATTCCCCATGGTCAGTCAAGGAAACTTTGTCCCCAACACTGTTGTTAAATGAGACACTTTTCAGAAAATGGTGGAGCTAGAATGAAAAGAAAAATGTAAGAATCTCAAAAAGTGTATAGCTGGATCTTTTGAACTAAGGTTTAATGGCAGCAATATAATGCTGTTATATATGGTTATTGTGAGAATATTGAAGAAGAATGTGCTTTTATGAATCAAGGATAGCATGATGGGATGCTAAGAAGAAAATTGCAAAATTATGAACCATTCATTGAGAATGTTCACAAGACACAAAGAAGAAAGTAGAGGCTATTTGGAGCATAGGCTGTTATTTCAAGTACACATGATATGAGGATGAAGGAAATAGTATAACAGGCACAGAAGAAACGTAGTCGTTCCACAGACTAGCCTGCTTGGATGTCCAAAATACAATTTTTATCCAATAAAGATATGTAGACCTTTACCTCCTGCCACAATTGTTGGTTCTGAAGCTTTAGTCTTTCTCTCTTCACGATTTCTCTCTGTTTGAGTGCAGATGAGAACAAGGAGTTTAAAGCATGAGCCACAGCATAGACAGCATTGTAGATGCTGTAGCTATGACCAGTCATACTCATTTCAAATAATGATGTTGGGAGACTTTCCAGCTTTTCATCGCCGGTGCATATATCCCCATTCTCCAACTTGTCCAGAATTGTATTTGGGATTACACAGTCAAAGGCCTGCTGCCAGAAGTCCTTGATGAAACCATCTCTTTTTGTGCTGTAAGGGTTTCTGCTTTCAGCAAAAGCCTTAAACTCTGGTGGGTTATTGGAGTGAATTGTGAAAGCAAGAGCACCGTGTAAGATCTGTTCTCCATCCCAATTCTTTTGGTACAAAAATGAAACAAGTTCTACCTGGGCTGTCATGATGTACACTTTGGCTTTGGGTTTATTTATCACATCATGTACAACTACAATATATGAGATCCATTTCAGAAACACCATAAAATCGGAGTCACCATAGAGAACTATGACATTAGACTTGCTACCCATGACCTGATCATATATTTTTGCCCCTTCTTCTACCATATCATTAAATGTATCATCAAAACTGTATCTGGGGATTCTTCCTATGAAGGCAAAGCAAATACCACTTTGAGAAAACTCTGGAAACACAGTCTGTACAAGTCTTTCTCCATTTTCATCATTCATAATAAGAACTCCAATCCATGTCCACTTAAAATACAGCAGTAAAGAAAGAATGCTTTTATGCTGAAGAGTTTCCTGAGGAACCATCTGATAGAACGAAAGGCCTTGACTTTTATCATTCATTACTGGAGCAAAACCATATATGAGCTAAAGAGAGATGAGGGGAAGAGAAATAATTATAATTACATAAGAGTTTCAAATCATCACGCGAGCTACAAATATGGATTTTAGACTCAATATCAGCATCCAAGAACTGAATTTCTTGATCTTTGAGTAGAACATATAGAGGAGTGGGAAAATTAACTGGAACACTGGGAGGCAGAAATTGGGGTGCTGGAGCAAAATATTTTGAGCGGTTAGAGATAGTGCTAATAATTTGACAAGGTGAATAGAATTTTCCCCATTCTTTTTTACTTATTTTAAAACGAACCAGTTTGATGCATTTAGTAATAGGTTGGTGCTCACTGTGTGCCAGCCATTTTTTGGGGGGGGGGGGCCCTCAATGCCATGTCTCATATCATTGAATACCAAGGTCAGGAACATCCATGCAATTGTACTTCTCTGGTTGTGAAAACTGAGCAGTGAAGAAAACTGATAGGAAGAGAATCAATTCATTTGAAATGTGGTGCTGCAAGAGAGACCAGGGTTCAATTCCCTGTTTAGCTATGAAGCTCACTGGGTGATCTTTGAGTGAGTCACATACTCTCAGCCTGGGGGAAGAGCAATGGCAAACCTCCTCTGAATAAATCTTGCAAGGAAAACCCCATGATAGATTTGCCTTAGGGTCACCATCACTTGGAAATGATTTGAAGGCACACAACAACAAGTTCGAAGAGAGTTTTGTGGATATCATGGACTGTCCGTGGACTGCATATCAATCTTAAATTCCCCTTAGGTCCAAATGGTCAAATTAAGGGTATCATACTTTGTTCATTTCATGAAATGACATAAGGTGAAAAGACTGCAATGCACAATAAAGTAGAAGGCAGTAGGAAAGCTGTAAGACCACATTTCAGGTGGATAGATTAAAATAGAGGAAGCCAGAGCCCTGAGTTGTCAGATTTTAGTAGAGCTGTGGACGGCAGGTTTTTGGTCTCTCATTCCCAGGATCACCATAAGTCAAAGTCTACTTGACAGCAGTTATCAACAGCCTCAGAAACATCATAAAGAAAGTTTCCTAGAGAAATATTTGAAAACTGCATCACTAGGGAAAGCAGGGGTTTCAGACTGCACCAGGTGAAATCCTAAGTGGGGGTGACACCACTGCTCCTCAAACACCTACCCTTTAAAGTGCTTTAAGAGATGGTGGGAGTGGGGTGAAGCTAAGTGGAAAATGAAAGGAGAGGCCCCAGAATTTAAAAAAAATCAAATTTCAAAATTTTAAATTTATTTCTTTAAAAAATGAAAATGTTAAAAAAAATATTCTTTTAATTTTTTCATGAAAACATCACATTTTAACCAAATCTTCACTATGTATATGTATATACATTTAGGTTGTGCTTCTGATACTGTAATTTGAAGGTATAATTTTAATTTTGCTAATTGTTTTTGTCATAACTATTAGCACTACATTCAGTGGTATATGGGAATTGTGATTTACAAGTAACATTAGTGCAAAACAGCATTACTTAGGATTCTGTATGGTGTGAAATAGGAGGAGGCCAATGGGGGGGGGGGGGGGGTGACACCATGAGTTCCTGCACAAGGTGACACCAACCCTAATGAAGCCACTGCTTTCTCAATACTACTAGATCCAACAAAATTCTTTTCTGATCTTATGATTCACCCACACTAACATGTGCAGAAGTCCTACCTGTGGAATATTATAGATTTGCAGGATATTTGCCAAATGAAGGGAGATATTGGAGTCCAGTCCCCCGATGACTGCTGCTAGATTATTCTGAATGCCACATATATAGTTGGCGATCAGTCTATCAATTGCTGACATTAATAGCATGGTGCCATGACAAGTCTTCCTTGCATTGCCATAACTACCATAGATGCGGAATCCCAAAGTGAAATTGGGTAAGAGCTGAAGGTTTTCATTTATCTCATTTACTGCAAATGCCAAGGCCACAATATGCTGGTAATTCTTAGGAATTAAACTAGAAGAAAAAATAATTCTCTATCAGAAACATGTCTCACATTTTGTTTAATTATGACTATTTCCCTTATCATTAGAATACGTATTAAAGAATTTACATATCATTTTTTCTCAAAACACTCTTTATTACTATCTGTCTCAGTGGCTGTACTTTAGCCCGCTTATGGTTGTCATCAGTGTGTTCTTTTTAAGTAGGTACTTTATGGTTTTAACCTTTACTGTAACCCAAACACAGAATTTCTTGTTGTTGGGTTATATATAAATTTTGTAAACAGATTTATTAAATTAATAAACAGTACAAGGAAAACAAAGACAAGCAAAATTAGTGCTCAGCTTCAGAAATAAATGTAATAATTCCTTTCAGATAAGGCTTCCTAAAATTAACTATATAAGTACTATTTTACATTCTAAAACAAATATCTACATTCATGTCTTCTCTTCTATAATAACCTTCTCTTCTCTTGTTTATAATAAAAAATAACATGGTATACTTGTAATTACATTTCTTATTTATTTTCTGCATAACCACACTTGTGAGAGATTGTACATGAAGGCTGATCTCTTCCTTTCCCTGAACACTGCCTCCCATCACAAAAACCCATATATTTTCATTTTGGAATATTTTTTAACATTAAAAAAACTTTTTTTCACCAAATCTTTGGTGAAATGTTTGCAAAGGGGTCCCAGAATATGGAAAACCTTTCAAAAAACTTATAATTTTGTCTGACAACGAGAGAACTTTGAAAATGTTCATTCTCATAGATGAGCATGAGATCAACAAAGATTTACTTCCTTAGTTAAGGGCTTCGACAACTCAGTTTGTTAATAGCTTCAACAACAACTCAGTTTCATCTCTTTACATATCTACTTTACTCAGAAAAAAATTGGGAAGGGGCACAAAAGAAAGTTATCTGTATTTACTCAGACACAAGAAGTATTAGATTACTCATGAGTAAACAAGTGCAGCAAATTGTGGAAGCATGCAATAGCACTGATGACAAGCCACAAAGCCACACAAAAACATTCATTTGCAAGGACATTCTCTTGATCCAGGTCCACCTTTACCATGTGAAAATGAATCACATACAATAATGAATGCAAATGGAGCAAGAGGGGTACAAAAAACCTGTCGCTTAGAAACCCATTGATCTGTTACAACAATAATCCTCATTGTACACAGAAGGAAAATCAATCTAATGGTGAAGATTATGAAGCCATGCCAGATCTATAGAAAGAATTACATTTAAAAGTTAGACTACATAAGGAGTACATATAATCTTAATGTAATTTAATTCTAACTTTATTATGGAAAAAATAATTATAAGGACCTCATTATTTGTAACGACGGAAAAAATCAAGTCCATCTCTAATTGACATTCATTGATAATATATTTATTGTGACATTAAGCCCTGATGCAGTTCCATGAGAAGTAAAATAATATCCATCCCAGTAAACGAAGTGTTACATACAACAGATTTATTTTCTGAACACTACTGTGCAGCTATGTAATGCGCACATAAGTACCATCTTATACCATAAAGCTGTATATAGTTATGCATAATATTTGCCTGGAACATAGACCTACAACCAAACTATACAGTGCAATCACATCTGTCCATATTCATCCCATAGAGACTTACAGCTCAAGGATTTTAACTGGGCATTTTTCCAAATTACATTTTCCAGAAAGTGACAAAACAGATCAACAAGGCCAGATCTGAATCTGGAACAATCTACTATAGGACAGACCCATAAAAGAAAACAGCAGCATAGCAGCTAAAAGCACTCAAATGTATACTCAGTTATACAGTTTGAAAAATATTATTATTAAGAAAACACATATAAGGAAAAATACTATGAAATCAGAGGGGGGGGGTTGTGAAAAGATCCATGTTATAACAAACTTCAATGTTATCACCAGCTTTATTGTTCAAAAAGTGCTCCATCATTCTGTAAATCTATTTTCAAATATTTCATTTTCTCTAAATTTTACATCATATGTTAATGTTCCTAATAAATCAAATCCTAGGAAACCCATCGGAAAGGCAGATTCATACTACAGACACTTTTTCTGCTGTGAATAACATCTATGCTTTCAATAGCCTTTTAAATCATTGAAAAGGATTCTAAGAGTAGCTATTGGAAACTCAGATATTTTGTAACAAGGGTGTCACTTGGAGTGTGTGGGCTGCACCAGGTGACACCGTAAAAGAGAGGGGGGTAATACCACTGCTTCCCAAAGGTTCTGCCTTTGTATCCATGGTACAAATTATCTTTTGGCAAAAGCAGGACTGTGGTAGTTGTCTGCATCCCTTCAAAATGCTGAAGAGATGGGGTGAGTGGGGTGAGGCTCAGTGGAAGGAGAAACGAGAGACTCCGGACTTTTTTTTAAAAAAACATAAATTTATTCTTTTAAAATTTTCTTTAAAAACATCACATCTTACCAAATTTTCACTTTAAGCACATGAAACTATGTACATGTAAATACTTTTGGGCTGTGCATATGATATTGTAATTTAGAGGTGTAATTTTAGCTTTGCTAGTTGTTTATATCACAACTATTAGCATAACATTCAGTGATGTATGGGAATTATGATTTATGAGTAACATTAGTACAAAAACGTTACCAAGGATTTTGTATGATGCAGCATGGGAGAATGGCAATGGTGGGGTGACACCGTGAGTTACTGCACCAGGTAATGCCAACCCTAGCAGTCTTTCATGCCCAGTTCCAAAACAGTTTGATCTGAACACAGATCTAGGGCATAGTTTCCCAAGTTCTTTACTTATTACTGTAAGACTTTATCATTTGGATGCCCCCTTGATTTTCTTCTCATCTCAAGATGACCAGGAGATGGGATGGGGTGCGATGGCATGTCACACAGTATTAAATTACAAGTGTCCTTTTAAAAGTTTCAGCTTGATTTGATACAATGCTGTCTTTGATCTCAGATTACATGCCCCCCTCTGCAGATATCTTGACCACTCTAGTCCCAGTTTGCATTTTTGCTTTACAGACTCTTTGGGGGCTATGTAGCCATGTTCTAGAAGAGTTTCTTCCTGACGTTTCACCAGCATCTGTGGCTGGCTATTATAGCACTTTGATATCAGTTGAACTACCTTGGTTGCATCCTATGTAATTCTGGGATTTGTAATTTGGTGAGCTGTGCAGAAGATATTTCTAAATACCTCCCTAAACTACAGGATGAAACCATGACTGTTAAAAGTGATATCAAAGTGATATCATTATGTTGTGTGAAAGAGCTCTGACAGGAGGAATTGCAAAAGGGCAAAGCTGGCAAATGGGAAACACTGGAATGGGGACAGGAAGGAAGGTATATGATGTAAAGGATCCAAAGGGGGACTTGATGTAACATAAGGCGGTGAGGGAAAGAAGTGAGGAAATGTAATTAATGGAAATGAGATAGCATTTGAAGGCTTAAAATGAAATGTATCCTACAATCACCTGCTCCAGTGAAGAAAGAAGCCTAATATGGTTTTAGAAACTATTCCTGTAACTGTAATACCTTCTTTATAGAAATAAACAAATAAACTATGATTCTGATGATGCACTTTTAGGATTCATCTTTTTAACATTACATATGGAAATAACAACAATGGCAATTAAATAGGATCTTACACAAGGTCTTCATACAGTTCTGGAGGTGGTTCTTCAGTGAAGATTGTTGGACTGGAGGCAAAGAAACCAGGAGTAACAATGCTGCCAATGATGAAATCTCCTGGCTGATAATACATGTGAAGTGGAGGGTAGGGATCGTGGATTCTGCATCTCAACAAGTGAGTCTTGCATATGAGGGAAGAGAATACTACTAGTAGCAAAACCAGTAAAGCCATAATTCTCCGTAAAAGTAGTAATGTCCTTCTTAGGTGCAATTCTTGATTTTTGTCTACGATGTTATCATTACAGTTGTTGCAAATAAAGGTGTTACATTTGAACCCTGATAAGCTTCATAGCAAATCCTTCTGTGTTCATGGCCCCATCTCTCCTTGTAGGACTAAATAAATCTGGACAGATACGTAAATATTCTCCATTGGAATGGTAACAGAAATTCCATTGGGTGAGGTTGTGGTGAGGAGGATTGGAGAGAAACAATGGAGCAAAACATGACTAGAAAAATAATTGTTATATTTAACTTTCAGGGAGCCCCATGGGATTACTAAAGAGAACTTGTGTGTTGCATCTGAAGATACTTTCTTATTTTCCATTCAAGTAGGAAGAGGGAGTGATAACCCACAGAAAGAAAATAATGGCTGAAACAATAAATTACAAATTGCTTTGTGGCCATGTTCTAGAAGAGTTTCTTCCTGACATTTTGCCAGCATCTGTGGCTGGCATCATCAGCATTTTCTGATGATGCCAGCCACAGATGCTGGCAAAACGTCAGGAAGAAACTCTTCTAGAACATGGCCACATAGCCTGAAAAACCCACAAAAAACTATGGATGCTGGCCATGAAAGCCTTCAACTTCACAATAAATTACTAGTGGAAAATGCAATAAAAATGGGAGGGGAAATTCTTCCTCATTTACCACATGTTGGGAATTTTTTTAGCATGAGAGCAAAAGAAGGGACTATGGTACCAACTATACCAACTATGGTAGTTGGTATGACAGAATATGGTACTTGTATCTATGCATACATCCTTTGGGTGTTTGAGTAGACATTGGGAAACCTCCCAAATTGACCAGCCTATCCCTCACATACATGCAACCACCCACCCATGCGCACACACAAATGGTCCTTCCCCAACCCCTTCATTCCCACCACCAGATGATTTAATATAGCCAGATGCTCCTGAGATTTCTCCCCACTCTCCGCCAGGCATAGAAATGGCTCCTTTGAAGAACTTCAGTTTCTCTACAGTAGGTCCAAGGGTAGTAAATTCCTCAGTGTAGTGTAGTTCTGAAACCATGCAGAATTGAAATCATGGTGTGAGACAACAGGCAGGGAATGGGAACAGGGCAGGCATGATCAAATCCCCCCCCCTCCCCGGACCTTGTATTTGCCATTCCAATGAAGCTGGACAATAAAGTTGCATTCAAGAACATATAGGCTGAGATTCTAAATGGTCCATGTGGAGTATAATTGCTTTGCACACCTAACTTGGGGCACCATTCAAAACAGGACATATGCATACATAACCCATGTTTACATCACAACCGAATCACTGCCATATTGTTTGGTAGATTTGTCTTCTTTGGGAAGTGTTTAGATTGAGAAGGAATTTAGAATGAGAAAACTTTAATGAAGATTTTTTTTCTGAGAAGATGGCTAATTTGCCTGTGTATTGCCCACATCTTTTTTTATTCCCTCCCCTAATCTTTATCCTTATCCTTTTCTTTCTCTTAAATGTATGTTCTGCATACCATAAGATTTACTGTATATACTCATGTATAAGTCTAGAAATTTTAGTCAAAAAATTGACCCCAAAAACCTAGGTCAACTTATCCACGGGTGAATGAAAATTCTACATTTTAACTCTTATTTAAAAGGGAACCTTTTCCTGGTGAAAGGCAAGAGAGCAATTTGCCCTGGGAACATTAACCTCCCTCTATTCTCTCTGCTATTCAACCTTTACTGTGAGCCAAAACAGTTATGCTTGCCATAATTTTGTAGGTTCTTTGGCATTGTTTTCCTTTGCTTCATCATTTAGACCCATTGCTGCATGTGCTCAAGTTTCACCCTCAACTTATCCAAGGGTCATATCAAAATCCATAATTGTCCCCAAAACCTACCCTCAACTTATACATGAGGTCGACTTATAGTAGAGTATATACAGTATTTTCCTTTTATAGAGAGGAATAAATGGTAAGGTAAAGGAATGGAAATGTTAGCATGATGCTGTGGTAAGATGGGAAGTCCAAGAATCAAAACAATCCCATTGTCAAAATCAGTAACATCACCTAAACTTTTCTTCTCTCCTTCTCTACTTCCTTTGTGCACTACTCTCAACTGGACAGCCTAGAAAGGTGAAATCTCTTCTCTGACAGAATGCCTTTATTATAAGTTTCACAGTTACTTTTTCTTTTGTACACTCAGGTCCTATGAGAAATGTTTGGTCCAAGACTAGACTGACAATCATTTCGCAGAGGACCTCTTTGTCTGCTGCCCCTAAAATGTGGACTGACTGGCCAAAAGAGATACAACCACTGAAAATGCTGACTGCATTGATCTAGTTTATGGATGGCATGCCTATCTCTGGTATGATAAAGGGAAGAACAACAAAGGATTTAAGAATCATTATATCAAATGCACCTCACTAAGGGTCTGGACAATATATAAACCAAACCAATAGTTTGTGAAAAAGCTTCCGACATGGGCTTCACCCCATAAAGCTCTATATAGAAGAAAAATGATTAAAGACAGGGGTTGGGCAGATATAAAGAATTGTTACAGAGAAGGTAGTAAAATTACATTAAAAACTAGATAAGAACTGGAAAAAGAAGGGATCCGGTGTTCGTATTTTTTTTATATAGGCAGTTATCTGAGACATATAAAATGTACATGAAATAAATGGGTGTAGAGACAGAATTGTTTGAATTTGATAGAATAATGTGTCAGGATAATAATCATGTAATTACTACACTATATAAACTATTGCTAAAATATGATATGGAAGAAGAATTGATTTGTGAGAACATGATTAGATGGGCCCAGAATATTGGCCGCACCATATATTTAGATAAATGAGGGGGAAACTAACATAAAATTTACTTTGACTTATAGATTAAGGGGAAATTGGTACAAAATGTTTTACCGATGACACTTAACACCGGGGAAATTAGGTACAATTTACAAATGTCAAACTAGCAGTATATTGGAAATACAAGTCTGGTGAAGGTATCTATTTTCATGTATTAATTTTACTTAACAGTATAATGTTGATAAAATGAAAAAGAACTAACAAGAGTAGAGACACTCTAGTAGAGCTGACTGTGAAGTGGTTTAACAGTTTTGGTAATTGGGTAACTCCTCTTCTGTTGCAACTATTTTTTCTATTAATTTTTCTAAAAGGGGCATAGACAGATGGAAATAAAGATAGAATTAGAAATAGAGGTCAAGATTAGAAGGAAGAAGGAGGAAGAAATGGAGACCAGAACATAGTAGTAAAAACCAGTTCTCTAAAGGTGGGAAGTACGTTTATATCTGTACAAATTAATGGAATATTTAATGATTTTGGAATTTGTTCAATTTTAATATGAAAAACAATTATAATAAAAAGAAAAGAAAAAAGAAAATGCATTTAAGACATCATTCAAAACATATGTCTTCCAGCAAGCATATCCAGTCAGTTTTAAATCATGACTTTTTAATATATATAATGGTCTTAAGAGTGTATTTTAATAGTTTTATAATATTATATTTTAACTGTGTATTTTTGTGTTTTAATAGTGTTGTGTAATTTAACATACCATGCCATGCCATGCCCCAAGTCTTGAGAAGAAGTGAGAAAGAAATTGTTGTTGTTGTTATTTTGTCCTGGCAGAAACCATCACATTGTGTCTAGATTTTAAGGCCACCAAACCAGGAGCAGCATGAAGAAAGGGCTATTCACCTCCATTATTGTTTCCTGCTTTCTTTTTCAAGTAGCCATCTGTACAGTATGGCTGGGAACCTCTCCCCCATTTCCAAATGAAGACATGGACTAAGAGGCTCATCTAATTTCACTGGAATGTAATGATGGGACTTTGTGCATTTGTGTATTTTTGAATTTGTGCATTCTTACAGATATTGATGGAGTGCACCTCCCATCATTTCTCACTATCGGCTGTGCTGAATAGAGTGCTGGCAGTTGTAATCCAACAACATCAGGAACGCTGCACAATACCCAACACTAATTTAAGCCAAAAAAACCTCCATCCATATCTGGGATATTTGCTATCCTCTTGTTTATCATTTCACTTTTTTCAGGCACTAGAGTAAAATGATATTTCAAAGTCATGCAACGATTATTCTTAAACTATAGTGTTGTGCTTTGTCTACAGAAAATGGCTTCATTTACTATTTTTATCCAAAAGAGATATTTCCTGATCAGAAGTCATTTTCCTCACAATAAAAGACAGTTATTCAGTATCAGTTGACTGCCCCATGTTTTATTTAAGGAGAAAAGAGTCACTGTATTTTGCCTATATTTCCACTTTTCCTCTGGGATATCTGCTATCCATTTCCTGATGTCAGTCATTCTAAAGTCAGGTATTCTTTGCTAAAGAAAACTTCAGTTTTGCTGTTATAAACATGTTTTTTCCAGTTATTCCACAGAGAATTTCTGATTTGGTGGTAATAACTACTTTCCTGTTGGTTTATTTCAAAAGAGGGGCTGTAATTAACTCCGGTAGTTTTAATCATCACGAGCAGAATTAATAGAAGGAAAGATGAAATATATTCCAGATATCCCCAGCACCTTTAAGAGTTGTAGGGATAGATAGAAGGTAGGGCTCCCAAGTGTAATAATCTTGGATACGCTGCAATTGAGGCCTGTCAGGGAAGAGTGGCATTCAAGTCAAGCAGTTTTGTCACAGAGATTCAAAATGACAGCATGACAGAATAAATGAGAATAAAATATGCCCATGTTAAGAGAACGGCTCTACTTGGATCTAGGATGGTGTTTTTCCTGAACTTACTACTGGTTTTCTTTCCTCACACAGTATGCAAGCCTCAGTTTTTTAAATGCAGGGTGCACCATCCACATCCTCCACCTCACAGGTACCATCAACCGGGAGACTTCATCATTGGTGGCATTGTTTTTCATGGTAGTTACATATCCAGGCCTATAACCTTGACTGAAATGCCACCACGGCGATTACCTGAAGACCTAATGTAAGGATTTCATTTTTTCTTAAGTTTGATTTACATGTGTTTTGTGATTGGAAAGACACAGTTCTAGTTCTGCAGCTTTATGGCATTGGGTTAAGGGCTTAAGATGATAACATAATCACTTTTAATATTCAAGACAAGAAGCTCCATTTTCTAATCAGTGAAAAAAGTCTATGTTGGTTATATTGAAGATTTTATATTTTACTTGCTTTTACCATATTCCCTTCATTATTCCATAATTTATTCTAAATTCCTAAAAAAATCTGCTGTCCAAACACTTTCTGATGCACACTGTAATTGTCATTCTAGGGTGCTGCCTAAGAATTACCAGCACATCCTTGTCTTGGCATTTGCAGTGAAAGAGATCAATGAAAATCCTCAGATCTTATCAAATATTACCTTGGGTTTTGACATTTATGATAGCTATGATGATGCAAGGAGGACATATCAAGCCACAATGCTGCTTCTATGTGGAAAGGCAAGACTGATTCCCAACTATCTATGTGAAATCAAAAATAACCTGATAGGCATCATTGGGGGACTAGAATCCCAGATATCCATGGATATAGCAACTGTCTTAGATATCTATAAGATTCCACAGGTAAGATACCTCTGCTTTCTTTCATTAGAGCAGTCATGGCATCCTATTAACTGTTCAGTTGCACTTGAATACAGTAAAAAAATAATTATCTATTACAATTTAGTATCATTGAAACAATAGATCAAGACTTAATAAATTGCAACAGACTTTGATATAATCCCTCAACAAACAACATTTTCTTTTGAAAAACATTGTGTGTTTAAAGTATTATTGTATGCTGTTATAATCATAGAAGAGAAAGAGGATGGAGAGGGGGATAAAAGAAAAAATTAGGAAGAGAGTACATAGCATCTGAACATGGGTGAGGCATCTGCATTAATCTAAGCTAACCACATTTCCACAAAAAAAAAATTGAATCTGTAGGGTCTTTGAATCACTGAATGACAGATGTGTTTATAGATGAATATTTCTCTTTCTATCCTTGGAGTATGGGATAATATTAGAGTATAAGGAAAAGGAAAAGCATAAGCATGAAAAGGACCATTATGCTGTAGTGCTGAGCTAATGCAGTTTGATGCCACTTTAAGTGCTATAGCTCCTTCACCCATGCTCTAATGGGGAGCAGAATAGAACCTACCCCTGCCCATGCTGTTGATGCCCACTAATGGAGGAGAGAGTCGCAATTGTGTCAATTGTGTCATTATCATGATTATGTTTAAGACCCCTGGTGGCAAAGTGGTTAAAGCCTGTACTACAACCACTCACTCACAGACCACAAGGTTGTGAGTTCAATACCAGCCAGGGGCTCAGGGTCAACTCAGCCTTGCATCCTTCCAAGGTCACTAAAATGAGTAGCCAGCTTGTTGGGGGCAATTGGCTTACACATTGTAAACCACTTAGGGAGTGCTTAAGTGCATTGATAAGCAGTAGAAACATACTTGCTATTGCTATTGCTAAGTAGCTATTGTGAATACAGGACAGTTACGAAGATTTATTCATCCTAAAATATTACCTATGCATGATCATTACTTAATCATGATTGTGACACTGTTGCCACAATCATAACTGCTTTCCCCAACCTATTTTTTCCTGGAATCGGCTGTATGAGAAAAAGGAGGTCCATCCTGTCTGCTGGGTGGGTAGGATAGTGTACTTAACTAAAAAGCTGATATAGAATACTGGCCGCCATCATTATCTGTTTTCTCCCCATCTCTCCTTAGCTCATATATGGTGCTGCAACAGTGATGAATACTAAAACTCCAGGCCTCTCCTTCTACCAGATGGTCCCTCAAGAAGGCCTTCAGGAAAGAGGGATTCTCGCTTTGCTTCTGCATTTTGGCTGGACATGGATTGGGCTTCTTGTTATGGAAAATGACAATGGAGAAAGATTTCTACAAAGTGTAGTTCCACTGTTTTCCAAGAGTGGTGTGTGCTTTGCTTTCATAGAAAGAATGCCCAAAGGTAATAATTATGATAACTTTTTTGAGGCTTATCTACAGTACACAAAAATGGTACGTAAAATGATGGGCAGCAAAGCCAAAGTAAATGTGCTCTATGGAGAATCGTATTCTATGGTCTTGTTGAGATTCTTACCAAATATGTCACAAATGGAAGGTGAGACAAGTAAAGTAAAAGGTAAAGTCTGGATAATGACAGCCCAGATGGAGCTCACATCACTAGCCTTTCAAAGTACCTGGGATACAGACATAATCCATGGAAGTTTGTCTTTCACACTTCACTCCAATCATCTACCAGGGTTCACCTCATTTGTTGAGCTGAGAAACCCTTTTGTCACAACAGAAGATGGCTTTCTGAGGGATTTTTGGCAGCAGGCCTTTGAATGCATATTCCCAAATACTGGAAGCAAAGTCTATGACAATATTTGTACAGGGGAAGAGAAGCTAGACAGCATCCATAGGACTGTTTTTGAAATTAGGATGACTGGCCATAGCTATAGTGTCTACAATGCTGTCTATGCTTTGGTCCATGCTTTACATGCCATGTCCTCACTTAGACTGAGACATCGAGCAATGACAGATACCAAAACACAAAAGCCTCAGAATCAACTGGTGTTGCAGGTAAATGGCTTTACCTCATAATATGACAGTTTACCATACCCTGATGTCAAGCAATTAATCACATATGTGCTGAATAGACAACCCAAATGTGTACGTTTTTGTGTGTTTTGTTTGAGCATGTATAAATGCTGGTTCATTTCATGACCTGTCTCTCTTTTTTAAAAAAATTCTTTTTATTATACATGAATGACACAATGACAAACATAAATATTTATTTACAGTATTTATACCCTGCCCTTCAGCGCTAAAGACTCTCAGAGCGGCTAGTTTATACACACACACACACACACACACACACACACATATATATATGATGAAAAACAATCATACAAAAACAAGAAACAAATAAAACAACAAAAGATATTTGATGTTTGATGTTTTTAATTTATTGCCTGCTTATTTTATCTAACTCTATCTTGTACTATTTTCTAGTATTTTGTAGAATGTACGCAACTGGCAGGTTTCATTTTTATCGATTTTATTGTTTGTATGTACGGCGCTATATAAATAAATCTACAGCACTATATAAATAAAATATAATAATAATAACAATGCTAAAGTAACACAAGGGAGAGAAGGAAGGAAGGAAGGAAGGAGAGAGAGAGAGAGAGAACATAAGGAAAGACAGGAGGGAGAGAGAAAGGGAGTCTGTTGTTCTTACAGTTTCAAGGATCCTGCAAAAACTTGTATATCTGTCTGGAAAACACTCCCAGTAATATGAGACTTGCTTTTGCATCCCATGAACTGATCATAAAACATGTACAAACTTTCATAAAACAGTCCTGTAGACCTCATCATATGAAATTTCTGGCTGCAACCATTTCTAAATATTTGCTCCCCTTTTCCACCTAGCTCCATCACTTGCTGAAAGGTGTCTCATTTAACAACAGTGTGGGAGATGAGATTTCTTTTAACCATAATGGCGAGTTAGTAGGTGGACTGGATGTGGTTAACTGGATTGTTGCCACAAATCAATCTTTTCATTGTATGAAAGTTGGATGTGTGGATCCTCGGGCTCCTTCAGACAAAATATTGACCCTCAGTGAGAATGTCATAACATGGAACAGGTGGTTTAATCAGGTAGGATGCACTCATTAACACTTGGGAAGACTTTTTCTGCAATCTTCTGTACAGCTATTTAGAAATAACACCCATATTTCCCAAAATTTTCATTCCCTACTAATTAAAAGTTTTCTTTTCTCCAAGCTACTTCTTTCCTTCCTTACCCAACTGTTCAATCAGCTTGTGTCACACGGATGGGGAGTAAAATCCCTTAAGTCTACCCCTTGGTCCATTTTCTCTTTACAGTTCCTCATTCTTTCTCTCTCCTTAAACACGTCTTTCTTTTTCTTTTCTTTTCTTTTTTGCTGGTCTTTTGCTCAGCCTTTCGCTTTCTTAAATCTTTACCCCACCTTTACTTAGTGCCCAGAACCACTTCATCCTCTCTCTCAGGTTTTCTATGTTCTTGTTCTCCAGACGCTGGTAGTCAAAAACTTATGCATACATCATATCTGCATTAAGGGAGTAATTGTCCTATCTGCATATCTACATCCTATCTGCATAAAGGGAGCATGCTTGTCAATCTTTACTCTTCTTTTTAATGCCAGCATAATACAGTTAGAAAGATCTGTCACTTGAATCTTTTAACAACAATGCCTTTTAGCATGCCTACATTAATTGTCATTCATGAAGTACAGAGACCAATAGATCACTCCACAAATTTAGACCTAAAAACCTGATGGCAGTCACAATTACTGCAGTGATGGGTTGTGTTAATACAGCACTGTATGATTACACTAGGGTGTTAGTCCCCTGCATCCATGATTGAAAGGTAGTACTGTATGCCTTTAGTTACTTGTTTTACAAATTCTTCATCAAATATCAAAGATGCAAGGAGCATATTTATTATCATTATAATTATCATTATTTTCTCCTACATTTGGGGTGTAGGCACTGCCTGTTTCTGTCTGCACTGAGAGTTGCCTTCCTGGGTCTAGCAAGCAAGTGAAGGAGGGAGAGCCATTTTGCTGCTATGATTGTGTCCCATGTCCAGAAGGGAAGATTTCGAATCAGAAGGGTAAAAAAAAAGCATATATCATGCAGAAATATAGAATAGGGTGAAATCATATTGAAAGGATATATGCAAGTATGCCTATATTTTCTTCTGTGTATGCAGTATATTTGAAAGTTTTGCTATGGACAGATTGCAAGGCTTCATCAGAAAAATTAAAAATCTAATGTATGCAGGAAGAGGAAAGCTAGTGGGAAGGGGTTAACATTTAAATTAACATTTAATAAGCTAAAGCAATCTACTTCAAATGCATTTATAATCAAAAGGGTTTTTAGATACTTAATCTAATGTTGAGGTACTGTTTACATTTATGTTACAATGTTGTTGTTATTTGCTCTCAAGCAGGCTTTGACTTGTGGTCACCTAATGAATATCTTCAAAAGGGCCAGTTATTAACCACCCTGGTGTTTCACATCAGGAAAACTGAGGGCCATAGCATCCTTTACTGAGTCAATCCATTGCAAGATTCAACCTTCCTCTTTTCCTGGTGCCTTGAATGTAATTTAATTTAGTATGCAGTATTTCACATTTAGCTTAATCATTTGGGTTAGATGAGAGCTGAAATTTGATTTGCTCTAGGTCTAGGACCTACTTATTTGGCTTTCTGTCAGCCTGTGGGATCTGTAAAGCCTTACAAAAATGATATCGTTTCCGTCATCCTTTATAACCTCCATATAGGTTTCCTTGCCTGGGAGAGATACACATTTGGTTGTGCATTTGGTTCCCATTCAAGCATAAAGCACGGCCATTCAACACAAGGATGGTGTAGCACAATTGTTGCAAAACTCCAGACATGGAGAATTCCACTTTGTAAGCCAGATGCAGGCTAGTGGCTATTGGTCCAAATTTAGATCCAGCACACATAGTTTGGGATGGATGGAGGAAATGATGACTGTGAGATTACCAGTGAAATTAGCACAAAATATTCTGATAGTGACAATTACATTGTGAACATTATCTTATCAAAAAAGCATTGCCACCAAAATGGAAAATCCTGGGCATGGAGTAAGCCCATTAACAATTATAGCGTGATAGCAAACCTTGGTTGCAATTCTTTGTATATGTACTAAACTGACAAAATGTCAATCAGAAATTTCTCAATCTAATCTTCCATGAATATTTCTATGTTGTACAATTGTCATGACCCTTCATGTGCCTAGTGTTTCTTGTAGTATTGCCTGACTTCCATCATTACCTTCTTACTTTGAAAATTGGGGTGAATCTCATGCATGCAAACACCTATGTCCAAAGCAGTCTGGCTTCACAGCTACATCACTGGTCTCCACAAACCTTTCCAATTTTTTTGTTCTCTGAGGTAGATTTCCATAGCCTTATTATCAATGCACAATGTTCTGTTTCAAACATCAATCCTCTCTCTCAACTAAGAAAGTGTATGTGTATCAGAGTAACCATTTTATTTATCGATGGCCCCATACAGACAGGCCAAAATGAAGCTGCTTCGGGTCACTTTGGAGGTATGCTGTTTCAATGGTGCATGTGTCTTTGGAAGCTGCACCAAAGCTATGCTCCAGTTCTTAGGACTGGGACGTGGCTTTGGTGCAGCTTCCAGACTCTTAGGACACATGCATCATTGAAACAGCATACCTCCAAAGTGACCCGAAGCAGCTTTATTCTGGCCTGCCTGTATGGGGCCTATAATTAGTTTACTGATTTATACTGTACCTTTCCCCCATGGTTGGAATGTAGGATGATACCACAATATATTAAAACTTTTCAATAAACACAAAACAAATTATAAGTATTAAATTACACATTGATTTAGAACTTCCATTTAAAAAAAATCTTATGAGACCTCATTCATTTTTAAAAAATTAAAAGATGAAGTCCAGCTCCTTCATTTAGAACCAGTTGGCCACGGAAAGCCTGATGCATAAATATATCTTTGTCTGACCTCTGAAGAACAGCAGGGTGGGGGGCTATCATGATCTCCCTGGTAAGGGCATGCCACAGTCTAGGAGCAGCCACCAAGAAGGTTCCTCTGATATTTGCACCAAAAATACCTCTGCAGGTGGTGGGATTGAGAGAAGGGTCTCTACTGTGTATACCTTAAATTCCAGGCAAACTCATACAGGGAGATAGGGTCATTTCAGATAACCTGGAAATGACTACAAACATTAAAAGTCATAGTTGTGAATTATACCATATCTGTGAGCTTCAGATCAAATCATTTCTTTTTCAGAAAGAGAGTACCCAAGCAAGAATCGGGATTTCTGTATTTCCAAGACCATAACTTTCTTATCTTATGAAGACCCTCCAGGATTCACGTTAGCCTGTTTGGCTCTTTCCTTGTCTTTGATCACAGCCCTGGTGCTACAGACATTTCTGAAACATCACAACACTCCTATTGTCAAAGCTAACAACAGAGACCTCACCTACACCCTCCTCATCTCTCTCCTCCTTTCCTTCCTTTGTGCCTTGCTGTTCATTGGCCAGCCCCAGAAAGTGACGTGTCTCCTCCAAGAAACTGCCTTCAGCATCATCTTCTCAGTGGCTGTTTCTTGTGTGCTGGCAAAGACCATCACTGTGGTCCTGGCTTTCATGGCCACCAAACCAGGATCCAGGATGAGGAAGTGGGTTGGGAAAAGAGTTGCCAATTCCATTGTCACTTCTTGTTCCTTAATCCAAGGAGCAATCTGTACTATGTGGCTGGCAACGTCTGCACCTTTCCCAGATATAGACATGCACTCAGTCACTGAAGAAATAGTACTGACATGCAATGCGGGATCTGTGGTCATGTTCTACTGTGCCCTGGGTTACATGGGCTTCCTGGCCATAGTCAGTTTCACAGTGGCCTTTCTTGCCAGGAAGCTACCTGACAGTTTCAACGAAGCCAAATTTATTACTTTCAGCATGTTGGTTTTTTGTAGCGTGTGGTTATCTTTCATTCCAACATATCTAAGCACCAAGGGAAAATACACTCTTGTGGTAGAGATTTTTTCTGTCTTAGCTTCTAGTGCTGGGCTGCTGGGCTGTATATTTTTCCCCAAATGTTTTATCATTATCTTGAAGCCAGAGCTGAACAACAGGGAACAGCTAATCAAAAAAGTAAAGGATCAAATAAGTCTCTAGCACTCTACAAATTTTCCTTAACTGAAAATTTCATTTTGAAAAGAAAATTCACATTGGATTTTCTTCTGTAGCACTCCCTCTAACAGCTCTATTTAAATGGCATCTTAAAAAAAATATGATTCCTTTCGACTGGTGTCTTCTGAAGATACTCTCAAAATAAGAGTGAGAATCTTTGATCCTTTCATTCCCATGTGCATGAACAAAAAATTCAAACATTTTCTTCCAGATCAGGGATATTATGGGAGTTAAAAAATCAGAAAATGCAGGTATTTTAATAAGCTTTCTTTTATCTGAATTGTCAGACAGCCTGACAATTTCAAGGAAAGTCACTGCTTTCATCATGTTTCTTTGCTTGCAGTGGTTTATTTCCCTTTTCTCCAACATGCTGTACCAGATCTCCAACAGATAGATGGTAGCTGTGGAGATCTTTCCTATTCAACCTCCAATACTCGGCTGTTTTGTTTAAGATGAAGAAGTAAATTCTTGCCCTAGGTTACAAATTGTTTTCAAGCCCAGTGTGCATGCATGTGTCTGCGAGTGTGGAAATTATCAGATGGGAGGACAAAGGATGGGAGCAAAGCTGATTGCTTCCATCCTTGTCCTGTCTTTATTGTGTGATTGCATGAAAAACTGGAGAGGAGTGACCAGTGGGGTGCCACACATTTCTGTTCTGGGCCCAGTGCTATTCAACATCTTTATTGATGACTTGGATGAAGGAATAGAGGGCATGCTTACCAAATTTGCAGATGACACCAAATTAGGGAAAATAGCTAATACCTCAGAAGACAGAATCAAAATTCAAAATGACCTGAATAGATTAGATAGCTGGGCCAAAGCTAACAAAATGAATTTCAGCACAGAAAAATCTTAGATACTGCACCTAGGGCAAAAAAAATGAAATGCATAGATATAGGATGTGGGATACCTGGCTTAACAAGGCTACGTGTGAAAGGAATCTAGGAGTCCTAGTAGACCACAAGTTGAACATGAGTCAACAGTGTGATGCGGCAGCTAAAAAGGCCAATATTATTCTAGGCTGCATCAATAGAAGTATAGTGTCTAGATCAAAGGAAGTAATAGTGTCACTCTATTCTGCTCTGATCAGGCGCCACCTGGAATACTGTGTCCACCACAATTCAAAAAGGATGTTGAGAAACTGGAGCGTGTCCAAAGGAAGGTGACAAAAATGATGAGGGTCTGGAAACCATGCCCTATGAGGAACGACTGAGAGAGCTGGGGATGTTTAGCCTGGAGAAAAGAAGGTTAAGGGGTGATATGATAGCCCTGTTTAAATACTTGAAGGGATGTCATATTGAGGAGGGAGCAAGCTTGTTTTTTGGTGCTGCAGAGAATAGCACATGGAGGAATGGATGCAAACTGTAGGAAAAGAGATTCCACCTAAACCTTAGGAGGAACTTTCAGGCAGTGAGAGCAGTTTGACAGTGGAACACACTTCCTCGGAGTGTGGTAGAGTCTCCTTCTTTGGAGGTTCTACCAGGGATGCTTTGATTTTGAGTTCCTTCATGGCAGGGGATTGGATTGGATGGCCCTTGTTGTTTCTTCCAACTCTCTGGTTTTATGATTCTATGACTATCACATCACTCTTATCCTGTTATTATCCTGTCAATGAAGTAGAATTGTCCTGTCACTTTTGAATAACGGAAACTTCTGTTAATGCAAAATGACAGGACAATTCCACTTCACTCATGGGAAAATGGTGGGATAAGTGTAACATCTTCTGACAGTCTTTTGTGTGATCATGCAATAAGGAAAAGGAAAAGGACAGTAAAAGGTCCCCAATGGCACCGCATGCATGCAGTCACATGGCCATTAGAGACAATGCTACTAAAGTCCTCCCTCCCTCCTTCCTTCTTTCCTTCCTTCCTTCCTTCCTTTAATTCTCCCTCCCTCTCTTTCTCTCCACTCCAAATATATACATAGTGATTGTTTAGATTTCAACAATGTCCATGGAGAAATCTGGAAGGTGTTTCACCACATATCCCACATTCTTTGGATTCTGTAGCCCACATTCCTAAGCTCCACATGTCAAATAAGTGCTTGTTTCCATCAAAAGACTTAGGAATTTTGGTACATCAAGAGGCCTCATACTAGAGTCTCGGGCACAGATGAAAAGAACGTTTGAAACTATCCATAAAATGGTTTTGAAATGGTTTTGAATGTTTAAAAAAAACTGATGAGAAGAATTTTCACTTGTGAAGAATTCCAAGTAAGGGTAATAGAGAAGAAATATCCTGAGGGATATAGATAGCCATGGGAATGCAGTGGCTCAAGTGGTTTAGACACTGATTCTGTTGATTACAAGTTCAGCAGGTTGGTAGTTTGAAGCCCAGGTGCTACAAAAGGGGGTGAGCTCCCATCACTAGTCCCAACTTCTGCCAACCCTAACAGTTGGAAAGCATGCAAATGCAAGTAGATAAATAGGTACCACCTCAATGCTGGCCACATGGTCACAGAGTAGTCTCTGACAATGCTGGCTCTTTGGCTTAGTAACTGAGATGAGCAATGCTCATAGTTGAACACGACTTGACAACCTTGTCAATGGGAAATACCTTTACCTTTACCTTTATAAATAGCCATAGTGGAAGGTTTATTGATTAGTTTCAAGGAAAGTAAGCCAGAAGAAGGACTGGGTGAGGGTCCTTGGTAACAGTAACTCTTATTCTCTGAAGAGAGTGGTGTAAAAGAAACTGTCATTGTAATAAAGTTGAAATTAAGAAAGTAAAACTCCTAAGCGAAACAAGTAACACAAATATATGAAGTAACAAATGTATTACTCACATATAATTAAGTATCTATTGTTTGAAACATCTGCTAAATAAAGTTCTGTGATTATTTTAATAAAATCTTGTCTGCAGCTTGATTAAATATCCACGCTACTAACAGTCATAGTATTTTACAGCATAGTAAAAGTGCATTTATACAAGAATGGAGCAGTTTCACAAATAGATTGGAAGTCATAAGAAAAGTAAAGTGACTTTAGGCCCTGGACAGACGGGCTCTTTGCGGCATCATAGCGACATGCTAGGGTTGCCTTGGGGGGGGCGCGTGCACACGCCCCGCAACCCTAGCAAATAATAAATAATAAATGACGAGGATGTCGCAGCAGTGCAGCATCCAAACAGCACAGCGCACCTGCGACGCCATCGTGCTGCCTCTGGTGGTTTGCGGTGGTGCAACTGCACCGCAAAAAAGGAGCCACTTCTGGGAGCTCCTTTTTTGCTGCGCAGAGGTATTGTGCAGTTTGGTTGCTGTGGTGCTGCTGCAAAGCAAAGAGAGGCCCCTCCCTACGTGAGGTAAACAATAAGAGGGAGTGTCACACACCCCACATGCATCTGGGATTTTTTGTATGGCTACTTCAAAGCCCCTTCTCTTTACCAAAGAAAACAGATTATATTGTTCAATTCTAGAAATATTCTAGTCCTAAATAAGCTAGACCTACTGGTTTGTGAAATGTACATAAATGTTGACTTAGGGACTGTACAGATGAGAAGAAAGAGGTGGACAGAGGCCGCTCCTTTTTGCCCCAGATCATGGCCACGCCAACCAAACAACACAGCAATGATGTGCCCAGAAAAAGGAGCCATGAAACATGGCTCCTTTTTCCACCAGTGCTGTGGCGCCATTAGTGCCCTGGAGTAGCAGGGTGATGTTCCTTGTGCACCGCACCATTTGGACATGGCACATGAGGCACATCATCATCGCACATGCTGTCTGAATGGGCATGTGCCAAGATGGTGCCCAGACAACACGGTAGGGCTCAGGACCTTTCTGATGCTCCGCTTTCCTGAGCCCTAAAATTGACTGCAGGCCGGCGCAAGGCACCTGTCTGTACCAAGCCTTAGCATTCAATAATAAGGTCTATGACTTTCCTTTGGTTGGGGCTACAAAGTGAATTTTGGCTAAGGATGGAATTTTTGCAGATGTTCCCAGCATTTCTCAAAATTGGCTGTGCTGAATGTGGCTGCTGTGAGTTGCAGTCCAAAATGTCTAGAAAGCTGCACAACTTCCATAACTGATTGAGGCCAAAGACTCCATCCATGTTGCTTATCATTTTACTTCTTTCAGGCACAACAGTAAAATGACATCTCAAAGTCATGCAACAATTATTCTTAAACTATAGTGTTGTGCTTTGTCTACAGAAAATGATTTTGTTACATTTTCAAAGAAATGTTTTCAAAGAGGTATTTATTGATCAGGTGCAGTTATTCTGGAGCAGGGGACTGCTCCAAGTATTGTATAGGGAGAAAAGACCTGCTGTATTTTACTGTAGATTTCCACTGTTCCTCTGAAATACCTGCTGTCCATTTCCTGCTGTCAGCCATTCTAAGGTCAGGTATTTTTTATTATCTAACAGGAAAAGAAAACTTGTCTTCTAGTGTTACAAACATGTTTTTTCCAGCATTCCCACAGGGAATTTCCACCTTGGAGTTAGTAATTCCCTTCCTACCAGCTTATTAATAAGGCTGTAATTAACCCTTCTTCTTCTCAAAAGTCTAAAAATGATATTCCAAATATACCCCACACTATTCAGAATTGGAGGGATGGGTAGCAGGTAGCATTCCCTAGAAAAATAATCTTGAGTTCTCTGGGGTTGAGGCCTATCTGGAAAGAACGCTATTCAGTTCAAGCAATCTCATCACAGAGACTCAAATGACAATGTGGCAGAATAAATAAAAATACAATTCAACAGCAAGGAAAGACATTTTATTGAACCAAGTGTTTAACTGATCATGTCAGGGGGTCTTTGTACAGGGTCAAGATAATTTTTAAAATTTTGTATATTTTTACGTCATTTTATATTACATTTAGCTAGTTGATTTGAATAGTTTTTAACTTTTTATTATACAATCTTTAAATAATTTTATCTTTGAGCTACCTTGGGTTCCTTCTGGCAAAAAAGGCAGCATGGAAATGAAATGAATAAATATGCCCATTTCCAGGGAAATGTTTTATTTCTACCCATGATGGTGTTTATAGTGAACTTGCTACTGATTTTCTTTCCCCGCACAGTAAGTAAGCCTCATTCTTTAGAATGCAGAGTGTGCCATCCACATCCTCCACCTGAAAGGTACCATCAGCGGGGAGACCTCATCATTGGTGCTGTTGTTTCACATGGTACTTTCATATCCAAGCCCATCACCTTGACTGAAATGGCACCACCACCATTGCCTGAGGAGATTCTGTAAGGATTTGATTTTTTTCTTAATTTTATGTACTTGTATTCTGTGGTTGGAATCACCCAGTTCTACTCCTGCAGCTTCATAACACTGGCTTAATGGGTTTACGATGTAGAAGATGTTAACATAATTAATGTTAGTGTTCAAGACAAGAAGTTCCATGTTATCCATGGAAAAAAACCCTATATGAGATATTTAAAATTTAAAATTTTACTTCTTTTTAGCATATTCTTCTAGGTTGTTTTATTTACTCCGTATTTTATTCTAAATCTCTGCACATCTTCTGTCCAAAATCTTGTGCTACTTTTCCTCTTCTCTCATACAACTATACTTTATTCAGTAGTTTTTTTCATACTGAATACATCATACCAGGATATTCAGTCATTGTAGGGATATTCATCACATTCAGAAACAGTCCGTTTCCTGAGCCAAAGTGAGATACATCAAAAGAGTTCTCGTTCTTTTTGAGACAAAGCAAATTCTCTCCAAAACCAACAGAACTGGAGGTGGGAAGGTGGATGCAGCACTTCAGGTTGATAAAGGCAAAAGCAAATACAAAACCTCTACTAACGTAGAATTTTATTCTGGAGAAATGCCCAACGTGGGTTAAAGGAGAGAGGAAAAATCACATTTATTGACTCACAGGTCCACCTCCTCATGCTGTGGGACATTTTATACCATGATATCCACTCACCATAGTTTTGGTGTAGGGCAAGATGGGACAGTTCAACATGTTTCAACAAACTTTTTGTTAAAAATTGACAATAAGCACATATTAAATGAAATAACCAGGTCAGATAAGCCTTGTATAAGTAAGGACAAAAAATACATGAACCTTTCACAGACCTCTTGAAAGCTTCTTCCAAAAGTTATCCAGAAATGATTTTTTTTCTTATCCCAGTCCCCCACTTTTCTTATGATTTCGATTTTTATGGACAATATGTTTGAGTAGCTGATGAAGCAGGCTTATCTACTTTTGCCTCTTCTCTGTTTTACTGTTTGCAGATATATGGTAAGGGATTCTGGAGCCAGCTGATGTTTACCTTGCATGCTGAAAGCATGTACATTGATCCTTCAGTCACTTTGTGTACATGCTTTCAACAGGCAAGGTAAATATCAGCTGGATGTTAGAACAGAATCACATTCTTGTTCTGCTCATGCTTTATTGGATTGTTCACTGCAGACATTGGATTGTTTACTGCATAAACTACAAATCTCAATGTTTCATAGTCTGGAGTCATGACAATTAAAATGGTATCAAGCTACTATCATTGTGTAGTGTGAAAGACTGTGCTTATGTGGTGTGTTATAGTAGTTGTAGGTGAGGCAGATTGCAATGGCAGCAATAAAGTTTCAGTGTTGCAAATCTTTCTGATACAAAATGTTATTGTAATTCTAGAGTACTGCCTAAGAATTACCAGCACATTCTTGCTTTGGCATTTGCAATAAAAGAGATCAATGAAAATCCTCGGATCTTGGTGAATCTTACCTTAGGCTTTAACATTTATGATAGCTATGATGATGCCAGGAGGACATATCAAGCCACAATGCTGCTTCTATCAGGAAAGGAAAAACTGATTCCCAACTATCTGTGTGACATCCAAAATAAACTAATAGGCATCATTGGAGGACTACAGTCCCAGACATCCATGAATATCGCAACTGTCTTGGATATCTATAAGATTCCACAGGTAAGATACCTCTGCTTTCTTTCAGCACTGTAGTTATGATATCCTATCAACTTTTGGCTGTTTCTAGAAACAGTAGAAATTTTAGTTTCCTATCACAATTTTAATACTATTGCTTTGAAATGACAGAGGAAATCTTAGTAAATTGCAAGATTGTGATATATTGCCTTTTAAAAACTCAGTTGTGTTTTTAAAGTATAATTATATAAATGGAGAGAGTGGGGAGGAAATAGCTATGGATATATATTAATCTATGTTAATTACACTTCCAGGAAAAAAAACATTATTGAATGTGATGTCTATAAAGTATATGTTCATGCATAGTTAAAGGAGTAAGGTTTTTGGACATTGAATGTGAGTGTTTATATATGAATGTTACCTTTTATAACCTTGGCATATAAAGTAAAAGTAAAAGCATGAAAAGAACAAGCAAGGTGTAGTGGATTGATCAGTGGAGTAAGACTCTTGAAGACCAAGGTTCAAATCTCAGTCATGAAAATCTTTTGGGTAACCTTAGGCAAGCCATAATGTCTTGTTGTGGTTGTGTGCTCTCAAGTTATTTCCAACCTATGTTGGCCTATCAACTGGGAACCACTCCATTTCTCCGTGTTTTATTCTAACAGTGGCCTCTTACGCTAAGTACAGATTTCTCCTCAGGACTATCAGATGTGTTGGCACTCCCATGTTTATAAAGGCATAGCCATTCTTATCTATGCACTTCTACAGCCTTTCATGTCTATGCAGTTAAAGGCTTTCCTTTAAGAACATGCTGATTTTCCTTTGGAGTTCCCTGTTGCACTCTGTTAACCCTCATATGTTTGCAATGTGATCCCTAGTGCCTCTTCCTCTCCTGAACTCCGCATGGACCTCTAGAATTTCTCTCTCTGTTTATGGTTGGAGTCTATGTTGCAGAATTTTGAGCATGGTTTTGCTTGCATGGGAGATTAGTTCTGTGGTCCTATGCTCAAATACCTACCAGTCCTAAAACAGACAAACAATGGCGCATTACAGACGGGCCCATGAGGCACTGTCATCGCACCATAATTACGCGTGAGGGGCGGCTCTTCCTGACACGCCTTGCCCCTCATGCGTAATGAGTGCATCAAAATGGCACCGCCGCATATGGATGGGCACCGCCATTTTGATGTCGTGGACGCACAGGGTCCGGATGTCGCAGACCGGAAGTGGCCCGGGGAAGAAGCACCATTTTGGCGCTTCTTTGTTGTTGCGCCCGGGAACTGCACGGTTTGGCTGCTGCGGTTCCCGGACGCAGCAACTGGCAGCGGCGCGAGACCACCACTTTTGGCCAGTTTGTAACGCGCCAAAGATTTATTGTTGTTGTTGAAGTGTGCTGTCAAGTCATTTTTGACTTATGGTGACCCTAAGGGGAGTCTATTGTGGGTTTTTCTTGGCAGGTTTCCTCAGAAAGGGTTTGTCATTGCCATCCTCTGAGTCTGAGAAAGTAAGATTTGTTCAAGGTCACCCAGTGGGTTTATATGGATGAGCCAGGATTCAAACCATGGTCTCCAGAGTCATAGTCCAATGCTCAAACCACTATGTCATGCTGGCTATAATGCTTTATCATAGTATGGACCCAAGGATTTAATTTATGGCAGGGAGGATTCCTAATGAAATTGTTATGACACAGGCACTGCTATATAAATGCCATTTCTTATTACTGGCCAGCATTCTGTATCAACTACATAACCCAGGCTGGCCCCCACCAAAATATGATGAAAACATCCTTTACCTATGTGTTGATGGGCAGCAGAAGGGACCTCCTTCTCCTACAGATGATACCAAGTAATGTACCTTGTGGTGAACAATTGTGACTGTGGTAATAATGTCACAAGTGTGACTATTGGGAATAGCACACTCTCTGTTCACATGCCTTATCCTCAACAGGAAAAAATAGGGTTTTTTTTTCACCTCACTTATGGCCAGGAGAATGCATCCCATAATGCAGCCTAGACACCAGCCGAGCTTATTCTGCGGCTTTTCAAGAACACAATTTTCCCATTCTTGAAAAGGCTCAGGATAAGCCCGGCTAGAATCTGGGCTGTTTACGGGACGCATTCACTTGGCCATGAGCAAGTGCAGTAAAATCCATTTTAAAAATAAATGTGCTTTTATTCCATCAGGTGCACTCATCACCTAAATAGCAATCAGGAATACAAAACAGTTACCTAGATTTACTCATCCTTAATTTTCCATATTCACAAACACTACTTAGTCATGATTGTGATGCTATTTCCACAATCATAACTCTTCACTGCAACCTACTTTTCCAGAGTTCAGCTGCGTGAGGAGAAGGGATTCCATTTTGCCAGCCATTGCAACCTAAGTGAATAATGTTTCCATTGGGTTTCAAGAGTCACATCAGAAGAGAGTACTGTACTTCTTAACTAATGGCTTATATCATTATCTGTCTTTCTCTCATTTCTGATTAGCTCATATATGGTGCTGCAACGGTGATGAATACTAAAACTCCAGGCCTCTTTTTCTATCAGATGGTCCCTCAGGAAGGCCTTCAGGAAAGAGGGATTCTCGCTTTGCTTCTGCATTTCGGCTGGACATGGATTGGGCTTCTTGTTATGGAAAATGACAATGGAGAAAGATTTCTACAAAATATTGTTCCACTGTTTTCCAAGAATGGTGTGTGCTTTGCTGTCATAGAAAGAATTCCCAAATGTAATACTGAAGGAATGATTTCTGAGTGTTTTGAACTGGGGTCAAAAGTGAAAGCTATAATAATGGGCAGCAGGGCCAATGTAATTGTGCTCTATGGAGAATCTTATTCTGTGGTGATGTTGAGGTTCTTGGAATACGTGTCGCAACTAGAAGATGGGACAAGTAAAGTAAAAGGTAAAGTCTGGATAATGACAACCCAGATGGAGTTCACATCACTAGCATTTCAACGTACCTGGGATACTGACCTAATCCATGGAGCTTTGTCTTTCATGCTTCACTCCAATCATCTACCAGGATTCACTTCATTTATTGAGCTCAGAAAACCTTTTGACACAAAAACAGATGGCTTTCTGAGGAATTTTTGGCAGCAGACCTTTGAATGTATATTCCCAAATAACGAAGAAAAAGACTATGGGAATATTTGCACAGGTGAAGAGAAGCTAAACAGCATTAATGGTGCTGTTTTTGAAACAAGGATGACTGGGCATAGCTATAGTGTTTACAATGCCGTCTATGCTTTGGCCCATGCTGTATGTTCCCAGTCCTCAATTAGATTGAAACATCGAACAAAGGCAGATACTGAAAGAGATAAGCCTTGGAATCAACATCTGTGGCAGGTAAATAGCTTAACCTGATAATCTGAAAGAGTTTTACATATTGGATATCATCCTGTTAGTCATATATGTGCTGAATTGTCACCCCAAAAGAGCTTTACGTACATGTGTGTGTGCGTGTTCTTTGAGGAAGTTTAAATGCTGGATCAGTTCAAGGGAAGGTGGATCAATAGATTTACTAGTCTTCAAAAGCACACTGAGTCATAACCAGTGTACTAAACTGATATCCTATATTGTGGATCTAATTCAAAAGTTTAAAAGGCAGACAATACAAAAATCAAGGGATCTCATTCTTAGCCATCATTCTTTTTAAGTTCTGTACTTGCAAGTGAAGGATCATGAAACAGAACTTTTGAAAGAATATGCTCAGAGAAAAGTAAATATACATCACAATCTCCTGCAGCTAGCTATATGCATGCCACATTGGCAATGAGGCCTGTTTTGGCTACATTGATGAGCATCAGACTGTTTGGCATTGTACCTGTTCTTTCTAGGTTAGCCTAGGAGGGTGCCCAGTTCAGACAAGGTGAATATTTCATTCACTTTGATTTTTCTTTTGCTTTTAATTCCCATTTAGTTGAAACCTTTGAGTCTGATGCTCACTTGGGGCCTATTCACACTGAGCTATTTGCGCTGGAAGGAACTGGGAAGCTTCGATTTTCTCCTCCCCGAATCCCTCCGGAAGCAAGTTCTGACTACCAATTCAGGGGTATTTTAACCCGAATGCTCTCTTGGAGAAATCGGGCTTAAAATGAAGGCGGCTGGCTGTCAATCAAATTTCATTTCCGCGATCGTCATAGGTGACGTTTACAGCACTCATTGGGGCATCGGAAGTGTTCTTCCCCCTCCTTTTTTTTTAAAGAACCAGGTGCCAGAATGCACAGATTTTGTCAATTTTTTTAAAAAAAACCTCCTGTGTGTGTGTGTGTATTTGTTGCAGGTATTTGGGTCAGTGCAGGTTATGATCTGCCCTTGGCCCCATTTTCAACCCCAAAATGCAAGCTAATGCCATCTCTGCATCCTGTATCCCCCCTCCTTGCCACCCCAGAATGCCTCATACACATGCAACAACAACAACAATAATAATAACAACAACAACAACAACAATATATTCCTCACCTCGGAATGCCAGAAAAGGATGTGACACCATGCATTCTTTGCTTTTCCTAGGCTACCCCTAAATTTCTTAGAGACAGTAGCAAAAGCATTCTGTGTATCAATTTGCCAATTTGCCAAATTGGAAAAAGAAACGTTGTAACATTCGCATTGTAGCATTCATTTGCAAAGGGGAAAAGGTCATGCAAAGTGCCCTTTGCAGCATTTCCCCTTTGCTGGAAGTGAAGAAATGAAAGGGAAAGGGAACAAGCAGCAGCTAGTCACATTCTATCTAATATATATCTACCTGAAGCAAAAAACATGTGCATTTTTGGCCAAAAATAATTTTTAAAAAATCAAAATCAAAAGAGAAAGTTCCCTGCTGGAGAGCAGAGGCTTGGCTTGCTCTGGCCCTCTGATCTGCCCTGAATTGATCCCATCAGTCACCCCAATTCCCTCTTTTTGACTCCTGTCAGATTCCCCTTTTTTGCATCCTTCCTCTGGCTCCTTTCTCCTTCTCCTCCTTCTTCACCCAATGAAGGGGAGGGAATGCTCTGCCCACTGCCATCCCTCTGACCTAAATCCCTCCCCTGAACTGGCCCCGATCATGATCGGGGACAAGTTCATATTCAGCAGAACCTGGGTTTTTTGAAAAGAGATGGCTTTTGCCCTGATTGCAAATGACCCACACTAAGGGGCATTTGCCACGAAATGCTTGTGCAAGCCTCTGATTCGCTTGTAAGAGATTCGGGGCCAATATGAACTTCACGTGAAAGAATCGATTTTTGATCTGGGGTAAAGTGTAGTCGAATGGCCCCTTAGAATAGGATCAAACACTGATCCTCCCAAAAAGCCAAAGATTCTAGTGACAAACTTCACCTGTTCTTTTTTCCTGTACTTATAGTACGGTTGGCCTTCCATATACATGGATTCCACCATCCAGAGCTTGAAAATCCCTGCCACCCAAAAAATTCAAAAAGCAAGCCTTAATTTTCCCATTTGGTATCAAGGCTGCCATTGTACTATTCCAATGCATATAACAGGACTTCAACATACAAATATTTTAATATCATCAGGGGGTTCTGGAATTAAACCCCAGTGGATATCAAGGGCCCACTGTATTTGTTATTCCAGGCTGATTTGTATCACTTGGCTCTTTGAATCCCACAAAATTCCTGCTTACAAAAAAGAAAACCCTTTTGTTGCTGTGATTAACTGGATCCTATCTGTCCAAACATGCTATTAACAGCGTCAGAGGATTCCTGATATGCATATAGTCCTTAAATATTACAAAATTATATTTCTATCTGGAAAACACTCCCAGAATATGAGACTTCCCTTTGTGGTTCATGAACTCACAATACAATATGTGTACAATTTAATCCCAAAACAGTCCTTTGGACAACTTACTATGAAATATCTGACTGCAACCACTTCTAAATATATGCTTCCCCTTTTCAACCAGCTCCATCACTTGCTAAAAGGTGTATCATTTAACAACAGTGTGGGGGATGAGGTTTTCTTTAACCATAATGGAGAGTTAGTAGCTGGATTGGATGTGATTAACTGGATTTTTGCCAAAAATCATTCTTTTCATCGTATTAAAATTGGAAGTGTTGATCCCCAGGCTTCTTCAGACAAGATATTAACCCTCAATGAAAATGTTATAACATGGAACAGGTGGTTTAATCAGGTAGGATGCACTGGTTGACACTTTGGGAAGACCTGTCATGCAATTCTTTGTAAAATTATTGAGTAATAATTCCCATTTTCTTCCCAAGTTTTAATTCCCTATTAGTTAAAATACTCTTTTTCTACATGTGATAGTGGCAATGTGGAACTACATAAATCTCGCCAAATTCTAACCTGCCTGTCTTCTCTCCACACCAAGCTACATTTTTCCTTCTTTACCCAAGCATTCAATCAGCCTGTATCAGACTGAGGTGGGATAAAATCCTTTAAATCTGCCCCTTTATGCATTTTTTCATTACCTTTCTGCACTCTTATTCATCCTTTTGACAAATCATTTTCACTGGTCTTTTGCTCAGACTTGCTATCTGCATAAAGTATCATACCCTCCAATCTTTCAGCTTTCTTGCAAAGACCTGTCATTTTAATCTTTTAATGACCATGTCATTTATCATGCCTGCATTTACTGTCATTCATGAAGTGCAGAGATCAAAAGATCACTCCAAAAATTTAAACCCAAAAACATGATGCCAGTGAAAACTAGGATTCCTGTGATTGGTTGTGTTAACGGTGCAATGTAGCAACAGTCTGGGTTATAAATCCACTTCATCCTTGGTTGAAAAGTAGTGTCCCTTTGTTAACTATTTAAAAATCCTAGAATATAAGCAACCCCAGGGACATTATATGAATATTATAATTCTCCAATTACATTTGTGGTTTAGGCACAACCCCTTTCTGTCTGCACTGAGAGTTGCCTTCCTGGTTCAAGCAAGCAAGTGAAGGAGGGGGAACCATTTTGCTGCTACGATTGTGTCCCATGTCCAGAAGGGAAGATTTCAGAGCAGAAAGGTAAAAGACAATGTATATGCCAGGTGGCAAGAAAGAGCAGGGCAGTGGTTCTCAAGCTGTTGGGTAGGATCCCTTGAGAGGGGGGTGAGGATTACTCAAGAGGTGCATGAGACATAGGGGACCTGGTTCCTCCTCTTTCCTGGGATTTTTACTTTTACAAAGCATTTTGGAAAATAAGCAATATGAGGTACAGTATGAGGTTTGCAGATGAGGATGCAATTCTAAGACCAACTCATCACTGGTTTTGTTGGTAAGGAGTGTTGAGAACATCAGAGGAGTTTTGCGTTTGCCGTTCCCTGAGGCTGAGAGTATGTGAGCTGCCCAAGGGATTGCATGGCTGCATAGAGAATTGAACCCTGGTCTTCACCTTTACTAATCTCGACACCACACTGGAAACTAGGGTTCAAATCCCTGCTCAGCCATGGAAACCCACTGGGAGACATGGGACAAATCACATGCTCCCAGCCTCAGAGCATGGCAATGCCAAACCCCCTCTGAACAAATCGTACATGATAGCTTCACCTGAGGATTGCCACAACTTGCTGACCTACCAATCTTACAGTCATTAGAGTCAGTGTCTTAACTGCTGACCCACCATGCCCACATTTGCAAATGAGCCATCTGAAAATTCTCACACCTAGATGATGAAGCACAATTCTCAGCTCCTACATAAAACAATTAAAAGAGTCAAGAATTCAACAATTTGTATGGCTGGCAAACCATGACGAATGATCATCATATCCATAGGTGGGGCTGAGGGACGCACCTTTCCTGTGTAGACCTTAAACTCTGGACAACCTCATACAGGGAGTACATTCATGAGAATTATAGCATCTATATGAGCCTCTGATCATATCATTTCTTTTTCAGATCTGAGTGACTGTAAGAAGTGCTCAGAAAGAGAGTATCCAAGCAAGAATCGGGATTTCTGTATTTCCAAGGCCATAACCTTCTTGTCTTTTGAAGACCCAATGGGTTTCAGTTTAACTTGTTTGGCTCTTTTCTTTTCTCTGATCACAGCCCTGGTGCTACGAACATTTCTGAAACATCACAACACTCCTATTGTCAAAGCCAACAACAGAGGCCTTACCTACACTCTCCTTTTCTCTCTCCTCCTTTCCTTCCTTTGTGCCTTACTGTTCATTGGCCAACCCCAGAAAATGACATGTCTCCTCCGACAAACTGCTTTTAGTATCAGCTACTCAGTGTCTGTGTCTTGTGTGCTGGCAAAAACTATCACTGTGGTCCTGGCTTTCATGGCCACCAAACCAGGAAGTGGGATTAGGAAGTGGATGGGGAAAAGACTCACCAACTCCATTGCCCTTTGTTGCTCCCTAATCCAAACAGCAATCTGTACTATGTGGCTGGCAAGTTCCCCACCTTTCCCAGATGTGGACATGCACTCGGTAACTGAAGAGGTTGTGCTGGAATGCAATGAGGGATCTGTGGTCATGTTCTATTGTGTCCTGGGTTACATGGGCTTCCTAGCTACAGTTAGTTTCACAGTGGCCTTTCTTGCCAGAAAGCTACCTGACAGTTTCAATGAAGCTAAATTTATTACTTTCAGCATGTTGGTTTTTTGTAGTGTCTGGTTCTCCTTCATTCCAACATATCAAAGCACCAAGGGAAAATACATGGTCATGGCAGAAATCTTTTCTATCTTAGCTTCCAGTGCTGGGCTGCTGGGCTGTATCTTTTTCCCCAAATGTTTTATCATTATCTTGAAGCCAGAGCAAAATAATAGGGATCAGATAATGAGAAGCCAGAAGTATTAAATATGCCTCCTGTACTTTCCAATTTCTCCTTAGCTGAACATTTCATTTTGAAAAGTGAATATGCATTTAATTTTCTACTCTAACACTCAGTCTAGCAGCTCTACTTAAATGGCATCTTTATTTTTAAAAAATGTTCCTTTCTACTGTTTTCCTCTGAGGATACTCTCAAATTAAGAATGTGACTCTTTGATCATTTCATTCTCATGTGCATGAATAAAAAATTCAAACAATTTCTCCCGGATAAGGGAAATTATGAGAGTTTTGCTGAATTGTTTGATTTTTTAAAAATAAAATAAAATAAATGATTGCCTGAAAATTTCAAACTAGTTCATTACTTTCAGCAAGTTCCTTTCTTTGGAGTGGTTTATCTTCCTTTCCTCAACATGTTGTACTTGAGCTCCAACAGAAATGTGGTAGCTGTGGAGATCTTTCCTTTTTCAATCTCCACTACAGGGCTGTTTACTTTAAGTCATGAGAAAAAGTAAATTCTTGACCTGGGTTATACTGTATATTCAAGGCCAGTGTACATGGTTGTGTCTGTGAGTATGTGTACACAATTAGATTTTTTTGTAAGAGTTACGCTCACTGTAGCTTCACCAGAGCTATTCCAACTGTCTGAGTTGAAAAACAAATTTGGCACACTGAATTAAGGTTTGAATATCGGGAAAGTAAGATCTGTATCCCCATCTATTTTACTGTGGAAATACTTGGAGAGGCTCTTTCTAATTAACTGTCTTCAAAATTACTCTTGTGATATCAACTCATGTGAAGATTCCCTGAGCAAGATATGTCTAAAGAAGTCTGCCTATGGTCATGATTCTCACCACTGAAAATGGTGTGTCTGAACCTTCAGCCCAATATCCAATGAATCAATATGGCTCATTTGAAATAATAAACTAGTGACATTTATGCAATAGTTGGTAGTCCTCCAATCAATTGTGGGAGAGAAGAATACAAATAGTACTGCAACAGAACTGCAACACTCAGACAGGGGGAAGGAAAAGGAGGAGGTATCCTGATCTAACCCCTCACTGCTGATTTCACTCCTGGACATTGTGAAAAATAAAAGCCACTTTGTGTTATTCTTCCTCCATCATGGGTCTGCATGCATATGTGTGTACATTTAAAATTCTCTCCTCCCTCACTGGCACTTCAAAGGGGGAGAGGGGATTGGATGCCTCTGCATCCAATCAGAGTGCATGGTGGTCATTAGATTGATAAGCATTAGATTGATAGGCAAACAATAAGGAGGATTGGCTGGTTGATTGAAGTATGCTGGGAAGCAGAAAAACAATGTGTTCCCCAGGGTGACATGTGTGGCCAGTTCTGCCAATGTCACTTCAAAGTACTTTGAGTGTGTAGACTTAACAGGGTTGCTGCAGGGTCTCTGCGAACAAGACAAATGCAACGTGAGAACAATATAATGTATTGGGAGTGGATAGCTGAGTTGCCAGGCTTCCAGCTCTGGACATGAGTCTTGGAGATCTGTGGTGACAAAACTTAAACCACTGGACCATCACCAAGATACAAATTATAGCTATTGGAGCTTTGGGTTCATGAAATGATGCCATGGCAGTGCTGCTTAACAAGTAAAAGAAGCTATGTTTTCTAACTACCCAGAAACACATAATGTCACATAGGAAGCTGAACCCAAAATATATGCACAATGATTGTTCAGATTTCAAAAATGTCCACTGAGAAATCTGGAGGGTGTTTCAAAAAATACCCCCACATGCTTTCAATTCTGTAGCTTTGTTCTATAAAGGCCCGCATTCCTGTGCCCCACGTCTATGAACCACATGTTTCCCTCATAGGAATTTTGGGATGTCAAAAGGCACAATATTGGAGTCTCAAGTAGGGCTGGAAAGAGTATTTGCAAATATTCATAAAATGGCTTCAAATGTTTCTTGAAAGTTATAAAACCCTGATGAGAAGAATCCTGGACTGATTACAATCTTTGCAGTTCAGGGCTTATTTTATCAAAAATTTGCACATGGTGTGTGCAGCAAACAGCATGTCTGTTCATGAAACAGCTTTTTTGCAACAAAAATAATATTTCAGTACAGAAATATTAATTCCTGCATGGAAAATGCTGTTTTCTGAATTAAAAAGTGCTGTAATTGGGGGATTCTTCTGTATAAAACACATGTTGATTTGCACAGAAATAAGCAAGGTTTGTCCAAATTGCAAACAGCCTTCAAAAAAAGCTTAAAGACTTAAAGAGGGCTACAATGTTTTCTCAAAATCACCCTACTAATTTCTGGACTTTTTGTATGTCTGCTTCAAATTTCCATCTCTCTGGAAAAGAAAACAGATTACATTAATAATTTCTAGAAGTGAAATTGAAGGCTTTCATGGCCGGCATCCATAGTTTTTTGTGGGTTTTTGGGGCTATGTGTTCATGTTCTAGAAGAGTTTCTTCCTGATGTTTCGCCAGCATCTGTGACTGGCATCTTTAGAGAATTTCTAGAAGTCTTCTCGTCCCAAATAAATTTAAAGCATTGAGTTAGTGGGATCTACATCAATGTTGACTTAGCATTCAGTAATTAGATCAATGAGTTTACTTTGACTGGTGCTACTAAATGGATTTTGGCTAAGGAATGGATTTGTGCATCCTTTCAGACGCACCTCCCGGTATTTCTCACCATTAGCTATATTGAATTGAGATTCTGTTAGTTCGGCCTACAACTCCACCCATGTCATCATCTTTCTTATCATTTCAAGGCTTTCACACAGTACAATGATATGTCAAAGTCATACAACAATCATTCCTAAACCACAATGTGGTACTTTGTCTACCAAAAATGGTTTGATTTATTGTTATTCCCCAAAAGGGATATTTTCTGATCAGTTACCATTTTATTCACAATAACAGATTCTGGAGCAGGGGACTGTTCCATGTATTAATGGGAAAAGATCCGTTGTATTCTGATGTAGATTATCACTTTTGCTCTGTAATAATTGCTGTCCATTGCCTGCTGTCAGCCATTTTAAAGTCAGGTATTTTTGTTATCTAATAGGAAGAGAAAACTTGTATTCTGATGTTACAAACATTCTGTTTTCCCCAGCAATCCCAAAGGTAATCCACAATTTGTAGTTAATAACTACCTTCCTACCAGATTATTAAAAAGGCTGTAATTAACCTTCCTACTTCTCTAAACTCTAAAAAGAATATTCCAAATATACCCAGCACTATTCAGAGTTGGAAGGATAGGTAGCAGGTAGGATTCCCAAGAGTAATTAGGCTGGATATTCTGGGGTTGAGGCTTATCTGGTGAAAGTGCCATTCATGTCAAGCAGCCTCATCACACAGATTCAGATGACAATGTGACAGAATAAATAAGAATAGAATATGCCAAGAGGACAGCTTTACTTGTATCTAGGATGGTGTTTTTTGTGAACTTGCTACTGGTTTTCTTTCCTCACACAGTATGCCAGCCTCAGTTTTTTAAATGCAGGATGCACCATCCACATCCTCCACCTCAAAGGTACCATCAGTTGGGAGACCTCATCATTGGTGCCGTTGTTTCACATGGTACTTTCATATCCAAGCCCATCACCTTGACTGAAATGCCACCACCGCCATTGCCTGAAGACCTTGTGTAAGGATTTTCTTTTTCTTCACGTTGACTTACATATATTTTTCAGCTGGAATGACCCAGTTCTAGCCCTACAGTTTCAAAACACTGACTTAATGGACTTAAGATGTAGAAAAGGTTAATATCATTAATTTCAGTCTTCAAGGCAAGAAGATACTTATAAGGAATACTGAGTTAAGGTTTGAATATTTTAACCCTGCAATGCAATGTACATCATACAATGTAGTTGTTGCTTATATTTTATATTTATATGTTTTTATAGGAACTACTTTTTTGTAATGGTATATGCTATACAAAAATAAACTTATCTATCTATAAGGAATACTGAAGATTTTAAATTTTACTTCTTTTTACTGTATTTTCCTCATTCTCCTGGGTTGTTTTATTTATTCTGTAACTGATTCCAAATTCCTGTACATCTGCTGTCCATACATTTTTGCTCCTTTTCACCTTTCCTTATACAACTATAATTTATTCAGAAGTTTTTCATACTGAATACATCATATCAGAATGCAGCATATCCATTCACTATATGAATGTCCATCATATTCAGAAAAGACCTGTTTCTTGAGTCAAAGTAGGACACACCAAGGGAGTTCGGGTTCTTTACAAGACAAAGAAAATCACCACCAAAAGTAACAGATAAGGTAGAAAGGCTGGTGTATACTTTGGCATTTCAAAAAGGATTTTTCCCCCAGCCCCCACTTGTTTTATGATTTCCATTTTGGTGGCCAGCATCAGATGTATGGAATTCTTTGTTATGTTGGGAGTAGCTGGCAAGGCAAGCTTATCAGTTTTTGCCTTTTCTCTGTTTTGCTGTATACATATTGCAACAAGGGATTCTGAAGCTAGTTGCTGTCTCATACTTTACTGGATTGTTTACTGAAAACATTGGATTGTTTACTGAAGAAACTACAAATCTCCATATTTCATAGAATGGAGTCATAACAATTCAAGTGGTATCAAGGTGCTGTAATTGTGAAAGACTAGGGTTATGTGGCATGTTGTTAATGAATAGCTGAAAGTGAGATAGAATGCCAGGAATGAACCTTACATGTAAACCCATGCGTTTTAACCCCATGTGATAGGGTCATATATGTAACAAATTTTTGATCCAAAATGTAATTGTCCTTCTAGGATACTGCCTAAGAATTACCAACACGTTCTTGCCTTGGCATTTGCAGTAAAAGAAATCAATGAAAATCCTCAATTCTTATGCAATCTTACCTTGGGCTTTGACATTTATGATAGCTATGATGATGCCGGGAGGACATATCAAGCCACAATGCTGCTTCTATCGGGAAAAGAAAGACTGATTCCCAACTATCTGTGTGACATCCAAAATAACCTGATAGGTGTCATTGGGGGACTAGAATCCCAGATATCCATGCATATTGCAACGGTCTTGGATATCTATAAGGTTCCACAGGTAAGACACCTCTGCTTTCTTTCAGCACTGCAGTTATGATATCCTATCAACCGTTTGGTTGTTCCTGGAAACAGTAGAAATTTTAGTTTCCTATCACAATTTAATACTATTGCTTTGAAATGACAGAGCAAATTTGAATAAATTGCAACAAATTACGATATATTGCCTCCAGAGTGTTATGTATTGCCTTTAAAAGCTATAAGATTCCACAGGTACAATACTTCTGGTTTCTTTCAACACTACAATTATGGCACCCTATCGATTGCTGAGTGTACCTGAATAGACTAAAAAAAAGGTTTTGATTACAATTTAGTGTCATTGCTATTGAAACAACAGAGCAGGTCTAAATAAATTGCAACAAACTGTGATATAGTACCTCAACAGACAACTTTAGAAAATCAGTCGGGGTTTTAAAGTATGATTACGTAGAAAAGAAACCAAATGGAGACGGGGGAAGGGGGATGTAGTGCACATAGAATTTGTACATGGGCTAGGCAGATACATTAATCTAAGCTAACTAGATTTCCACCAAAAAAATGCATTATTGAATTTGATGTTTATAAAATACATGTTCATGCATAGCTAAAGGGGTAAGGTCTTTGGACCACTGAATGATCAATGTTGGTGTTTATCTTAGCATATCAGACAAAAGTGGTGCATAAAGTAAAAGTGGACAGAAGGTAAAATGTATTACAAGGTAAAAGTATAAGCATGAAAAGAGCCAGTAATGTGTTGTGGTTTGAGCATTGGACTAGAACTCTGGGGGACCAGGCTTCAAATCCACCCTTAGCCATGGAAATCCATTGAGCAAATCACACTTGCCTTAGAAAAAGGCAATAGCAAACTTGCTCTGAAAAAATCTTGCCTATGACAGTGTCACCATTAGTTCAAGCCAACATCCCATAAGAATAAAAGGCAAAGGATCCAAAGATATTGACCCTCAATTTGATTCCATCAAAGGAATATAATTTGAAGGAACTGAAAGTCTAAAAATACTGTCCCCCAAAACAACCTAATACTAATGCATTCCTAACACATCCAAGTGGAAAGGGGAACCACTGAACACAAAACCATGATATGCCACAAGGAAGAAGCATCACAACATATAACTAAAGTGTGTTTTTTCTAAAAAGACATAATAATGTTCAGTATCTAAGTCCTAACACAAACATACAATGTTTTCTCATAGCATGACAAAGATTTTAATTTATGAGGGACAGGATTCCTAGCTTTTTATCTTTTGCCAGTATTATTTATAGCTACATACTCCTGGCCTGCATCCATTAAACTTACCTAGAGTTACTCATACTTCATTGTTCCACATTCACAACCACTACTTAGCCAGGTTTGTGATGCCATTTCCACAATCATAATTCTTCCAGCCAACGTACTTTTCCTGGGTTCACCTACATGAGGTGAAGGAGGTCCATTCTGCCAGCCATCACAACATGGGTGATTGATATTTACATCAGATTTCGGGACAGCTAGGCCAAAAGAGGGTAATAAACTTAACTAAGTAGCGGATACTGGCTTCTGTCATTATTGGTCTTTCTCCCATCTCTCCTTAGCTCATATATGGTGCTGCAACAGTGATGAATATTAAAACTCCAAGCCTCTCCTTCTACCAGATGGTCCCTCAGGAAGAACTTCAGTACAGAGGGATTCTAGCTTTGCTACAGCATTTCAGCTGGATATGGATTGGGCTTCTTGTTATGGACAATGACAATGGAGAAAGATTTATACAAAGTGTAGTTCCGCTGTTTTCTAAGAATGGTGTGTGCTTTGCTTTCATAGAAAGAATAACCAAATGTAATACTGACAATAATACTGTGGGGGGTATTGAACAGGCATCAAAATTAAAAGCTAAAACAATGAGCAGCAAGGCCAATGTAATTGTGCTCTATGGAGAATCTTATTCTATGGTGATTTTGAGATTCTTGCCATATTTGTCAGAAATAGAAGATGGGACAAGTAAACTAAAAGGTAAAGTCTGGATAATGACAGCCCAGGTGGAGCTCACATCACTAGCCTTTCAAAGTACCTGGGATACAGACATAATCCATGGAGCTTTGTCTTTCATGCTTCACTCCAATCATCTACCAGGATTCACTTCATTTGTTGAGCTCCGAAATCCCTTAGACCCAAAGGAAGATGGCTTTCTGAGGGATTTTTGGCAGCAGACTTTTGAATGCATATTCCCAAATAGTGGAGACAAAGACTATGGAAATATTTGTACAGGAGAAGAGAAGCTAGACAGCATCCATGGTGCTGTTTTCGAAACAAGGATGACTGGCCATAGCTATAGTGTTTACAATGCCGTTTATGCTTTGGCCCATGCTGTACGTTCCATGTCCTCAATCAGACTGAAACATCGAACAAAGGCAGATATCAAAAGAGAGAAGCCTTGGAATCAACAACTTTGGCAGGTAAATGGCTTAATCTCATAATCCAACAGTGTACCATATCTTGGATGGCAAGTAATTAGTCAACATCTGGGCTGAATTGTCACCTCGAATGAATGTGCGGATCAAATACATAAACTGAAGGAGCAAACAACACAGAGATCAAGGGATTTTACTCCAGTTAGCCACCATTCAATTCCTGGCATCTGGAAGACCATTAAGCAGAGCTTTGGTAAGAATATGTTCAGACAAAGATCAGTATCATTCACAATCTTCTGCAGCTGACAATACTGCATACCACATCGGTAAGGAACTTGTTGTGGCAAAAATGATAAGTATCATTCTGCTTTGAATTGTTCCTATTGTTTTTATGTTAGCCTGGGACTGGCCCCAATTCAGGCAAGATGACACTTTCAGTCACCTTGAATTTCCTCTTTCTTTTTAATTCCCATTTGGCTGAATGCTGTGAGGGTGATGCCTACTTAGAATAGGAGCAATAATGGAGACAGGTACAACAGTAATCCTCACAAAAAGCCAAAGATTCTAGTGACAAATGTCACCTGTTCTCTCCCGTCACCCAGTCATAATTACAGTACAATACAACCTTCTATATCCATATATTATGCACCCATGGATTCCACCATCCACAGCTTGAAAATATTACACACACCACAAAAAAATTCCCAAAAGCCAACCTTGATTTTTCCCATTTGTTTAATAGGACTTGAGCATACACAGGTTTTTGTATCCAGGGGGTCTTAGAACAAACCCCACTGTATTTCTTACTCCAGACTGATTTATCTCACTTGGCCCTTTTATTCCTACCAAATTCCTACTAAGAAAAAAAACTTTTTATTACTGTGATTAAGTGTCACGTATCTGTCCAAATATGCAATTGTCAGTGTTCAAAGATTCCTGACAGGCATATATTCTTAAAATATTACAAGTTTATAATATCAAGAAAACATTCCCGGTAACACTTCAGGTGTACACTTTAATCACATAACAGTCCTGTGAGCATTTTACTATGAAGTCTCTAACTGCAACCATTTCTGAATATTTGCTTCCCCTTTTCAACTAGCTCCATCACTTGTTGAAAGGTGTCTCATTTAACAACAGTGTCGGGGATGAGGTTTTCTTTAACCATAATGGGGAGTTAGTAGCTGGACTGGATGTGATTAACTGGATTGTTTCCACAAATCAATCTTTTCATCGTATCAAAGTTGGAAGTGTGGATCCCCAAGCTCCTTCAGACAAAATATTCACTCTTGATGAGAGTGTCATAACATGGAACAGGTGGTTTAATCAGGTAGGATCCACTGACTGACACTTTCAGAAGACTTTTCTTTCTATCTTCCATACAGTTTTTTTCAGATTGTTCCAAAATTTTAATTCTCTAGTAGCTCCCTTTTCTCAAAGCTATTTCTTTTCTTCCTCATCTAACTGCTCAGTCAGTTTATGTAAACTGAGGGGCTGTACAGACAGCCCCAATGGACCAGTGTCCCGCCATCCCTTTCTGCGCCAGATTGCAACTGCAGCAACTGCACACCACAGCCCCAATCTGTCCCTTTGCCAGCTCTAAAAGAAATGGCAACACGCCACTCCTTTCAGGCCTGGCAAAAAGGTGCCCTTGTCGCCACAACTCCACTTTTCGGCACTCCTTTCAGCGTGTCTAGTATAAACGCCACACCAAAGTAGTGCCATGACGCTGTTTGCTGTGCAGTCAGGCAGACAGCGTGATGCCAACATGGGGGCGGTGTGCAGGTGTGTATCATCCAAATTCCACACCCCCATGCCACCCCCACGCTGGTGCTTCAACCCGGTCTGTACAGCCCCTGACATGGAACAAAATCTCTTACGTCTACCCTCTCATGCATTTTCTCTTTACCTTTCCTCACTCTTTCTTTCCTTTTGAACATATCTTTTTTGCTGGCATATTCCTCAGTCTTGCCCTTTCTTAAATCTTTACCCCATCCTACCCAGAATTCCAGAATATGGCCAGAATTCCCAGTTGACAAGCGACCAGATAGTCCACAAGCAAAGGACAGAGTCAAGCAGATCTTTGCTTCCCAAAGAGAATCATTTAGGATTATATAAACATTTAGCACCAATGGATCAATAACATGGATCAATGGATTATACGTTCAACAGTCATGGGTCAATAACAGTGCTTAAAAAGAATCCCTCATGCTGGTGGGAGGAGTCTGGGAGTCATAGTCCAAAAAAGTACAGTGTCAGAGCTGTGCTGGATTACTCAGTACAGATCCACACATCACAAAACACAAACATCAGAATCCCCCTGTGCCATGTTTGATCATTAATTAACACCATGTGGAAACAATGCTGGCATATTTCTCAATCAGTAAAGAGAAATGCATAGGGATCAAGAGAGAAAAATCCCTTATGTTTAGTAAACAGCAGTGAATAATCACCACATCCCTAATGTCTGTAACAACTGTGACTTCAGTGATGAGTTGCATTAAAACTTCAATGTAGCAAGAGTCTAGGACCATGCCAGCAAACCTGTAGCATGCATACTCTCTCTGGCAAACGAAGCTGTTTCTGAGGGCACATGATGGCCATAGCAAGTAGGGACAGGGGACGGGGCATGCATGCTTTGCCTGGCTTCTTGTCACGTCTCAGTTTGCCTTGGGAGAACCAGGTTGTAGCAAGGAGGGCTGCAAAGCCACATATGGCCGGCCCAACACCTTGTCATGGAAAACCAATCTCTCTGGGTGCAAGCCCTGTCCCTTCCAGCCAGAAGACCTGCCCTTTCCAGCTGAAAGCTTTGGCCCTACCATCTGGAAGGCCCACACCTTGCTATGGGATTCTGGGAATTGTAGTTTTGTCAGATGTAATGAGGTCATCCATGGGGTTTTCTTGACAAGATTTCTTCAGAGGAGATTTGTCACTGCCTTCCCCTGAGGCTGAGAAAGTGTGACTTCCCAAGGTCTCCCAGTGGGTTTCATGCCTGAGCTGGGATTCGAGCACTGGTCTCCAGAGTCACACACTCAAACTGCTGTCTTTCTTTGTTCTTGTTATTGTGTTGTGCCTTCTGTGCTTTATTATGCTTGTTGTTATTGTTGTTGTTGTTGTTGCGTGCCTCCAAGTCATTTCCAACTTATGGGCCCAGAGCACCCTCCCTCTCTTCTGAGCTCTGGTTCCTGGTGACCCTAAGATGGAACTAACATGGGACAAGCTTTGTCAGAGGGGGATTTCCAATGCCTTCCTCTGAGGCTGAAAGACAGTGACTTGTGTCTGTGGTGCCTTCAAGTCATTTCCAACTTATGGCAACCCTAAGTTGAAACTATCATGGCATTTTCTTAGCAAGTTTAGTCAGAGGAGGGGTTGCTATTGCTACCCTAAGTTTGGGAAAGTGTGCCTTGGGTTTTCCCTCTGGAGGTCCCACCCCAGAAATCCCGCCCCTGGAAGGCAAATGTTCTGCCCCAGAAGTCCCACCCCTGGCACCCGATGACACCTGGTACAGGACTGAGTTCAGATACTCGGTCACTAAATCACTGGTCTAGGTTGTTAGTTCACTTCATACTTGGTGGAAAGTTAGTATCGCTTTAGTTACTTGTTGAAAAAATCTCGGAATATCAATGATCCTAGGAGCATTATACTGACTATTATTACTTTCCTTCTACACTTGTAATTTAGGCACAACCTCTTTCTGTCTGTACTGAGAGTTGCCTTCCTGGTTCTAGCAAGCAAGTGAAGAAGGGGAAACCATTTTGCTGCTACGATTGTGTCCCGTGTCCAGAAGGGAAGATTTCAAGCCAGAAAGGTAAAGAAAAGGAAAGACAAAAAGCATGTACCAGGTGGAAATATAGAATATAGGGCACATTGTCACTGAAGGGACATGAAAAAGTATGCAGATATTTTCTTCTGTGTTTTAAAAAAAATGTTTGAAAGGTTTGCTATGGACAGATTAAAATACTGCTGCAGAAAAGAAAGAATCTAAGGTGCGCAGGAAGAAGAAAGTTAGAGAGAAAGGATTAATATTTTTAATTAAGCAGTAATAAGATTAAATAATGATTTCAATGGTATTTACAGTCAAAACAGAGACATTTAATACTTAAACTAATGATAAATTATTGTTTGCATTTATGTTACATTGTCATTGTTATATGCTGTCAAGCAGACTTTGACATGGTGGTCCAAGGAATGAGACATCTTCAAGAAGCCAAATTATTAGCCACCCTGCAGTTTCAGGTCTAGAAAATAAGGAGTGATGATGACTTCTTTTATTGAGTCAATCCAACTGTTGTTTATTTATTTATTTATTTAGTATGCTGCTTTTTCTCCCATGGAATTCAGCCCTCCTCATTTCTTGATGCCTTCAACTTTTCCCATGAATCATCTCTTATCATAATAATTCCAAAGAAACATAGTTTAGTCATTTGGACTAAATGAAATGTCATGTTTGATTAGCTGCAGGACAAATTTATTTTCCTATTGTATATGTCAAGCCTTGCAATATAAAGATTTGTCCATCCTTTATAACCCACATATAGATTTTCTTAGATGAGAAAGATACTCATGAAGATTTTTTTTAAAAAAAATGTAATCTGATCTGCTCTTTCATTTTGCTGAGTTTCATTACATCCATCATATGAAGAAGGAAAAGATACTCTTAAAGGTATCAACTACACACAAATATTTTGGGGGGGATTCAGATTCAGCATGACTGGTTGATGACTTTAAGTTAATTTCAGTCCCTTGTTGCTAAAACTATCACTAGGCCTGGAACAGACCACTGCTTTGCGGCAGCCTGGGGCCAAAATTAGGGTTCGGGAGAATGGAGGAACCGCACGCTTCTGAACCCTAGTACGCGCCGGAGGTGCCATCGTAGCTTGGCCCCATCTACATGGGGGCTGCCATGATGACGCACATGCCGTGCAGTGGGCAGATGTCACTCCCAGGAAGTGGCATCATGGCAGCGCCTTTTCCTGTTTACGGTGCCACAAAAAAGAAACTGCTCTAGGCAGCTTCTTTTCGGCAGTGCATCATTGCTGTGCTATTTGGTGGCTGCGGCAAAGATGTGGGGCAATGACGGGCAGGAGCTGCCCATCTGTTGAGCCCCACTAGATAGATGTATTAGTCTGCCAGAGCTCATACACCAAAGAGTCCTGTGGCATTTTAAAGAATAATATATATGTTATGACCTAAACCACACAGATTATAACTCAGTTCATCAGCTGCATCAAGTTATGTCCAGAAGTTAATGCTGGAATCCTGTGGGTGTCTTACACATTTGTAAGTTCCTCTAGAGAAGCAGCTGGATATTTCTGTCTGATGTGAAATGTCTACATTCACTTCAAGATTGCAGAAGCAGAGTTGTGGATATGGTGCCATTGCGTATGTAGGTACATAAGTACATGTTCATGTGATGCACTAAATTTCACATTTTGTTGTGCATTTTGTTCACATTCAGATGTGCAACACTGACATTTAAGACAAAGGTTTTATAGCACAATTGATGCAACATCCCACATGTGAAGAATTCTGCTTCCAACCCCAGAGGTAGAATATTGGCACAAATTTTGATACAGCACACATAGTTTGCAAACCATTTATGTGATTCAATGTACAGTCATCCCTTTGTATCTGTGGGGGATCCATTCTGGACCCCACCCCTGACAGATAAGGAAAAACACGGGACCTCAAGTCCCATTGTTCCCTATGGCATGCATGTGCATCCATTTAGAACAGCAGGGCTTACCAAATCCCCAGATGGCAAGCTAAGGGGTTATGAGAGCCTACTGTATATGTGCTAAACTGACGAAAAGTCACTCAGCTATCTCTCAGAATAATCTCTCTACAACCTTTCTTTGCTGTACAATTGTCATGACCCTTCATAGGCCTACTGCTAGATGTACTATTGCCTAACTTCCTTGGCATATGACAGACTAGGAATAGCCACCAAGAAGTTATCTTCTGATGTCCCCACCAAAAGTACTTCCAAAGGTGGAGGGATGAAAAGAAAGGCTTTTCCTGTGTAGACCTTAAACTTTAGGTAACATAGAGTCATTTCAGATAAGTTTGAAATGATTAGGATCATTAAAGTACATTCTTGAAAATTATAGCATGTATGAGCTCCTAATCACATCATTTCTTTTTCAGATGTGAATGACTGTAAGAAGTGCTCAGAAAGAGAGTATCCAAACAAGAATCGGGATTTCTGTATTTCCAAGGCCATAACCTTCTTGTCTTTTGAAGACCCAATGGGTTTCAGTTTAACCTGTTTAGCTCTTTTCTTTTCTGCGATCACAGCCCTGGTGCTACAAACATTTCTGAAACATCACAACACTCCTATTGTCAAAGCCAACAACAGAGGCCTTACCTACACTCTCCTTGTCTCTCTTCTCCTTTCCTTCCTTTGTGCCTTGCTGTTCATTGGCCGACCTCAGAAAGTGACATGTCTTCTTAGGCAAACTGCTTTCAGCATCATCTTCTCTGTGGCTGTTTCTTGTGTGCTGGCAAAGACCATCACTGTGGTCCTGGCTTTCATGGCCACCAAACCAGGATCCAGGATGAGGAAGTGGGTTGGGAAAAGAGTTGCTAATTCCATTGTTACTTCCTGCTTCTTAACCCAAGGAGTATTCTGTACTATGTGGCTGGCAAGTTCCCCACCTTTCCCAGACATTGACATGCACTCAGTCACTGAAGAAATTGTGATAGGATGTAATGAGGGATCTGTGATCATGTTCTATTGTGTCCTGGCTTACATGGGATTTCTGGCCATAGTCAGTTTCACAGTGGCCTTTCTAGCCAGGAAGCTACCTGACAGTTTCAACGAAGCCAAATTTATTACTTTCAGCATGTTGGTTTTTTGTAGTGTTTGGTTATCCTTCATTCCAACATATCAAAGCACCAAGGGAAAATACATGGTCATGGTAGAGATCTTTTCTATCATAGCTTCCAGTGCTGGGCTGCTGGGCTGTATCTTTTTCCCCAAATGTTTTATCATTATCTTGAAGCCAGAGTGGAATAACAGGGAACAGCTAATCAGAAGACTGAAGCATTAAATATGTCTCTTGCATGCTCCAAATTTTCCCTAGCTGAAAACTTAATTTTGAAAACTGAATTCACATTTAATTTTCTACTCCCTTTAGTAGCTTTTCCTCAATTCTCCATATTTTTTCTTTAAATTTGGCTCCCCTATTCTCACTTCTCCTGAGGATATTTTCAGAGTAAGGGTTGAATTTTTGATCATTTCATTCCCAACTAGTGAGCGAAACAGTTCAAACATTTTCTCCCAGATGAAGGAAATTATGAGACGTTTCTTTCTTTTTCTGATTTGTTGGGTTTTTTTTAATCAAATTGTTATTAGGTGGTTTCAATGAAGTTCATCACATTATGTTTGTTGCTTTTGTGGGCAGTAGTTTATTATTCCTTTTTCCAACACACCTGAGTTTCAACCGAAAATATATGGTAGCTTTGAAGGTCTTTCCTTTCTCAACTTCAGGTTCTTGGTTACAGTCACACACCATGCCCCCAACCCAGTAGAAATAGAAGCCGTGAAACGCGGCTCCTATATGCATCCTAGAATGGGTCATGGCATGGCCTTATGACACCTCTCATGCGCAATACCATTTGTTAGAAGGTACTAGTTGTTATGTTCTTACTATTAGCCAATTTGTCAAATGAATAGAACAAAAAACAGTATATTACTGAAGATACAGAACATAGTTTATCTTACTGTAGAATATTATTCTGATCCATAATGCAATTCTCATTATAATACAACACTGAAGAATTACCAACACATTCTGGCCTTGGCATTTGCAGTAAAGGAGATCAGAGAAAACCCAATCACTTAGCCAATTTCACCTTGGGCTTCCGTATCTATGACAGTTATGACAGTGCAAGGTGGACATATGATAACACAGTGCTCCTAATATCTACACAGAAAAGATTTATCCCAAATTTATCCCAATGTCCAAACTACATTTTCTTTTCTTTTCTTTTCAATTTTTCCAAACATGCCAAATTCAGCTGCAGCAGGAGGAATGTAGACTTGGATGTCATTTCATCAGTACCAACCAAGCACACAGTTGCTAAGTTCAGGAAAGCAAGATGTTCTTCCACATTTGGAACAGGAAAGCCCTGAAGCATATTTTGAATTCTCGCTAGCTGTGCCTTTCCAGTTTTAGAGAACACAATGTCCAAACATTTCACAATGTCTGGATTCTTAAAAATAGAAGAACAATGGAAAAGGCAAAGAAATAGAAGAAACAGATGAGTATAGTTAAAATTAAAGAATAGCAACAACAAAAAAGAAAAAAATGTTGGATTACAAAATAATATTCTTTTTATGATTTTGTTTTTCTCAATACTGTATGTTTGTAGAGGAAATATTGATAATGATGTATAGTTGTTTATGTATGTGAACATTTTTAATACTAATAAAATTTAAAATAATAATAATATTCTGCCTGCCAATCAGGAGAAGAGTTTTATATATGTAATCTGGAATGATATAGGAAAAAGAATGTCTAATATACGGCTATCTGAAGACGCAAATGCTGTTTCAAATTTAACATATTGGCCAGAATTATGTATCAAGTACTTAGTTAAGTATAGAATTCAAAGACACAACCATATTAGTATGCAAAAGGGAGCTTGTGACAACTTTGATACTAACTGAGAGAAAGAAGTTGGTAGCATATGCTTTCATAGACTAAGTATACTTCCTCAGATGCATGGAGTAAATGAATGAGTAGGTTGTGTGTGTGATTAGCAACAGAAAAGCAAAACAGATGCATTTGTATCATGTGTATGATGATGAGGTGACAAGTTCAGTTTTAATGATGGTCATGGGGCAGGGGGGAGCAAAGGTGGGAGGAAAGACTAAAGCCAAGGTGAGTAGATAACCAGTGATGGGAGTTATTGGAATGTAGTATTATGCTGTCTGTGGACAAGAAAGGGTATGTGATAAAAATGAGCAAGAATGCCCTCCTGAAACTGAGGAACATTTTTATAAGATGTGCAATGTGCCAAGAAATCATTGTTTCTGTTCAATCCACTGTCAGCGGACTGGAAGTTGTGGTTATGTTCCAAATCCTGCTGTATTTATTTCCAGTCTTCCTTTGTAGCCCCCCATCCTGCATGGACTGCTGTTCTGAAGTCCAGGTCCAGGAAGACTGAAGTCTTCTGCAACTATTGTGTATTCCCATTCCTAATGTCTGACTTAGAGCCATTTATCCTCTGGTACAGAGGCTGGCCTATTTGCCCAATGTATAGTGCTGAAAGACATTGATGACAGAGAATGAGAATGAACAAGTGAACATTCCTCTGATATCGTGGGTGATGTGATTACGTTTCCTGAGTGTGTGCAGTTGACATCTGGGTTTGTGACAAGATCATGTGCCTGTTTCCCCATCTGTGGTGTGTGTCCTCCTGCAAGTAAACAAATTGTTAAAGATTGGTAGGCTGTCTGTAGGCAAGTGAAGACCTGCACCAAGAGCCTTTGACAGTGCAGCATTATTGTCCAGAATGGGTTGTGGTTCATTGATGATGTATCTGAATGGTCTCAGGTGGGAGCTGTATGTGACCACTAGTGGGGTTCTCCCATTTCCTACCTCTAGTCTGCTCTGTAATAGATTAATCCTAGATTGTCTTGCCTTGTTGATTTAGTTGGGGGCGGGGTTACTTCATATGCTGGGTACTGTACCTTAAGGAAAGCTTGTAATTCCGTGAGTTTGACGCCCCTGTCATGTTGGTCTAAGCAGATGCAATTGTATTGGAGGAATTGGCTGTAAACTATGCATTTGGTAGTGTGTTCAGGATGGAAAAAATGTATGTAAACGCAGCAGTCTGTGAGTTTGCAACATAGTGTGATGTTTAGATATCTACTGTGTAGCGGTACTTGTTCTGTTGATCGTTCCAGGCTCTAATTGATGGTAGGATGGAAGTTGTTGAAATTCTGTTGGACTGTTTTGAGTGATTATATTTAACTCGCTAGCCTCTCCTGGCCTGACAACCTTAAACCTGATGGAAGCATTATTCACCTGTGCCCCAGTTGCTGGCAAAATGGACTTCCTATTCCCCATGCAGGTGATGTCTGATAAAAGTAGGTTGGGGGGGATTACAATCATGTGTCACAATCATGACTTAGTATTGATCGTGGATATGAAACAATTACAGATTAGTAAATCTAGATAACTATTTTGTATTCACAATCACCATTTGGTCATGATTGTGACGTTATTGTCACAATCACAACTCCCACCTCCACAAACGTTCTTACCAGATATTGAGTGAATGGGGAGAAGGAGGCCCATTCTACCAGTGATTGGAGCACCACTGAATGACTAAGTAGTTGATACAGAATTACGGCCCTCATTTACAGATATCCATGGTGATGTTCATTAACATAAGATGCTTTAAAACAAGACTGCACAATTTGTGTTCCTTCAGATGTTGTTGGACTGCAACATCAGCCCTTATCGGCATTTCTAATAGTGAAAGATATTGGCAGTTGTAGCCTAACAATATCTGCAAAGACACAAGTTGTTCACTCCTACTTTAGAGTTTTGACAATTTCGTTCATGAAAAATATGGGCCTGTTACAGACTGCCAAAATAAAGCTGCTTCGGGTCTCTTTGGAGGTATGTTGTTTAAATGATGCATGCACCCTAAGAATCCGGAAGCTGCACCAAAGCTGCACTCCAGTGCTTAGGAATGGAGTGTGGCTTTGGCGCAACCTCCGGACTCTTAGGACCCATGCATCATTTAAATAGCATACCTCCAAAGAGACCCGAAGCAGCTTTATTTAGGCAGTCTGTAACAGGCCATGGTTACCTGTAGGTATTGGCCATGAGAGCTAGTTGAAACTGGCATGATACGGATAATAAAATTGATACTGAATGGTTTTTATTCTGGAAACCAAGATATTCACAATGGTTTATATCAGTGTGAAATATATCAATGATTGAATATGAAGGTATAATTATATGAATGATTATCTAGCACATTCTTCCATTTCCTTTCAACCACTTGTCATTTCAACCTTCTATGCAGCACAATTAAAATACTTTAACAGAAATGGAAAAAAAGGATTTTATTAATATGATTATTTTTGCAAAACACACTAAGTATATGCTGTTGTGTTGAGAACATGAACTTTATTCCCCACAAATTTCCTCTCCTACAGGCTCAGTGCTTTGCATTACTTTACCACAAAATTCACCAAGCAGGGCCGCTCCCACTGCTTTTGGACTGTAGCTCCCATCATCTGCACCTGACAGAGCCAATGGCCATGCTGTCAGGAATTATGGGTGTGTAGTCCAATGCATCTGGATGATGTCAAGGCAAAAAGTGGCAAAGATTGCTTGACAAGATTCTTCATGACAATTTCCCAAACAAAATTCTGGAGCTAAACTGACTGGATCCAGGAAAAACAGACAGCTGCTGAATATTTCCCCTTGGTTGGGGGCATGCCATATAACTGGGGATAGTGGCTTTGAATCCAACAACCCCAAAGTCCGCTCATACCATGCTTCTGATCAGCCCCATTTCTTTCTCTTCTTTTTTTTCCTCCTCCTCTCATGGAAGCTCCAGTGTAAGGGCTGCAGACATGTCTAGAATCTCTCCCACTGAGGACTGATCTTTGTGCTTTTCCTCAGATGTCCAGATGACCCTATGTCCCTTAGGATGTCTACCGAGGGACCATAACATTACATTAGAAATCATTTTGCCCTACTGGTTTGGCGAAATACAGTTCCATGAGGAGCTTATAAATTTTGCCCAGATTAATAATTCCAAAGACTGAGTGACAATGCAATTAGTAATAAGTCACTGCATCTTTGTAGGGTAGATAGTACATAAAGGTGATGGGATAGGATTAGTAAATACACTACAAACCCCTCAGAAGAAGACCTGTTTCAAATATAGACATTCCAAATAGCCTTTTTCTTTGTATTTGGATGTTCAAATTCTTGAATTTGAACATACAAACCTTAAACTGAGTCTTGCAATAATGATTTCACACATATTTTGATACCATTTCAAAATGTCAGGCTTCAGAAATTCAAACGTATCAAAACATGTTGTCTTTGCTGTGGAGATTTGATGCATTTAGAAGCACAAAGAGACTCAGAGGTAGAAACTGCTATTCTGTAGATCTATGAAACTTCCCTCCGCAACTATCAATCAAGTTCCCTTCTTCTAAATTTCTTCTTTTGCAAAAAAAAAAAAAAAATTGAAAAAATCTAAAGTTGTGATTCAAAACAGGGCTGGGCTCTACAGTCTTTATATGTCCCCAGTATTTGCAAATGATGTAGTGATTTGAGCATTGGACTAAGACTCTGGAAACCAGGGTTCAAATCCCTGCTCAGCCATGAAAACCCACTGGGCAATCTTAAGGCACATCACATTCTCTCAGCCTCAGAGGAAGGCAAAGTCAGACTCTCAACAAATCTTGCCAACAAAACCCCATAACCGCATTGCCGTAAGACACCCAGCAATAACAACAAATTTCCTAGGTTTACTTATTTTCTGACACTACCACCTAGATCCTGCATCATTAGGCTTCATTATTTGTTTCATTTTCACATGCGGGAATCAATAATCTGATAGTTCTCCTCCCTGCTGGAGGAGATGACACAAACTTTCACATATTTTTAAATTATTTTTTAAACTTTGAGACTTTTTTTTAAAAAAAATCATTTGCACAAATAATGGCTTTAGCCACAAAAAAGGGAATACGAATGGCTGGGTTAGACCTAGCATAATTTAGTACTTTTTAATTGGTATATTATTTAGTATATTAATTTGTGTAGTTTGTATAAGTATTTTTCCCTATATATTCTTTTACAATATTAAAATGTGTGTGTAAATAAAATATTTTTTAAACTTGACTTTAGTGCAAAAAAGTGTATTTCGTGCAAAAAAAAGTGATTGTGGGACAACCAATGTTTATGCACTTTTCTGCCACAAAAAAAGGGGGGGCTGTCCCCAAATCCAAACAAGTTCACAGCAGTTGGCTATTTTCTTAGTGGGAAGTCTTGAATGTCAAGACACCCTCTTTCATCAAGAATGAGAAAATTTATGAGTATTGCTTGTAGCTCTGTTGCAAAAACTGAGTAGCAATTACCTTAGTAGCTAAATGTTATGCATAGGCCTGGGGTAGGACACTTCTTTTAGATAGGACAATTGATGAAAAGCAAATGGCAAATCAGATTTGGTCAGCAACTTCCATACACATTCATCATTAATTGGGATTAGAAGTGACATCTGGAAAGCTGCTAGTTGTCCACCTTTGTGAAGCCTGAGTTCTTGAAATATAGCTCCTTCAGCTTCTCCAGGCTCTGTGTATCCAGTTGTTTCATTCTTTTAAGGGCTTGTTTGTAGCAGTTTCTTGAATCTCCAGAACTGCTCTTCAAACATTTTAATAAACCAAAAGCATAGTTTGCTCTGGTGATCCTATGGTTCGAAGAGGGAATTTTGTTCTCCTTTCGTCATTATTTTTTTCCCTTAAAGTTATAGCATTATAATTCAAAAGTACAGTTTCACTGGTGCACTGTAACACTGTAACTCTAAGAAAAGAGAAGGTGACGTTTTTGTTCTGATACACCATGAAATTAAAAATTAAAAAGAAATCCACTTAAAATGTCACAGGTGATGCTCCAGAAATAGTCTAGGACAACAAATGTCCTACATCAAGAACAACAGGCAACCTCCTGAAACATTTGACCCATCTGAAGGATTCACAAACTGCAAATGAGATGTGCAGCTATATGTACATAATGCCACTGATGAATGGTGGAAGAACTATAGTGGTCATTAGAATATATGCCATGCAATTTATTTTCATTGTACTAGTGTTTCTATACAGCAAGGGGGGGGTGATATGAGGGGTGGGAGCACTATCACTTGGGGCCTTCCATTGTGATGTGGAGTGGCTGTTCACATATGCAGCTTGCTGTGCCACTCACACCACACATTGGTGAGTCACTTGTCCTGAGGTCAGAATGAGGTGCCCACCATTGATCACATGGCTGGGTTCCTCAGAATGAGTGATTTGCCATGGTGGCAGCAGGTAGCACAGCAGGACACACAAACTTGTGTTACAACTGAGGGCTCCAGATCTTCTGGGAAAATCTGGAGGAAAAGGTGAGTAATTTATACCCATTTTAAAGGTGGGTACATGGCAGGTTCGGTGATGAACTGACTAGATGTTGTCCAGACATTTCATACCAGGACAGGGCATTATCAGGACTATTCACCATAAGAACAGATGCAGGATGTTTTATTTGGCCCGTGTGGACAACCCTTATAAATTGAATGATATCTCTTTCTCAGAGATGATTTCTTCTTCTAAAATAATTCTGCTCCCTAACTTTTGAAAGAAATACTTTTAGATGGTTATATTTGTATATCTGCAGCTGCAAAATCTCCTACTTCCAAAGGCCATCATTGGGGAGGTGTGGCCTGTGATATAACAACAGGCCTTGAGGCTTGTTCAGAACTGATTTTTCCACTCTCCTTGGCTCCTAACCATCCATTTACAATTTAGCAGATTTCACCTTCTACTTATCAAAGTTTATATCCTCCCAAGGTGATCACACTACGATTCCACCCAGATGTGGCATACACTTGGTGACACAATTGGAGATGTTTCTGAGATTCCCATAATCCGTGATAATGTTGGTTATAAATAGAAAACTGCCTAGGGGTGACATAAATAATCCAGTGAGGCTCAGACACAGTTTAGGCAGCCTGTGGAAGAACAGGTTATGTTTTCTTGACAATTTAATTGAGGCTTAAGCTAGGTGTGTGGTCCAATGATGTGGTTCTTCTCCCAAAGAGCTTTTTGTTGCTCTTGTTGTTGCTATTGTTGTCATTGTTTATGCAAAACAGCCCCACAGGCTAAGATTAAAAATGAAAAGAGCTGCTCAGTCCCCTCCTATTGTGACTTTGTCTGAAATGTACCAGCCAATGTCCTGCCTAGAAGCACAACAGATATGGAAAGAGGGCTTACTTTTTTTTTTTTTACTTTCACAGGTGGAAGGCAGAAAGAATTTGAGGCAGAAGCAAATAGCAATATATCCCTTCTAAAAGGCAAATGGCACTGTATCCCTATCCCTATGAAAGCATTTCAGGAGAGTGTTTGCATGTGCTTTACAAATAGGAGGTCCTAGATTCACCTCTCAGTTTGAAAGGCAACAGGTGTTGGCAAGGACCACTACCAGATGCCTTGGTGTCACACTGTCATCAAAATAGACAATAGTAAGCAAATAGTTTAGCCAGTAAAGAATCTTTCAAGGCAGTTCCCAAGGGTGATTTGCATTCTAAACATCAGGGGGATTAAAAAAATAAACATTGTATTACTGTATATCATTTGATCCACAGTTAAAATTGTTGGTAGATCCAACACCATTCCTTAGTACACTGGTCAATGGCATGACCTTTCACAGAGGCTTTTCCAGAGGTCACCCATAGTTTCTATATGTGTAATGTCTCAAGTACAAATGATAAGAAATCACAACTGGGATCCTGCACCGCCCAGCACAACAAATGACTGTCAAAGTGGAACTCTCCTACAGCCCACCATCCCCTGGACTCATGGTTTTCCTGTGATAGTTCCTCTGAATGGCCATTTACATTTCCTATGATAACTCCCTTGCTAAAAAGTGGGGTATCAGAAAAGAGTCTGGCTATGCCCAGATGCAAACCAATAGCATCTTCCATCCCAAGATTCTCCAGTGTCTCAGCAGATTATGCTATCTGTCTCCATCTGGAGCACAGCTAGATGCTTCATCCCAGGTCCTCCACCAGCCACGGAAAAGATGTTCAGGGCTAATATCACAACAAAACCTTGAGTCATGGGGGTGGTGGCAGAGGCTTTAGTTGTTGCAGGGGGTGATATAGAATACCAACCTCTTCAATGTCCAAAACAGACGTATGCATGTATATGTCACTAGCGGGATGCTGATTCTTACCTATTTTAAGAAAATATAATGTCTAGAAAAATCTGAAATGCCAGCTGTCTTCAGAAACAGCAAGGGGGAAGTTGATGCATGGACAGTGATGTATAGTGAGATGGGAAAAAGACAGATTTAGTTGGCTGGTGAGAAAGGATATTGCACACAAACCTCTGTTGAGCAGTTAGTACCAAACTATCACATATTTCCAATCTGAGATGCATCTCCTTGTGCAAGTGATGTTAAGGGTGAATAGAGGGGCAATTATGACAAAATTAGGAGTTAATGAGAGATGGACAGGAGATGAAAAGAGGAAGAACTTCACAGTGCTGTCCACCTGTGATGAGTTTTTTCCATAGACTCTATGCCAGTGCGAAGACATTATTGAGAGTCCACACCAACAACTTAAGCAAAGCTATGAGGAAGAAGGTATGTCCCCTCCCATCATTTCTACTAATGCCTTGATTGTTGATCTTGCCGTTAGCCTTCCTAGCATTAACAAATTGAAGATCAGGAACAATTCTATGAATCCAATCCTGGTATGAAGTCAGGCGGATGTACACACCAGGACGGTTCCTCTCAGCACAGCCTTCTCCCCAGCTCACAATACCAGCCAAGACCCATTCTCGGTTCATCTTGCACATGAGGGGGCCACCTGAATCACCCTAGAAAATACAAAGTTGGATGAGAGATGAGTGGAATAGTCAGCATAGTGTGATAGTTAGAGAGTACTTTCCCCAGCCTCACTGTGATGCAGATGTTTTGGACTATAACATGATTTCAAAGATGTGTGACCAGCTTCTCCCTAAACGTCCTTGAAAAATTTCATTTCCTGGACCAATACATACATAAAACTAGTTACCCAACAACTGCTGTACTTCATGAAGGATCCATCTCCCTGCTCAAAAACTTTATCAAAATACATTTTAAAAATAATTTTCTTCTCAAGAAAGAAATGTGCATTAAATGTATGTTATGAGGGGGAAAATGCATCTTTAGAACTGCATATTTGGAGAAATAATAGGGCTGAATGATATTTCAGTATGTATTTAAATATAATTTTAAAACAAAGAAATCACAGGTTAAGATGGCAGTGGGATACAATAGACTTATGAGTGAAACATGTGAAAATCACAGAGAGAAAATAGACGGGTTCCTCAGTCACTGCTTCCTGATTGACATTCTTGTTTCACTGTGACGTAGGTTTCACAACTTGGGGAGGGGTGCAAACTTAGAAAACTTACTTTGGTGATTACAATTCATAGATGAATCCAGTCAGTCTGACCACCCCAAATGTAACCATAACCAAATTTGGGGTATGATGGGGACCGGGGGGGGGGGGACTAACATGATGAGACCCTTGTAGGCCTAGTAAGTCATCTTAGCAACTACAGCTGTAAGATGAATGAGTGAGTTCTGACTTAAACCCAGAGCTGAAGAACCGAAGAACCAAGGGATTGTGCTTTAAACATAGCTAAAGGACCAAACAAGATGGTTCCGCGCAGAGCATTGATGTGACGAAAGTATTTGGCAACCGAGGCGAGGAAAGTCTGAAAACTTGGAAGCTGAAGTGGGGTGCTGTCCAGGTGTGACGAACCATGACCGGGAAGAACCTTATCTCCTGAGTCGCCATGATGAGGAACTGACAGGACAATGGAGAACTTTGAACAGAACGAGTAGCTTTGAACACAGACTGATCTGAACAACCTGTCTGTCCTCCCAGAGAGGAAGTTGAGTAATGGGCTGCAATATTGCAAGACTTCAGCAGCCAAGAGCCAGAGAGAAGAAAAAGTATAAAGACCCTGGACTTTCATCTCCATTTTGTTGGCATCTACCGCGGCAACGGTGTCATCCCCAGCCTTCGAGAATAACTGATCAATGTTCGGCGGAAGGAAAGTGTGTGTGAGTATTGTATGAATGTGTGAGTGAAAGAGCTCTTGATAATCAATGGTTGTGTTACTTGTGTGATTCAATAAATGTTACATGCATGGTGTTTAAAACCAAATTTGGTGTCTCAATGTCTTTCTCAGCCTTGCTGTGAATAGGTCCACGGAGGGAGAGGTTCTCATTACATGCTCTCAGGATAAACAGGTTGCCCTTACAATCTTGGGCATAACACAGCACCCTAACCTGATTATTCTGAATCCTTCCAATGCCTCTTGCTCTCCCAAAGAGTTTAAGAGGACGTATGAGAGGAAGTTTCAGAGGGATGTTTTCTGTGATTTTTATCAGTTTCATATTGCCATTATTGCTACAGGTTGAGTCTCTCTTTTCCAGAATTCCAAAATCCAATATATTCCAAAAACCAAAACTTTTTTCATAGGTAACTTAGATAGTGCTATCTTTGTTTTCTGATGGTTCAGTGTACACAAAATTTGTTTTATGCACAGAATTATTTAAAATATTGTATAACATTACCTTCAGGTTATGTGGACAAGGTGCATCTGAAACCTAAATGAATTTTGTATTTTGACTTGAGTCCCATCTGCAAGATATCTTATTGTGTACATGCAAGCACTGTTATTCTAAAATCTAAAAAATAATAATCTGAAATCCAAAACACTTCTGATCCCAAAAAGTTTGGATAAGGGAGACTCAGCCTGCATTTTGTTTCCACATGCCAGGTTGACTTTTTTTTATTAGAAAAATTGTATACTAATTATCTATTTTAAAGATTAAATAGGAATGGATGGCAAGGAGACAACCCAACTATGATATGATATCAGAGGGTGGACTGCTTAAAAGATAAAAAATTATGAGACCAGTCCCACACCTTGCATGTATCCTTCATGCCCTCAGCATATCCAGCACACATCATATCATCTTGGATTTGTTTCCGGGGCAGGCTTTGGCCCATATCAATGCTGTAAAGTTTTCTACAGGTCTGGCTGTCTATTATGGGCACCTGGAGCTTCTGGAGCTTCTTTGGAGAGGGTAGGTCCTCTGGAATAAAGAACACAAGTTATTGAGAAGAAACCCAAAAACAGGTAGCAAAAGGAACTGGTGGTGTAGTGGAAAGTTTTAAAGAACAGGCACCCATCCTGACAGTCCCTACAGCTACGTGTATATCGCCAAAGAGTGTCCAAAAATGCAGGCAGCCTTGTTACTACCTATCTGTGTGTATGTTTGTTTTACCAACACAGTAATGACAGCACTGCTGTTTATAAGTTTGCTATTCTATATCAGTTCATCCTAAACTGATTATCATATATTGCTGTTCTTTAATGTTTGTTACAAACACATACTAAAGTGCAACCATACACAATTCTCAATCAACTAGGATGAACTGACAATCACAGAACAGTGAAACTGTAAATGGCAGTGTTGTTATTAGCATGTTGTTGTTAACATTGATGACAGCTGCTTTTTTCTTTTATGGAAACTCTCCTCAGATACCAGCAGCCATATAGGGACTACTACTTTGAATAGCATTGGAATAGATGACCTCCAAGACCCTTCCAGCTCTTGATTCTATGATTCCATCACACTGTATTATTTACATTTCTCCCAAAGAAAACAGAAATGTGGACACATAATAGGGCTCCCAGATGAAATACAAAATAGGGCTCCTGTACCTTTAATGCTCATGTGACAAGCAACACTTGCTGAAATTCTGTCTTCTACACAGAACACTAAAGATGCAGGAGCCCTGCCCTGTATTGAACCTGTCAACCCTGGGAGGCAAATAAGCTACAAACAGCTTTTCTAAAAAGATTTATAGGTTGAGCCTCCTTTATCTGGAATTCTGAAATCCAAAATACTCCAAAAATCAAACCTTTTTTCATAGGTGGCTTTTTTCAGGGTTCTTTCTGATGATTTAGTGTGCACAAACTTTGTTTCATGCATAAAAGTATTAAACATGTGCTTTAGGCTATATCTATAAGGTGCATCTGAAACATAAATGAATTTTTTGTTTTGACTTGGGTTCCATCTCCAGAGGTCTCATTGAGTACGTATATGCAAATACAGGTATTCCAAAATTCAAAATGAAATCCAAAATATGGAATACTTCTGGTCCCAAGCGTTCCAGATAAGGGATACTAAACCTGTATTTTTCTTTCTGGACAAATAATTGTTATGTCCTTTCCCAATACTCACGTCCTTCACTGATGTCTCCCCATCCTGTGACCCAGCACTTCATGCCTTGGGGAAACTCCACATTGGCTGTAGGCACACAGATTGGAATGATGTAATCTGTGAATCTCACTGGGTGAGCCAGCCGTACCAAGGCAATGTCACCACTTGTGGCCTCGCCTGCATACCGAGGGTTTCTGATTATGTTTACAACCCCTATGGATTGCTTGTGGGGCCTGGAATTTTCCAGTGTGTTGGCACCCAGCATCACGGTATACTGGAATGGATCATCATCTCTGCAAAGGGATAGATGAAAAATGGCTATGAGGAACATAGCTACAATGACTTATAATTTACCTAGTTGGGAGTGTCTTAGATACTAATTAAAACTAGAGGATGAAATGCTGAAAATGTTGGGACATGGTGGCTCAGTGATTAAGACACTGACTCTGACTATTGCAAGATCAGCAGGTCAGCAGTTCAAAGCCCAAGTGTCGTGGGACGGAGAGAGCTCCTGTCACTAATTCCAGCTTCTGCCAACCTAGCAGTTCAAATGCATGTAAAAGTGCAAATAATTATTAGATAATTAATTAATTAATTAATTAATCAGAAGCATGCACTTATTTCAAATGCATGGAAAATAATGCTTTAACACAGTTTTGTCTGATAGTGAAAAACTTTTACCTGTTTAGTAATTTTGGATTTCAGTTCCCTAAAGCCCCAGAAAATATGGGCAATAGTAAGGGATTGTGGGAATGGTGGTACAAAATATTTGGAAGGTCAAAAAATTAGCCATTGGGTGGAAATACAGTCAAGCAATACATGCATTTTTAAAACAGAAGACAAACATGCAGGCAGTAAAAGAACAACAAGCAAAGGAAGGAAAAATCTTTTCAGAATTAGACTGGATGTGAAAGGAAGAAAGGGAGACTATCCACAATTGCAGGCTTTATAGATATGTAGGTCCTTACTTAAAAGGTACTTGGGTAAGTCCTTACCTAAAAGTGAGTGGCACTTTAAAAAAAATAAAGTACAGTGGTACCCCGGGATACGAAAGCACCGCCTTACGAAATTCCCGGGATACGAAAAAAATCCATAGAAAAAAACTGTTCCGGGTTACGAAGGTTATTTCGGGTTACGAAAAAATTTTTGGTGCTTTTCGGCGCTTTTTCACACGAAATCGCGGCTTTCCTGCGCTAGCGCCTATGGCTTTTTCGGCTTGCGAAGGTTTTCGGGTTACGAATGGTGCCGCGGAACGAATTAAATTCGTAACCCGGGGTACCACTGTACTGAGTTGATCTACACTTTAACTGATCAAAGCCATTTCTGTTTCTGATGTTCACTCTCTTTATTTTCTAGGTACGCATCAAAATCTCCATATATTATTTTCACATAGGCAAGAATGAATAGTGTTACTGGTTTTTTCCCCATTGTGAGAAAGTTCTCAGAAACTGCAGTTATTAAGGACTAGTCACAGTTCAGGATTTATTTGGAAGGTGGGGACACAGAAAGTTGAGCAGAAATTCAGCATATGATTTATGTCTTCATAAGTGGTTGTGTGTGTGTGGGAAATAAAATGTAGTAGCTTCACAACAGTAGTTTTACTTAGGAACTGAGGCGATGTTACAATGTATGGTATCTGTTGTGCAGTGGTAGCCAGTGGAATGACCAATGCGCCACAGCCCTTGTATGCAAGGAGCAACAATACATATGCAACTTCCAATGCACATCTGGACATGAGCTAGGAAGTGCCAGAGCACAGCAGGAGTGCCCAGTGTAAATCACAAGTGTCCAATGAGCTTGAGAAATGCCCCATGCACATCACAAATGCTGGATGTTCACCAGGAGCACCTAAATGTGCATCAGAAGTGCTCAGTGCTTATTGGAACACTGTCACTTGTGGCTGGGTGTTCTTCTTCACAATTCACTAACAGGGGCCTGGTACAGACAGGCCCTTTGCGGTGCGCCCATGATGTGCTAGGTTTGCTCGGGGGCGGGGTGTGCACACGCCCCACAACCCTAGCACGTCATGGGTGCACTGCAGCTGCGTGGCACCATCCAGATGCTGCACACAGTGATGACGTACCAGCAGCACAGCATCCAAACAGGGCTGCACTGCTGGCACGTCATCGTGCCGTCACTGGCGCTTTGGCATGGCGCAAGTGTGTCACAAAAAACGGGCCGCTTCTGCACACTGCTTTCTTGCTGTGCAGCAGCACTGCACAATTTGCCCTTTTTTTTGTTTTTGGTGCTCTGTACTGTGCCAGGGTTTTCTTGCATTTCAGCACCATAGCTAAAGATTCAACGTTATAAAATCTAGACTATGATATAGAATTTCCACCATTATTTTCTGCACATGAAATCGTTGCATATTTTCTTAGGTGCATAAAAGGGCATATTTTTACATTTGTACATTATATTATATTTACATAATGTTTACATTATATTTTACCACAAGTATTTTTCATCCAGAATAACTCCTGAATTTTGAAGATTCTTTTCTGTCCAAGATTATCTGCCTCATAGCTTCCAAACACAATTCCCAACCTATTTTTCATTTATTATTTGAATATTTTAAAATATTCCTTCCATCCCTAATTTTAGGCAGTAACATTTAATCTGCATTTTCATATGCACTCCTGGGATGTTTCAAAGACCACAGTTTACCAAATCAAACCAAGCAATTCCTCTTCCAGCTAATTAAAATATACTTTACTGAACTGGAGCCACTCGATTAAACCAGATCAGAGCTCCTTGCAAAACTTGAGCTCTGTGACAAGATCATTAAGAGACATTTTAATTAATCCCCTTTTAACTGTGGGAAACAGCACTTCACATATATTTCTTCAACTGTTGTTGTTGTTGTTGTTGTTGTTGTTGTGTGCCTCCGAGTCATTTACAACTTATGGCAACCCTAGGGTGAATGTATAATGGGGATTTCTTGGCAAGATTTGTTCAGAGGAAGTTTGCTATAGCCTTCTCCTGAGGCTGAGAGAATGTGACTTGACCAAAGTCACCCAGTGGGTTTCATGCCAAGCAAGGAATTGAACCCTGGTCTGCAGAGTTGTAGTCAGCATTCAAACCACTATGCCATGCTAGCTCTCGTTTCTTCAGCCAGAAGTTGTTTATTAAAATCTCCTGGCACACTGCAATATCTAACTTTAAAGAAGCTTAACAATTTAACTTTTCTTAGCTACTAGTAAGGATGTAAGTCTTTGCTTAATTTATGCTCAGACACAAGAATGAATTCTTTCAAAGATTACAAGAGTTTTTGTATATTTTTATTTCATGAACTTTTGCCAAAAAAAATTGCTTCCCTCAAAAACAAGGCATGAGATCAAAAAGAATCTCTAGGTTACTCACGGTCGGAAACAATGTGCTGCTGTCACAACCCACTCATGGGTGATGAGGGCCCCTCCACATATATGCTTGTCCATCTTCCTCACACTAGCCTGCCATGGCCACTCACCTTCTACAGAATCCTCACCCCCAACATTCCTATTCAGGGCAGTCGGTCGCCCGCATACTGGGGAAAGAAAGTAATACAGGATTACACTCAGCACTGTACAGTCTGAGATGGAAACTACAAGTCTGCCAATAACAATGCATGTTTTATTTATGTCACATCTAGATTTATTGAGCTGTGCTCTGCATTGGCCTGCATTTGAACAGCCCAGCCCATCTGAGCAACTACAGAATGCAGCAACCTAGGTGTTGACAAAGACTTACATGGTATCCTAGAAGTGTCTGGTGGCTTAAGTGATCATGGGGTGGTGACTCCACTCTGGGTTTCAATATGGAATTTGAAGAAGCTATCTATCCAAGGAGTTGAACCTATTTTGGAGTCAAGACTCAACATAGGTCACTCCATCAGTGAGTTTATTGTGCTCAAGCAAGCAGCCATTTCATACAGATGCAAAAAAAATGCAAGAAGAGACATCTGGGATAGCTCCTTTAAAGTTCATAGTAAAAACACAAGTGGATTCATCTTCCACTGACATCATATCCACCATCTCTTACTGGGTAAACAAACTGTATTGGGTTCTCTTTCATTTCTATACCCATTTCAAAGTGTTGGTGACAGTATTTGGTGACAGGGCAGGCCCAAGATCTTTTGTTGTTAATAGTTGATACTCCCCTCCCATTCCACATGTGACTGACAACTGCACTGACTGTTGACTCCAACATTGATACTGTTGATAGGACAGCATCCCCCACTGCCTATGTGAGGGCAACCAGGAAGCCTAGGGTGTATAGAGAAGGCTATGTGCTTCTGAAAGATCTGTCCATTCCCTGCCCCCTTTATGATTTACAGCTGAAGGCAGCCACCTCACTCTGACTCATGATTATGCAAGCCCTGGCTATATATGTATACGCTGTCCAATAACAAGAGTTAAAACTATTACAGTAGAAAATAAATAAATAAATAAATAAATAAATAAATATCAGTTACAAAAGACTCAATGCAAACGGTCATATCATGATGCCTAGAGCACATCTTAGATTTTACGCCATGGGCAGGTTTACTTTATCTATTTTATTGTTTGTATGTACAGTGCTGTGTAAATCTACAGCGCTATATAAATAAAGCATAATAATAATAATAATAATAATAATAATAATAATAATAATATGCAAGAGTTGTAAATGAGGATTGTTTAACAACGTGTTTGAGCTAAATGAAAACTTACCATGACGAGCCCGGGACAAATGAGAACCTGAAACAAAAAGAGGGGATGATTGTTTCTTTTGCTCAGGTGAATGCGACGGTCAAGAGCACCTGTTATCAGCTTCGGCTGATCCGCCAGCTGCGCCCATACCTGGCCCAGAGGGACCTAGAAACTGTTGTACATGCTCTGGTAACCTCGAGATTGGATTTCTGCAATGTACTCTACATGGGGCAACCCTTATACCAAACTCGGAAGCTGCAAATGGTGCAGAACATGGCAGCCCGGCTGGTCACTGGTGTTTCCAGGACCAGCCACATAACACCGGTATTGAAAGATCTCCATTGGCTGCCCATCCGCTTCCGGGCTCAATATAAGGCGTTGGTGATTACCTATAAAGCCCTAAATGGCTCAGGCCCAGGATACCTAAAGGACCGCCTCTCCCCGTACATTCCGCCTCGCACCCTCAGAACGTCTGGGCAGCAACTACTGAAGGTGCCTGGGGCTAGATTATCCTCCACCACATGGAGGACATTTTCCACCGCTGCCCCAGCCCTTTGGAACACGCTGCCCACTGAGCTCCGCTCGACTACCACCCTGGCCCAATTCAGGAAGGACCTGAAAACCTTCCTGTTCCAACAGGCATTCCCCGACTAAAAATCGTGTGGGCCTCCCTCCTCTTTCGTGGCCAAGAGGTTGGGCTAATGGGGCATTTTAGCCTGTTTTTATTGTATTTGGTTGTTTTATGTATATGTATTTATTCTGTTTTAATTGTCTGATTGGAAGCCGCCCTGATCATGGGAAGGAGCGGGGTACAAATAAAAACTTTATTATTATTTATTTTATTATTTGCACTACAGTAATATCCTACATCTGCTACATAGTTATCTATGTGTAACTACATAACACCTCCTGGCACAGCTTAAGAGTCAGCAGCCATATTGAGTGAAGGAGGTCTGTTCTGCACAAAAACCATTATGAAAACATGTCCCCCCTAAAAGAGACATAGGCCTGTTACAGACTGCCCAAATAAAGCTGCTTCAGGTCTCTTTGGAGGTATGCTGTTTAAATGATGCATGCATCCTAAGAATCCGGAAGCTGCACCAAAGCTGCACTCCAGTGCTTAGGAATGAAGTGTGGCTTTGGCGCGACCTCCGGACTCTTAGGACCCATGCATC